>NC_069128.1:31432997-32032997 GCF_026914265.1 Mya arenaria
CGNNTGCCAGCTGGCTGCCAACTGTTAGCTGGCTGTCAATTGCCAGCTGGCAGCCGTACACAAGGCGGCTGCCAAAGGTCGAGCTAGCCTATTCATGGCTAAGTTTAAAGTGGCTGCCAACTGTTAGCTGGCTGTCGATTGCCAGCTGGATGCCAACTGTTAGCTGTTAACAGGCTGCCAGCTGGCTGCCAACTGTTAGCTGGCTGTCAATTGCCAGCTGGCAGCCGTACACAGGCGGCTGCCAAAGGTCGAGCTAGCCTATTCATGGCTAAGTTTAAAGTGGCTGCCAACTGTTAGCTGGCTGTCAATTGCCAGCTGGATGCCAACTGTTAGCTGTTAACAGGCTGCCAGCTGGCTGCCAACTGTTAGCTGGCTGTCAATTGCCAGCTGGCAGCCGTACACAAGGCGGCTGCCAAAGGTCGAGCTAGCCTATTCATGGCTAAGTTTAAAGTGGCTGCCAACTGTTAGCTGGCTGTCGATTGCCAGCTGGATGCCAACTGTTAGCTGTTAACAGGCTGCCAGCTGGCTGCCAACTGTTAGCTGGCTGCCAATTGCCAGCTGGCAGCCGTACACAAGGCGGCTGCCAAAGGTCGAGCTAGCCTATTCATGGCTACGTTTAAAGTGGCTGCCAACTGTTAGCTGGCTGTCGATTGCCAGCTGGATGCCAACTGTTAGCTGTTAACAGGCTGCCAGCTGGCTGCCAACTGTTAGCTGGCTGCCAATTGTCAGCCGTACATAAGGCCTAACCACAGCCCTATAGCGTCCTCATCAAGCAAATTGCCCCTGTTTCGCAAAGGCCACCATCGAGCAGAATGCCCCTGTTTCGCAAAGGGCACCGTTAAGCAAATTGCCCCTGTTTCGCAAAGGCCACCATTGAACAAATGCCGCTATTCATCAAATGCCATTGTAGAGCAAATTGACAAACACTGAGCCATGTCCTATCACAGCTTTGCAGACAGCCTGACAGACAGACAGACAGACAGACAGACAGACAGACAGACAGACAGACAGACAGACAGACAGACAGACAGACAGACAGACAGACAGAATAAACCACAGGAGGCAAGCATGTTAAAAAAAAATCGTTTTTTTTTTTTTTTTTTTTTTTTTTTTTTTTTTAAGTGTTTTGCCAAACATGAGTTAAGTATACTATACAAATATGTTCACTTATGTCCTACGATGATTTTGGAAAGTACGCTGGATGCACATTTTTTTTTTATAAAATCTATGTCCGTAACCCTAGCCTAACCCTAGGTGTATTTTGCTTTTAAAATAAATTGCCTGCCTGCCAACTGTTAGCTGGCTGTCAATTGCCAGCTGGATGCCAACTGTTAGCTGTTAACAGGCTGCCAGCTGGCTGCCAACTGTTAGCTGGCTGTCAATTGCCAGCTGGCAGCCGTACACAAGGCGGCTGCCAAAGGTCGAGCTAGGCTCTTCATGGCTAAGTTTAAAGTGGCTGCCAACTGTTAGCTGGCTGTCGATTGCCAGCTGGATGCCAACTGTTAGCTGTTAACAGGCTGCCAGCTGGCTGCCAACTGTTAGCTGGCTGCCAATTGCCAGCTGGCAGCCGTACACAAGGCGGCTGCCAAAGGTCGAGCTAGCCTATTCATGGCTAAGTTTAAAGTGGCTGCCAACTGTTAGCTGGCTGTCAATTGCCAGCTGGATGCCAACTGTTAGCTGTTAACAGGCTGCCAGCTGGCTGCCAACTGTTAGCTGGCTGTCAATTGCCAGCTGGCAGCCGTACACAAGGCGGCTGCCAAAGGTCGAGCTAGCCTATTCATGGCTACGTTTAAAGTAGCTGCCAACTGTTAGCTGGCTGTCGATTGCCAGCTGGATGCCAACTGTTAGCTGTTAACAGGCTGCCAGCTGGCTGCCAACTGTTAGCTGGCTGCCAATTGCCAGCTGGCAGCCGTACACAAGGCGGCTGCCAAAGGTCGAGCTAGCCTATTCATGGCTAAGTTTAAAGTGGCTGCCAACTGTTAGCTGGCTGTCAATTGCCAGCTGGATGCCAACTGTTAGCTGTTAACAGGCTGCCAGCTGGCTGCCAACTGTTAGCTGGCTGCCAATTGTCAGCCGTACATAAGGCCTAACCACAGCCCTATAGCGTCCTCATCAAGCAAATTGCCCCTGTTTCGCAAAGGCCACCATCGAGCAGAATGCCCCTGTTTCGCAAAGGGCCACCGTTAAGCAAATTGCCCCTGTTTCGCAAAGGCCACCATTGAACAAATTGCCGCTATTCATCAAATGCCATTGTAGAGCAAATTGACAAACACTGAGCCATGTCCTATCACAGCTTTGCAGACAGCCTGCAGACAGCCTGACAGACAGACAGACAGACAGACAGACAGACAGACAGACAGACAGACAGACAGACAGACAGACAGACAGACAGACAGACAGACAGAATAAACCACAGGAGGCAAGCATGTTAAAAAAAAAATCGTTTTTTTTTTTTTTTTTTTTTTTTTTTTTTTTTAAGTGTTTTGCCAAACATGAGTTAAGTATACTATACAAATATGTTCACTTATGTCCTACGATGATTTTGGAAAGTACGCTGGATGCACTTTTTTTTTTTATAAAATCTATGTCCGTAACCCTAGCCTAACCCTAGGTGTATTTTGCTTTTAAAATAAATTGCCTGCCTGCCAACTGTTAGCTGGCTGTCAATTGCCAGCTGGATGCCAACTGTTAGCTGTTAACAGGCTGCCAGCTGGCTGCCAACTGTTAGCTGGCTGCCAATTGCCAGCTGGCAGCCGTACACAAGGCGGCTGCCAAAGGTCGAGCTAGGCTCTTCATGGCTAAGTTTAAAGTGGCTGCCAACTGTTAGCTGGCTGTCAATTGCCAGCTGGATGCCAACTGTTAGCTGTTAACAGGCTGCCAGCTGGCTGCCAACTGTTAGCTGGCTGTCAATTGCCAGCTGGCAGCCGTACACAAGGCGGCTGCCAAAGGTCGAGCTAGCCTATTCATGGCTAAGTTTAAAGTGGCTGCCAACTGTTAGCTGGCTGTCAATTGCCAGCTGGATGCCAACTGTTAGCTGTTAACAGGCTGCCAGCTGGCTGCCAACTGTTAGCTGGCTGTCAATTGCCAGCTGGCAGCCGTACACAAGGCGGCTGCCAAAGGTCGAGCTAGCCTATTCATGGCTAAGTTTAAAGTGGCTGCCAACTGTTAGCTGGCTGTCGATTGCCAGCTGGATGCCAACTGTTAGCTGTTAACAGGCTGCCAGCTGGCTGCCAACTGTTAGCTGGCTGCCAATTGCCAGCTGGCAGCCGTACACAAGGCGGCTGCCAAAGGTCGAGCTAGCCTATTCATGGCTGCCAATTGCCAGCTGCAAATTGTCAGCTGGATGCCAACTGTAAAATGGCTGCCAATTGGCAGCTGGTTGCCAACTGTAAAGTGCCTAAATCTGCATTTTCCCGTTTGGGACTGCATATTCCCGTTTCGGACTGCATATTCCCGTGCAAAACCCTAACCCTAATCCTAGTTTGACGGGAATATGCAGTCCGAAACGGGAATATGCAGTCCCGGACTGCATATTCCCGTTTCAACCAAAATCCTATTTGCGGCCTCATTCTGCAGGTGAAAAGGCCACCGTTAAGCAAATTGCCCCTGTTTATAGCAAAGGCCACCATTGAACAAAATGCAGCTACTCATCAATTGCCGTTGTAGAGCAAATTGCCCCTGTTTCGCAAAGGCCACCATTGAGCAGAATGCCCCTGTTTCGCAAAGGCCACCGTTAAGCAAATTGCCCCTGTTTCGCAAAGGCCACCATTGAACAAATTGCCGCTATTCATCAAATGCCATTGTAGAGCAAATTGACAAACACTGAGCCATGTCCTATCACAGCTTTGCAGACAGCCTGACAGACAGACAGACAGACAGGCCTCAAGACGGTAGGCAATCACGGTCAAATACCGGCGTTGCCTGTATCGACATACGCAGGCGATGCCGTCAGTGGCAGGCGCTGCCTGTACCGATTCTTAAATTTATCGATAGCTTAAATCATCGTTTTTATTGGAAAAAATTTAATGTTTGTTGTTAATTAAGACTATATTCATTAGAATAAAAGATATTAATTTGAAAGAAATAATATTTAAAGATAAAAATGAAATTTTACTGCGGACAATTTCGAGGGAATAATTGTTGTATTTAATATATTTAAAATGTGCGATAATGATCATGTTGTTTTGAAATTACTAACAAAAGCTGATAATAACAGTATACAACTTGCTATGATTAAAAAGACCCGTCAAATAATGTATCGTCTGTGCAATTTACGCTTTTAACTTCTATTTAACACTTTGTCATACCGTATGTACCGATTGTTTAGTGTTGCAATCTTTCTAAGCATTTTGACATTAAATCAACATCATTGAAATTAAATTAACAAGGTACTTTTCAATTCAATTTACCTTATTTCAACATATAAAAGTACAAAAACTGCTACTATTCCACTCCTATTGACTATCCTATTTATAAACAAGAACATTGCAAATTTGCGGGCTCGTGTACCATCTCCACAAAGAACGCTGGGTGCATAAAAAATGAGATCTATGTATATTTAGATTGTTTTCCATGTTTCACGCGTATGCGCCATTGTGTTTTACTGCACCGAACTGTTCATAGACCGGAAAGGCGGTAAAGATCATAAAGCACCGCTTACAGATAGTGATCTTAAATTCTTTAAAGGGTCATATAAAAATTGGTTGACGGGAAATATGTCAGCTTAAGGCTGTATTGTGTTTGGTACTGAAATAACATGCTGCATGTTAGGAATGTTTTTAATAACCCCATTGAAAATATGTGCATGCAGTTATAATTGGTTGTAATTTAAAACAAAATATTGTTGTTGGTGTTTGAAACATTCTGTCACATAAGTTTTCCCAATTTTAAGGCTATCTTTTTATTTCAGTTTAAAATAAAAAAATAGTTTCACCCACTGATCACCATAATTAATAATGTTCACGAGTAAGAATGTAAGTTATCATGTTCGCGAGTGAAATATATTTTGAATATTTCTTATGTATTTCAAATGTTTTTTTAAGAAATTGAATCCATTTACCAGTGCTGTGTGACATGATTTTCATCACGTCATGATAATTATGGTATTTAACTGTGAAATGCATGACAGTTCAAGACTTCTTTTATATCTAATAACGACTTAACAGTTATCTATTATGTAAATATTGATAAAGTTACGTATCTTTACCTCAAGTAATTTTGCGATGAATGTTTTATTGTTCATATCTCATATATTTTCACATTAAAGTGTAGCTCCGTAACAGTGAAGGATATAAATGAGTGAGTAAGTGATACGAACAGAACGAACGAAAGAACGAACGAACGAACGAACGAACGAACGAACGAACGAACGAACGAACGAACGAACGAACGAACGAAAGAACGAACGAACGAACGAACGAACGAACGAAGATGGATGGATGGCAGACGGATGAAACCAACGAACGATCGAACGAAAGAATTAATTAATATACTTATTAATGAATGACATTGTATCCTAGCAAAAGTGCAACTGAAACCTTCAATATTTTATTTTTGTAAATTAACGCCATTTCAAACATTACAAACCTCCATGTTTTTATTTAGACGCGATAATGATGCACAAGATTCACAAGATTTCATTTGATTCATGTCTGCCAATCGGACTGAAAAAACAGTACTTGTCATTTTATAGCTAAAAAGGACGTGTTTGGTATCAAAATTCTTAAAATGTGCTCAAGCTCTATATTATAATTGAATAAAACATGTGGTTTTAAATGAAATCCGAAAAGTACAAAACATGAAGTTTAAGTTGAATTGTGTCGGAAACTATAGAGATTGGTAAGCCCCTCCCCCAATCGAACCGGCAGACCTTTCTTTTTTGAATCTTCTCTCTGATTGGCTGAGGGCAATATTCTGTCAAATTGCGATTTAATTAGGTAGTCACGCCCATAAAGTTAAACGTTCGCGGCATATCCTGTCCCCTTTTATGGCCCTTGTGACACCATATGCACAATCAACTAGTGTATATTTTAGCTGACTACCTTAATATATAAATAAGAGTTAAATTTCATATCTTTAATTGGAAAAGAAATATCAAGGAATTTATCAATATCTTTTCGCAAACAATACAAATTGAATGTTTAGCAGTAAAATAAACATATTCAATTTTAGCATTAAAAAGGAAACCAAAATTTATGATTTTCCGTTTGAACATAAGATAGCAATGCAGTATACACCAGAGCCCCGAAATTAAACTTTGTTGAATCCGGTTAAATCAAAATACTTCTACATGTTATTTTCAATTTAGTTCAACTAAAAACAAAAGGTTAATGAAAATAAAGACTCCCCCAAAAAATATTACTAATTCTTAAGTGAATGATTTTCTATTTCATACTATGTTTTTGCAAGCAGTTGAAAAATCGACGTATACAGAATTCATGTTTTACGATCATTTTATTTCTTTATATTAAGCCGATACAAGAAAATTAATATACTCTGTATAAAATTATATTTTCTATGCCAATAATATATGTAATCGCATGGATTGTTTACAATTTGAGGGTGCTAACTAGAAGATATGATTCTACGAGGATAATGCTTACTAAAGATTGAATTACCCACACTAACAACACATCATTCAAAGAAAATAATCAATTGTACAATTAACTTTAATTAAATGTCGCCCATTGTCAGTATCTGTGAATAGAAAGGTGTTTAAACATAATTACATGTATGAATAATAACTTTGAAATAAAAAATTCAATTTGTTTGTTTATTTGCTATAAACATGTAATTTGTTTCTCAGCAATAAAAGATATTGTATTGTATAATATAAAATAGATAATTGATGCACTTAATTTGTTATTCACAAGTATTACAGTTTGTTGTAAAAATATCAATTATCTTTTAATACATTAATGTTTTGTTGATATCATTGTTCTGTTCATTAAAGTTAATTACAGTCGAAACTCGATAGCTCGATATTTTAGGGATCGGCCAAAATACTTCGAGCCTCGAGAATATCGAGCCAAGCGGGATTGTTTACAGAATGTTATTTTTGTATTAATTACAAAAAGTATTTTTTACAGCGTTTGTTATTTGCTACGCTATATCCGTAACATGACTTATTCGATACTTAGAAAATATCATTTTGATTTTTTTTATTTATTATGAAAATACATTTATGCGAAACAACAAACAAGCAATTTTAAACAGTGGGTAACACAAACATAGCTTATAAGATGTATCTTAAGGCTTAGAAATTTATAGATGGATAACAATCAGAGACAGAACTTAAAGTGATGGCATGTTTATTCAAACTGTAAAAAACATTTAAATTTGGTAATAACTATTATACCAGTCAAGCAATTTTAATCGATTCGCACGCAAACAAACCAAGGTGTGAGATTCTTAACTGAACCCGCGAGAATGACAGCAACCCAAGCAAATATTTCCCACAAAGTGTGAAATTCTTACTTGGGACCGCGAAAATGACTTCGAGCGTGGAGAAATATCGACCCTCAAGTTATCGAGCCATCCGATCGAATTTTGTATGAACAAAGAGTAAAAAAAATCGGTCCTTTTAATTTGGTTCGAGCCAACGAGGATATCGAGCCATGAGATAACGAGTTTCGACTGTATTAAATAACACCTTAACAACATTTAATATTTTTTGTTTGTTTTTCTTTTATTTGCTTTAAAGTATTTCTCAAAAAGTATCATCTTTTTAAATGTTATTGAATATTTCTAAAAACATTCTGTATTACATTGTTTTGATTGAGTGTTTTGGGTATAATATTTGTGTCCAGATGTTCAAATATCCTATGTTTTTTCAGGTGAAAATGTCAAGTAACGTTGTGTATTTTAATTACTGCATGACACTTGAGTCTCGTAAGGGTTACTCCGATTAGGAGAGGCCTCATGACCCAGGTAATTTGTGAATGTTTTCAGGTAGGTGATACTTTCCATGAGAATCCGGAAATATTGTGTATTTCCACCTAAAAGTGACATTTAAGGGACCAACAGAACCCCAAAACAACGAATGTCTATTAGTGTCAGAAGTCAACACCTTCTTTCAACACACACCATCCTCTCTATAAAACCTCAAGATTTATCTGGAATTTCTAGGTTAAAATGGCAATTTGCATTTCAAAGCTAAAGTCTTACTTGTAATATTTTTACATTTCGGTTTGTGAATCGAACCCATGGCCGCATTCATGACAAATCACAACAAGTAAGTTTTAATAAAAACGGTTTATTTTATGCTGATATAAGATATGATTAAGAATTCGTTCTGATATGTTTTATCAAATTTATTGTCTATGTGTTGACCGAAGATCTCTGCCAAAAGTTTGCAACAAGATTGGAATATATTATCAATTTAAAACGGTTGAGTTATATTTATTGATTATCAAATGTTATTAAAACGTCGTAAATTATTCATATAATGTATCTCAGACATCGTTTAATTAATTCATCCAAAATAACATTATACATAAATAGTACAAAATGTCATCATTTCGAGCTAGTGTAATATTTAGCCCAGGCCAGTGTTGGATTCGAAACTATGACTCTTCGGGAATGTTTGAAATAGACTAGAAGCTACTAAGATTTAAATTTCTGAAAAAAAAGAAGATTGATTAGCTATTAAGTTAATTGATCGCGAACCTCTGTTTTCACACGATTTTATTTATTAACTATTTTATTTAAACTTTATCTTTAAATTATGAAATAACATGCGTTTCTCTATAATTTTCAAAAGAGAATCAATCTGGTTTATCTACCTGGGACGGCAATGCCGGGTTTTGCAGACATAAGTGTCTTGAAGACATAGAAATAAAAGAATGCATGAATTATTGCTAATCTTTATATTCAGAATTAACATCTTTAAACTCTGAAATAGCATACATTTCTCTATAATTTTGAAAAGAGATTTAATTTGGTTTGTCTGTCGGGGCGGCAATACTGGGTTTTGCACATGTCTCTTGAAGACATTCATACAAATCAAAGAAAATGCATGATTTGTTTGAATTCTAGCTAAATATTTTAATCTTTTAAAGATTCTGAAATAGCATGAATTTTTTTAATCTTGTAAAGAGATTGAATTTGGTTTGTCTGCCAGGGACGGAAATGCCGTGTTTTGCAGACATAAGGGTCTTGAAGATATAAATAAAAACCAAAGAAAATGCCTGATTTCCTTAAATTTTAGCTAAGTATTAAATGTTATATTTAATAAATTCTGAAATAGCATACATTTTTCTATAAATTTGAAAAGACATTCAATTTGGTTTGTCTGCCAGGGACTGCAATGCCGGGTTTTGCAGACATAAGTGTCTTGAAGACATAAAAATAAAAGAAAATGCTTGATTTGTTTGAAATCTAGCTAAATATTATACCCAATCTTTAACCACTGAAATAGCATACATTTCTCTATAATTTTGAAATGAGATTCAATATGGTTTGTCGGTCGGGGCGGCAATACTGGGTTTTGCACAAAAATGTCTCTTGAAGACATCAATAAAAACAAAAGAAAGTGCATGCCTTGTTTGAAATATAGCTAAATATCTTAGTCTTAAAATTCTGAAATAGCATGCATTTTTCTATAATCTTGTCAAGAGACTGAATTTGGTTTGTCTGCCAGGGACGGCAATGCCGGGTTTTGCAGACATAAGTGTCTTGAAGAAATAAAAATGAAAGAAAATGCATGATTTGTTTGTAATCTAGCTCAATATTATACCCAATCTTTCAATTCTGAAAAAGCATACATTTATCTATAATTTTGAAAAGAGATTCAATTTGTTTCGTCTGCCAGGGACGGCAATGCCGGGTTTTGCAGACATAAGTGTCTTGAAGACATAAAAATAAAAGAAAATGCTTGATTTGTTTGAAATCTAGCTAAATATTATACCCAATCTTTAAACACTGAAATATCATACATTTGTCTATAATTTTGAAGAGATTCAATTTGTTTTGTCTGCCAGGGACGGCAATGCCGGGTTTTGCAGACATAAGTGTCTTGAAGACATAAAAATAAAAGAAAATGCTTGATTTGTTTGAAATCTAGCTAAATATTATACCCAATCTTTAAACACTGAAATATCATACATTTGTCTGTAATTTTGAAGAGATTCAATTTGTTTTGTCTGCCTTGGACGGCAATGCCGGGTTTTGCAGACATACGTGTCTTGAAGAAATAGAAATAAAAGAAAATGCATTATTTGTTTGTAATCTAGCTCAATATTATACCCAATCTTTAAATTCTGAAAAAGCATACATTTGTCTATAATTTTGAAAAGAGATTCAATTTGTTTTGTCTGCCAGGGACGGCAATGCCGGGTTTTGCAGACATAAGTGTCTTGAAGACATAAAAATAAAAGAAAATGCTTGATTTGTTTGAAATCTAGCTAAATATTATACCCAATCTTTAAACACTGAAATATCATACATTTGTCTATAATTTTGAAGAGATTCAATTTGTTTTGTCTGCCAGGGACGGCAATGCAGAGTTTTGCAGACATAAGTGTCTTGAAGAAATAAAAATGAAAGAAAATGCACGATTTGTTTGTAATCTAGCTCAATATTATACCCAATCTTTCAAATCTGAAAAAGCATACATTTGTCTATAATTTTGAAAAGAGATTCAATTTGTTTCGTCTGCCAGGGACGGCAATGCCGGGTTTTGCAGACATAAGTGTCTTGAAGACATAAAAATAAAAGAAAATGCTTGATTTGTTAGAAATCTAGCTAAATATTATACCCAATCTTTAAACACTGAAATATCATACATTTGTCTATAATTTTGAAGAGATTCAATTTGTTTTGTCTGCCAGGGACGGCAATGCCGGGTTTTGCAGACATAAGTGTCTTGAAGACATAAAAATAAAAGAAAATGCTTGATTTGTTTGAAATCTAGCTAAATATTATACCCAATCTTTAAACACTGAAATAGCATACATTTGTCTATAATTTTGAAGAGATTCAATTTGTTTTGTCTGCCAGGGACGGCAATGCAGGGTTTTGCAGACATAAGTGTCTTGAAGAAATAGAAATAAAAGAAAATGCATTATTTGTTTGTAATCTAGCTCAATATTATACCCAATCTTTAAATTCTGAAAAAGCATACATTTGTCTATAATTTTGAAAAGAGATTCAATTTGTTTTGTCTGCCAGGGACGGCAATGCCGGGTTTTGCAGACATAAGTGTCTTGAAGACATAAAATAAAATAAAAGAAAATACATGATTTGTTTGAAATCTAGCTAAATATTATACCCAATCTTTAAACACTGAAATATCATACATTTGTCTATAATTTTGAAGAGATTCAATTTGTTTTGTCTGCCAGGGACGGCAATGCCGGGTTTTGCAGACATAAGTGTCTTGAAGACATAAAAATAAAAGAAAATGCTTGATTTGTTTGAAATCTAGCTAAATATTATACCCAATCTTTAAACACTGAAATATCATACATTTCTCTATAATTTTGAAAAGAGATTTAATTTAGTTTGTCAGTCAGGGCCGGCAATACTATGTTTTGCACACAAATGTCTCTTGAAGGCATTAATAAAAACAAAAGAAAATGCATGATTTGTTTGAATTCTAGCTAAATATCTTAAACTTAAAATTCTGAAATAGCATAATTTTTTTATAATCTTGTAAAGAGATTGAATTTGGTTTGTCTGCCAGGGACGGCAATGCCGGGTTTTGCAGACATAAGTGTCTTGAAGAAATGAAAATAAAAGAAAATGCATGATTTGTTTGTAATCTAGCTCAATATTATACCCAATCTTTAAATTCTGAAATAGCATACATTTGTCTATAATTTTGAAAAGAGATTCAATTTGGTTTGTCTGCCCTGGACGGCAATGCCGGGTTTTGCAGACATAAGTGTCTTGAAGAAATAAAAATAAAAGAAAATGCATGATTTGTTTGTAATCTAGCTCAATATTATAGCCAATCTTTAAATTCTGAAATAGCATACATTTGTCTATAATTTTGAAAAGAGATTCAATTTGGTTTGTCTGCATTGGACGGCAATTCCGGGTTTTGCAGACATTAGTGTCTTGAAGACATAAAAATAAAAGAAAATGCATGATTTGTTTGTAATTTAGCTAAATACTATACCCAATCTTTCTGAAATAGCATACATTTCTGTATAATTTTGTAAAGAGTTTCAATTTGGTTTGTCTGTCAGGGACGGCAATGCCGGGTTTCGCAGACATAAGCGTCTTGAAGATATAAATAAAAACCAAAGAAAATGCATGATTTTCTTAAATTCTAGCTAAGTGTTATATTTAATAAATTCTGAAATAGAATACATTTTTCTATAAATTTGAAAAGAGACTCAATTTGGTTAGTCTGTCTGGGACGGCAATGCCGGGTTTTGCAGACATAAGTGACTTGAAGACATAAAATAAAAGAAAATACATGCTTTGTTTGAAATCTAGCTAAATATTATACCCAATCTTTAAATTCTAAAATGATACATTTCTCTATAATCTTGTAAAGAGATTGAATTTGGTTTGTCTGCCAGGGACGGCAATGCCGGGTTTTGCAGACATAAGTGTCTTGAAGAAATAGAAATAAAAGAAAATGCATGATTTGTTTGTAATCTAGCTCAATATTATACCCAATCTTTAAATTCTGAAATAGCATACATTTGTCTATAATTTTGAAAAGAGATTCAATTTGGTTTGTCTGCCTTGGACGGCAATGCCGGGTTTTGCAGACATTAGTGTCTTGAAGACATAAAAATAAAAGAAAATGCTTGATTTGTTTGTAATTTAGCTAAATATTATACCCAATCTTTCTGAAATAGCATACATTTCTGTATAATTTTGTAAAGAGATTCAATTTGGTTTGTCTGTCAGGGACGGCAATGCCGGGTTTCGCAGACATAAGGGTCTTGAAGATATAAATAAAAACCAAAAAAATGCCTGATTTCCTTAAATTCTAGCTAAGTATTAAATGTTATATTTAATAAATTCTGAAATAGAATACATTTTTCTATAGATTTGAAAAGAGATTCAATTTGGTTTGTCTGTCTGGGACGGCAATGCCGTGGTTTGAAGTCATAAGTGACTTGAAGACATAAAATAAAATAAAAGAAAATACATGATTTGTTTGAAATGTAGCTAAATATTATACCCAATCTTTAAATTCTAAAATGATACATTTCTCTATAATTTTGGAAAGAGATTCAATTTGGTTTGTCTGCCGGGGCGGCAATGACTGGTTTTGCAGACATAACTGACTTGAAGACATAACAATAAAAGAAAATGCATGATTTGTTTGAAATCTACCCAATATTATACCCAATCTTTAAATTCTGAAATAGCATACATTTCTCTATAATTTTGGAAGAGATTCAATTTGGTTTGTCTGATGGGGTGGCAATATTGGGTTTTGCAGACATAAGTGTCTTGAAGATATAAAAGTAAAAGAAAATGCATGCTTTGTTTGAAATGTAGCTAAATATCTTAGTCTTAAAATTCTGAAATAACATGCATTTTTCTATAAGCTTGTCAAGAGACTGAATTTGTTTTGTCTGCCAGGGACGGCAATGCCGGGTTTTGCAGACATAAGTGTCTTGAAGAAATAAAAATAAAAGAAAATGCATGATTTGTTTGTAATCTAGCTCAATATTATACCCAGTCTTTAAATTCTGAAATAGCATACATTTGTCTATAATTTTGAAAAGAGATTCAATTTGGTTTGTCTGCCTGGGACGGCTTTGCGGGGTTTTGCAGACATAAGTGTCTTGAAGATATAAAAAAAAACAAAGAAAATGCCTGATTTGTTTTTGATTTATTGCTAAATATTACAAATGCATATTTACTATTTAATATATTTTGAAATAGCATACATTTTTCTATAATTTTGAAAAAAGATTCAATTTTGTCTTCTTGGGACGGCAATGCCGGGTTTTGCAGACACATGTGTCTTGAAGACATTTATAAAGATAAAAGAAAATGCATGATTAGTTTGAATTCTAGCTAAATTTTATACATTTTCTTTAATTTTAATACGACCAGTAAATATCCTAAATACCCATAGTAGAAAACCAAAGTCAGGTTATTCTGCAATATACCACGGACGTGCAAATGCGATGAAGTCAATCCTTATTGATACAGGCGCGTAAAAAAGTAGTTACCATTATTCTAACACTGTTCTTTAAAGATATATCGTGTTAGAATCGAAATAACAAGTTTCGAATGTGATTTATCGAAGAATAACCCGAAGTTTTCGTTATTATGCAAAATAATATATCACTCAGGCCTATGGCCATGAGTAGAGTAGTGATAGTACTAGCTGAAGCAGTAGTATTAGTAGTGTAGAGGTAGTACTGGCTGAAGCAGCAGTAGTGTAGTGGTAGTACTAGCTGAAGCATTAGTGGTAGTAGTGTAGTAGTACTATTTGAAATAGTAGTAGTAGCAGTGTAGTGGTAGTAAAAGCTGAAGCAGGAAAATTAGTAGTGTAGTAGTTGTACTAGCTGAACCAGTCGTAATAGTAATGTAGTGGTAGTACTAGCCGAAACAAGCTGAAGTAGTAGTAGTAGTAGTAGTAGTAGTAGTAGTAGTAGTAGTAGTAGTAGTAGTAGTAGTAGTAGTAGTAGTAGTAGTAGTAGTAGTAGTAGTAGTAGTAGTAGTAGTAGTAGTAGTAGTATGTAGTAGTGTAGTGGTATTATGTAGTAGTGTAGTAGTAGTGTAGTAGTGTAGTAGTAGTATGTAGTAGTGTAGTAGTAGTAGTAGTAGTAGTAGTGGTGTAGTAGTGTAGTAGTAGTATGTAGTAGTAGTATGTAGTAGTAGTAGTAGTAGTAGTAGTAGTGTAGTAGTAGTATGTAGTAGTAGTAGTAGTATGTAGTAGTAGTAGTAGTAGTAGTAGTAGTAGTAGTAGTAGTAGTAGTAGTAGTAGTAGTAGTAGTAGTAGTAGTAGTAGTAGTAGTAGTAGTAGCAGTAGTAGTAGTAGCAGTATGTAGTAGTAGTGTATTAGTAGTATGTAGTAGTGTAGTATGTAGTAGTGTATTAGTAGTATGTAGTAGTAGTGTAGTAGTGTATTAGTAGTAGTGTAGTAGTGTAGTAGTGTAGTAGTAGTAGTGTAGTAGTAGAATGTAGTAGTAGTGTAGTAGTAGTAGTGTAGTAGTGTAGTAGTAGTATGTAGTAGTAGTGTAGTAGTGTAGTAGTAGTATGTAGTAGTAGTGTAGTAGTGTAGTAGTAGTATGTAGTAGTATGTAGTAGTAGTGTAGTAGTAGTATGTAGTAGTTTTATATGTAGTAGTGTAGTAGTAGTATGTAGTAGTAGTATGTAGTAGTGTAGTAGTAGTATGTAGTAGTGTAGTAGTAGTAGTGTAGTAGTGTAGTAGTGTAGTAGTAGTAGTGTAGTAGTGTAGTAGTAGTGTAGTAGTGTAGTAGTAGTATGTAGTAGTAGTAGTATGTAGTAGTAGTGTAGTAGTGTAGTAGTAGTATGTAGTAGTATGTAGTAGTACACACTATCAAGTATATGTGAAACAACTAATAGTGCCCGTCAAGAACTCTTCACACAGAAAGCTCGCTCCATCGATTTGATACCACCCACATCTGATGCCCTGTACCAACATACACAATGGGCGGTATACCAGGCCGGCTTCTGTTTGGGACAATCCTCGCATGGTTGGACAAAGGAAGAAGACCCCAATTCAAAATGGCAACCAGTGTGGTTAACATTCTTACCAGCAGCAAAGTCATGTATGGAGCTTCTGAAGTGTGGATGTGACAGGGACAAGGGCTGTCATGGGCGATGCAAATGTGTGAAGGCTAATCTTCCATGTACAGCCTTGTGTAAATGCACTGGGCTTTTTGATAGACTGTAAATTTATTTTAAATGTGTAATTTCACAAGTAGAGTTTTACAGTAAACTATAGTGTAGCTATTGCATAACTTTGTGTATCATATTATGTCTTTATTGTGTAAGCTTGGTTTACCATACCCATAATTTATAAAAACTTGTCCTCTGTAGTAAATGCAACCAGTGTGGCTGCTTAACACGATCTACTTATGGTATTGCTTATGATATTTCCCTGAATAATAAAGTTATATAAGTATATATATATATATATTAATTATATACATTGTTTACAACAGAAACATAGTTTGTAATATATTATGCAAAACAAACTTAAAGTACAACTTTATGACATTAACATACTTCGATTTATTATGTTATATCGCATATTTTTCGAATTTATTATTGATTGACCTTAATATGACCTTGACCCTGACCTTGAATTGTCCTTAAGTGTTTTATTCTAAAGCCTACTTCTACTAACAACAGATTACTGTTTATTGGATTTGTGTATAGCTGATACTTACCTAGAAATAAGCTTATCTATCTAATTAACTATAAATGGCGGCCATCTTGGCGGCCATCTTGGATTTTGGGGGACCCTTTGATCTGTCGCTTGGGGTCTGGCTTGAAAAATATTCGCAATACCTCATACCATCACCATGCAAAGCAGCTAAATTCTAGAATTAATAGTGCAATTACTTCCAAAAAGACCCTCACTTATGGGCCGTATGGCTTATTGGATGTGTAATAAATCTTCTTCCCATTATGTCGTTTAAATGGAATACGTAAGTCGTTTTAACGAGTTGCTTAGTCGTTTTTACGGGTTTCTAAGCCATTTAAACGGGCTATATATGTAGTCTTAAACGAGATATCAAGTCCATTTAATGAGATACGTAAGTCATTGAAAACGAGTTGCTTAGTCGTTTTAACGATTTTCTAAGTCATTCAAACGAGATACAACAGAAGCCGTTTTAATGAGATAAAAAATAACACGCGTGTCACCTCAATGTCAGCTGATTATACTTCATATGCTATCTGCATATGGGTATTGGCAGAATCTGTAATGTTCATGTCTCATGTATACCATTTATGATCTTCTACATTTTTTTTACAACTTAACGTCATGACATAATTATGAATGTATAGATAACAGACGAAGTATATTTGTGACTAATTCTCTTAGCATTTAACAACAATTTACATGTGTTACTTGTACGAGGGTCAGGCGTTTAGTTCCCAGACTAAGTTAACTTATATAATTTCTTTCGTGGGTTGTTTTCATTAAGACACACTCCGAAAGTACAATGTTCAATAATAAAAAAATCTCAACTTCTGCAGGAATCAATCAGCGAGTACAACAATTAAAGCAGACACATGGAAAACACCCTATCGCGCAGAGAGCAGTTCAGACGTTAACACGACGTGACGTACTTACATCGCCAGCGTTTCAAATATTTCAATAACATACTTTCAAATCATCCATAACATTTCGAAATAAACTACCAACTGGACGGTAGTTGGATATTCGCGAATAACTGGAAATGTTCGAATATCCAACTGGCGCATCATATCATGTTTATGAGTACAGATGAATATACCGACGCTATTTTTAAACTTATTGGGACTTACGTGGTAGTCAACCTCAGTAAATTTCGAAATGGAAAAATGCGCAAAAACTGCGAATGATGCATGTGTCGTAAGCGATGAGATATATCTGCAAGTAAGATCAAACGCGTTGTTCTCAACGATGACAATTTTTTGTCAGTTTTTGACAATTTTCTTTTTATTTTTTTTGCAGTTGTATCTGGTGTCTAGTTTCTCTATGACTCAACTGACCTTCGTATGCCAGATTTCACTTATTCTCGTATATATGTATAAATCTACTCAGATTACTTCAACAAAGTATTAAGCACCCAAGCTCTAAAGCATTAACAATGAACACAATATGAGATAATACCTGCACAACAAGATAAAAAATAATGAAAAAAAAGACTTACATATTTGTACGTTGTCACAGTCAGAGTATAAAAGTCTTAAAATAGTCAACTTGAGCAAGCTTGCAGAATGTTGTTCATCTGTCTCGGTGCATTTGTCAGACAGTTTGGCATCAACGATGCCCAGGTGAGTGCCAGCGTTAAGTACGAACATGAAATTACATTCGCTCCTTCGCCTTTGTTATTTCGTGTCTTCGCATTCGTTTCTTCGGCATCGTCCCTTCGCGTCTTCGCTCCTTCGCGTACGGGCGAATACACGCTGGTCCTAACAGAGCACCGTAACAAATAGCCGAACATTCACATATATATATTGTTTGAGTCATTTTTATTTGCTTCAGTTGTTGTGCATTCATTTTGAGGAGTGTGCTTTCAATGGACCGCCTGTGTGAGTACATTGCGCCAGTATGGGCACAACAGCTTGGAAATATACCTAAACAAAGAATTCAGGTAACTTTTTACCCGTATTTAAAAAAAAGCATTTCAAAGATATACTAATGTATACCTGAGCTTCACATGTATCTCATTTTACAAATAAAGTACCTTTAACGCTTTTAAAAGTTTAAATGTCACAGTTAACAGTATTTTACAGAGGTAAACACATGTAATATAAATCACATTTGTTATACAAATAGAAAATTATTGAACACGTCAGTTAATAAAAATAAATACTGTTGTAATAGCCTTTAATACCAAGCAATTTGACAACCAACGGACATCGGTCACTACCTATGTGGAAGTGCCCATGATATATATGAAAAATACAACAGTCTGACCGAAAGTGAATTAGAGGACAAAGAACGTATATATAAGTTTCTCTAAATTTTCTACAGGATAATGACTTTCTCTAGCGATATATAATAGTAATATGAACTTATAGTAACATGAACTAAGGCGCTATGCTTCTATGGGCTTGAAGTATTATTGCCGGACACGTTTTAATTAAAGTTTACCAGGTAGAATATACAAGGAGTGACTAAATTAAACATTCTAGGAGTGAAAAGGAAACGTTTGCAATATAATATTATTAATTAGGTGATTTCATATTGGCCTAAATATTTGTCCGAGGTTAGCTGTATTTGCCTGAGCCCGAAAGGGCCAATATGAAATCACCTAATTAATAAGTATTTTATTAATAAACTATTACCATTTCGGTCTAAAACATTCTTATTACTTACCTTTGGTTCCCATTGAAGTCGCAATTATCCCTTATTCATTCAGGGTGTCTGCTTTTCTAAACTTGACTTTGCTGATTTTGACATGCATCCTTTATATAGTGACATTGCATGTACTTATGAATAAAGCACACTGTACATTGCAAGGAAGCATGTCTTTGCTTCTTAATTTCGTAAATCGTTTGCCAAGTTTTCAAGTTTCAAGTTTTATTCATACTCTTGGCCCACATGGGCATGTCAAAACGTCATATGTTTCACCTTCGTTGTCCATTTTGTCGATGTACAAAATCATAATAGTCGTAAAATCCACCAACGGGTTAAATACAACTGTAATATCAAACTGTACAAAGTGGTTCAATCATTCAATAGGTTCAAGTATTCCAAATAGGTTTATACGAAGCACAACATTTTAAAACAGTCGGAAAACGGTAAACAAAATGGCTACCTTTAAAAAAAAATCCAGCATATTTCTCATATTAGGCGAGTTTCGACAGCCATTGAAAATGGCCCATTTCTCAAATCCTATATTAGGCGAGTTTTGTAGCCAATCAAAACGGAGGAAACTCATATTAGTCGAGTTTTGTTGATATTGGCCGAGTTTGGTCGATATTGAGCAAGTTCTGGCATACATTGTCTTCAATTGTCTGGTATTTGTACCACAATTGTTTCTGTATCTCGTCAAATATGTAATAGTTGATTAATAATGTCTTATTTATTGTTGTAGCCGAAACAAACGTTACTTCAGCTTCCATTTTAGTCATGTGACGTCCCCGGATTCCGGGATGAAAGCTGATCACTGATTGGACAACGCTCTTTTCAGTCTTGGCTCCCTGGAGTGAGGACGAGAACCAGTCAATAGCCATTCAAATTAGCCGAAACAGACAATGATAAAGAAATAAATCACGTGACTGGAATTTGACACAATGGCGAAACCGGCGAGAACGTTTCGGATATAACAATAAATAAGACATTACAGGATACACAGACCTGCTAGTGATTAAACATTGAGGTTTATAAGATACATTTGGATAATATTTTAAATAGCATTATTCATTTCCCTTTGTTCGCGTCCCGTATATGTGTGTTAGAGGCGAACATCACCGATTTTCGGTGAACGCGATCTTGTCGGAAAAACACTTTTGATAAAAATTGACGAGTTTCTGAGCTCGCTGTGCACAAACGGTTAATAATAGCAAGAAATGAAAATGTGTTCTGTGGAGACAAATGTTTAAGCTGTGTCAGGGTGTACCATCTGGAAAAATTGGTTAAAGTTTGTGACTTTTATGAAAGTTCATAATGACCTTATACCAAGGTTGTGATTAGACAGCTGGATCCCTTGTCTATATATAGGGGTATCAATACCCCCAGCCACCCCAAAAAATATGTGATGTACCCCTCTGCACTTAATGATTGATTATCTTCCATTTTATTGGCTGAACACGGAGGTTGTATTCCAATTTATATTTATAATACAACTTACATTATAAGCCAATGAAATTGCAGAAAGGCAAATATGAAGTACAAGACTTAATCATTAAGAATTTACTTGTACATGCATATAAGCTTAAAAGTCGTTAGAAACGTTTCTTATGAAAACAGTTCATTTATATGATTTTTTTAAATGATTTCAATGGTTAGATTGTATCGCCTACACAAAATGCCTTAATGTACATATGATATAACATCAATTAAGGCCACAGTTATCTTAACTTTATGCTAAATGAAGATTAATCTGGATAAATGTGCCAATACAGTTTCAAGTAATGTTAAGTTCAATGCAAAAAGAGCACCTGTTTCATCTCTAATTCAACTTTATTTTTTATATTCAGTGTTCTCAAAAAAAAAAAACAGCTGCCGGTGTAACATTAAATTTTGACCCCGTTGAAAAGTGACCCATGTTACACCGGCCAAAATAGACGCTTTTAATTTGCAAAAATAAGTGAATTTGGTTTAAACAGTATTTATTTTTTATAACAAATACACATTTACAACATACACAAAAAATATTTAGAATTGAGGAGAAAGCCATAGGCTTGTATGAAACCCCTTTTCTATTTTCTGTAAACAATATAATAAATAAATTAATTAATTCCAGAAAAAAAAACATGTATATAACTATATTCTGTGTCAATTGGTGTATCGATAGTTAGAGAAAATGAAATGATGAATTATTAAATATGTTTAACATATGAGAAACTATATATGTCAGTATAAATCTGGTTGGAGAGATAATAAGTAAAATTTAAGAAGCTAATCCATTGACAAAGATAGTTGCGGATACAGAAGGTTACTAGTGCAATTGAAGTCAGATTATCATGTTACAAAATTACATATTTATTATACAAAATGTATGTGATCGCGTTGCAAATGTACTGTAGTGAACAGCTGAAGTATTTCGAGTTGAAGTAACATGATGGGGCTCTGATTGTTATTGTAGTCGAATATTGAGACAATAGGTAAAAAGGGAAAGTGAGAAGAAGATAGAAAGTAAGGTAGTAAGGTCGCCAAGCCCAAAGAATCGGTGTAGGCCTTGATGGAAATTCAAGTCGCAGTAGTAATTAAGTAACATATGGGGTGAAACGATCAGTTCCTTTAATAAAACGATGCACTTCGTTGCAAATAGCCACGTTTGACTGCTCGTCAAGACTGGAGTCACCGTACATGAGACGGTCAGTAGAAATAAGAATAAAAGCTTGAAGGTTTTCAACTATTTCAGATCATTGTTCGGCGTAGTTAGGACAATACATTAAGAAATGTGCAGTTGTCTCAATTTCGCCACATGTACAGAGTGGGTCATCGATAATGTTTTTTGAGAAGAGATGCTCTTTCAAGTTGCTACAGTGAGTCCTTAACCTGGCATGCTGAATATTGAAAAAGCGATCACCACTGTAGAAATGGGATGGAATTGAAGTTTTACCAAAGAGAACGCTGACTTTTGATTTAAATACTGATACGCTTTCTGAGTCGCGAATCTCAGGAGAGAGGTCGTTCCAGGACGCAATAGTAGAGGATAGAAAAGACTTTGAATAAAACTGTGTACGGCATCGTGGAACACGAATATCCAGTGGGTTTCTTGTGTGATATCGTGCCGTTTCTACTTCTGGTATTAAAGATGCTATGTATGCAGGAGTTAAGTTGTGTTTCATTTTGTAGAAAAGAGTTAATTTATGCATGCGTCTTCGTGAGCTAAGCGTAGGAAAACCTGTTTTTGCGTAGAGTTTTGTTAGAGAGACCAGACTTGTGTTACCCGAGATAATTCGTAGTGCCTCTAGTTGGATTTGTCCCAAATTGTGTTCTTCAGCTTGTGTTAGGTTATCCCAGACGGCATCAGCGTATTCGAGAATTGGACGAACAAAGGTCGTGTACATTATTTCAAGAGAACGTCTATCAAGTGTGAATTTTAGTGAACGAAGTACATTGATACGTTTCCATGCCTTCGCTTTGATCTTATCGAGGTGTGCATGCCAACGACCATTGCTAGATAAAACGACTCCAAGATGTGTATGTGTGTCAACTTCAGAGATAGTTGTATCGAACATTGTCAATGTGGATGTTGTGCTTTAGAATGCTTTCGAGAAATGACAAGCGATTCTGTTTTGCCTGTATTGAATGAAACCAACCACTGATCAGCCCATTCTGAAATTTTAGAAAGGTCGCTGTTTAACTGAGTCGCAGCGGAAACAGGGTCGTCGACTAGTACGTATAGACTGGTGTCGTCTGCAAAGAGACGGATGTTAGATTGTATATCTTCGACAATGTCATTTATGAATATTACAAAAAGAAGCGGACCAAGGATTGAACCTTGGGGAACACCGGCTTGAATTGGAAGAGTGTCTGAGTAGTGTCCATTCAGGACTACGCATTGCTGTAGACCATGCAAATAATCAGATAACCAATCGAGATCCTGATATACCTTTTTGTGATAATTTGTGTAGAAGACCTTTGTGTCAGACTCTATCAAATGCCTTTGAAATATCGCAAAACACAGCACGAATTTCTTTACCTTTATCCATAGCTTGACAGAGAGTATGATATATGTACGAAAGCTGATTAACGGTTGAGTCATTCGGAACAAAACCAGATTGCCAGAAAGAAATGCAATTGTTGGCAACGAAAAAGTTGAACATGTGCTTGTGAATGACCTTCTCAAGTACTTTACTTATACAACTTAACAATGAGATATGGCGATAGTTCCCAACTTACTGTGGGTCATTTTTCTTGTGAACAGCACATACATGAGCTAATTTCTACTTTTTAGGAACTTTGCAAACGCGAAGGGAGTAATTGAAAAGGGTGCATAGAGGCTTTGCTAGTTCAGTTGCCAATTCTTTCAAGACACGATTATTTAATTGATCCGGACCTGACGCCTTCCCAGTTGATAGAGATTTAAGTATAGAAAAAAACCTCCAATTCAGTTATCAAAATAGAGCTTATGTTGTGTTGGTAATTATGGGGACGATATTCTGGAAGAACTTTGTTAGAGTCATCAAGTATTGTTTGCGACTGGAAAAAGTATTAAGAATATTGGCCTTGTCAGAATGCTCAGTATAAAATTGATCGTTGTGTTTAAGAATAGGAATGTTCTGGTTGGATGCGGAAGACCTCGTAAATTGCTTAATAATTTTCCAGAAATTTGATAATGACAAGTTATCAGTTCGAAGCCGCTTTGCTAGTTTCTCAATGTGATTAGATCGTGCTTTTCTAATAAGTGAAATTGTTTCGTTACGTATTCGATTGTAGCTAGCCCAGTCTTGGTGTAGATTAGTCTGTTTCGCTTTGTCGTAAGCTCTTTTCCCTTTGCGTATCTTGAGCCTAATAGAGTTGTGCATCCATTCGGGATCAGATTTCCGAACGGTTATTGTTTTATTAGGTATAGTAACGTTACAAAGTTCTAGAAGGCTAGTTGTAAAATTGTCAACATAAGTATCAATACAGGTATCAAAACAAGAGTCCCAGTTGAATTCAGAAACATTTCCTCTTAACAGATCGAAGTTGCCTTGAGCATATTGCCATATTCTCCTTTTAAAAGTCGAATGGCTAGGTTTAGAGAATTGGAAACAACAGTATATAGGACAATGGTAGCGCATATTTTGATCTAAAAAGGGTTCACCAACGCCAGACATAGTAACGAGTAATGGATTAGAGACAAGGAACATATCAATTAGAAAACTGGAATGTTCAGTGAAGTTAGTGAAATCCGATATCATTTGAGTCATCCCGAATCGCTGTAATATGCTTTCTACTTCCAAGCTAGAGGGATGTTTCTTCATATCAAAGTTGAAAAATGGAGTTTTCGATGAAAGATAGGACAAGAGGGGGTGAATTAGGGGGACGGTAAAATGTACTAAGCAAGTGAATTTTAAGTAGAATAAGTAGTAGCTGCTGGAATTCTTTACTTTTTGAGACAGTTCAATATGATGCTCAAATATTAAATATTTGCTGTAAATGTCTCACGTTTGAACAATTCACACAAATTTGCATATAAATATATATCTATGTATCTATATATATCCATGTATTATTATATTTACATATATTCCCCACACGTGTCAAATGTATTATTACATTTACATATATCCATCACAAATGTCACATGTATTATTACAGCTACATATATCCATCACAAGTGTCACACGTTTTATTGCATTTACATATATCCATCACAAGTGTCACATGTATTATTACATTTAAATAAATCCATCTCAAGTGTCACACGTATTATTACATTTACATATATCCATCTCAAGTGTCACATGTATTATTACATTTACATAAATCCATCTCAAGTGTCGCATGTATTATTACATTTACATAAATCCATCTCAAGTGTCACATGTATTTTTACATTAACATATATCCATCACAAGTGTCACATGTATTATTACATTAACATATATCCATAACAAGTGTCCGAGTATTATTACATATACATATATCCATAACAAGTGTCACATGTATTATTACATTTACATATATCCATTACAAGAGTCACACGTATTATTACATTTACATATTTCTAGTTCCAATGGCATGGCGACCTAGGTTCATTAAAAGAAACTTTGTTTGCCTTATGATATATTTCTGCATTTATTTGTCTAGAATTTTTCATAATGTTCAATAGTTTTATATGTACTTAATGTCTATAATTTTAAGAATTGGTGAGATTCTTGTGTTCTGGAACTTTCTTATTTGGTAAGGGCATACTTTGCTGATCAGGCCTAAAAAAATATGTCCGTTTCGGGTAACCCGACCCTACCTATAAAAATGCGCCGACCCTAACTATTTTTTTTTCCGTTTCTGAGCAAAACAAATATTCGTTAGCGAATAGAGAGTAACGAAGGGCGGATAAATGCAGATTTTAATCAGAAGTATTGTTTATATGATAAAAAAGGCAGGCAAATACAGTAATGTAGGAAAGGCTGCCATGTGCAAGAAAACACTCTGAACTTACGACAGATTTTGAAAAAAAATCCAAAAAATCCCTACCTACCCTACCTAGAAATTTTGGGAAGGTTACCCTAAACAAACAATTATTTTTTTTTTTGCCTCATTGGTAGAATTAAAGTTTTTTTTAAATGTTATCAAGTCTTTATAAAAGTTTCACCATTACACCAGTGCTAGGATGTTGCTAAAATCTTGATTTGGTTAAATGATTGTGTATGGATTTCATTTCAATCTTTTGTGGAAATTATTCTGAAGGTGTTGTTGGATTTAAATGATGCGTGTATAATTGTGTTCAACGTTATCTGACAGTAAAGCATTTTGTTGTTGTCAAGTTCCGTTTGATGGTCGTACAACAAGTCCCTTGTAATATCTTAATCAATAAGAATGATGTATTTTTTTCACAAGTAATTGGCTTTTTACTCAAAATAAATTTTTACCAAATGCCTAATTAAAGCGTCAAAAATAAATTGTCATTCCAATAGCTAGCAAACGTACCAACTCCAATCCACGAATGGCGTCTCCCGGGAATCCCAAATGGTTTCCACGTTTCCATTAAGAGGGACGACATGACTGGCAGCACCCTCTTGGGCAGCAAGGTATATTCGTTTATTTAAAGTGACACTCTTATTCAAAATAAATACATACACATGTATAATAAACATACATTTTGAGTGATACACCTTTAACTACTAACTAAATAATGCATTTATGGAAAATATTAGATACTTATAACAAGATCGTAACCATGTATTTAATAGCTGAAAACGCAAAACAATATTAAATGATTGGTGAATGCTAAAATATTTATTGTGATCGACTTTAGTCTCATAAGGTAGATATTACATGTTTTCTGCACCTTTCTTTCAAATTAAACTCGGTATTCTTCATAAGAACCATTGTTGTCGACATATATTCATCGTTTTTGGTATATCAAATCATTTGGATTAATTGTGGTAATTTTATTTGGGAGTAAGAGTGTATCTTTAATGTTCTATTTTGCTTTGAATTGCACGTGTTCATATAATGTATAATGTACAAATAAATAATAAGATATATAATTTAGAGGCTTAGATGAAATATAGCAAAAATACATGATGTTAACATTTAACCATCTTTAAAACATATAATTGATATACAAAATATGTAAAAGTGATATAAAACAGTTTTACACCATCGTTAGACGTTTTTGTTTTGTTTTAATACAATTGGAGAGTCACTTATTAGGAAAGTAGTTTCCGAAAAATAATTATAAATGAAGAGTTGGACAAAATTAATTGCATTTACTCAGAATTTTACATTTATAAATACTAGAACAATATACATCATGTATCACACATTTAACAAGAAAAAGTATTATAATAACGATTTTGTCCAGTAATAACATCTGCTATTTCTCCAGTTATTTAATATTTGGACATCTGTAAACATATAATTTAATAGACTGCTTTTGCTCATTGTTAAAAAAGGCATTCAAATAAAAACTTGTCAACATATTTGCCATTTTCTTTCATTGAATGATGTTCTTTTCCAAATTCATGTTTCTATCGGTTGTTGCCTGTGGTTTCTTGTTTTAAGCATTATGTCCGGATATAGTCATGTCATTGAACTCGAATGAAAATAGTTTTATAGCCAAATGGTGATTTTAAATAAGTTTAAGTCATTTAGCAATAACAAACTGTTGACTGTCCCAGGTATCCATTAGTCCACCATGATATTTAATCATTATTGTTATAATTGTTACTATTGTTATTATTATTATTATTATTATTATTATTATTATTATTATTATTATTATTATTATTAGAAGTAGTAGTAGAAGTAGTAGTAGTAGTAGTAATAGTAGTAGTAGTTGTAGAAGTAGTAGTATCGTCGTCGTCGCTGTCGTCGTCACCATCCTCCCCCTTTTCCTCCTCCTCGTCCTCCTCCTCCTCCTTCTTCTTCTTCTTCTTCTTCTTCTTCTTCTTCTTCTTCTTCTTCTTCTTCTTCTTCTTCTTCTTCTTCTTCTTCTTCTTCTTCTTCTTCTTCTTCTCATTTCTCTTCACCTTCTTCTTCTCCTTATTTAATTATTACTACATAAACGTGTATACAATTATAAAGATAAAAGAATGTCGATATAAGTGTGATTCAAGTTTCTCCATAAACGATGTAAGTTTTAAGAATGTACTTTTTAAACTTAAGCTGGACTATTTCAATAACATTAAAGTTACCGTATCCCCGTGTTTCTGTACCATTTGAGGGAAATTGAAATGCAACATGATTTATTTATAGAAATCCCGTTCTACTAAAGTGCCATTAAACATAAGGTATACGTGTTTAGACCGATTTGTTATTAGACTTTAAAACCCAATAGTAATGTTTAATGATATATGTACGTACATGGACACGCGCACAAGAAGTTCTTCAAATATCTGAACTGGGTGAATACCTAAATCGGAACACTTTCGGCACTATTTTTGAAATATTTTAGTTAGACTTGCACCACAACTACATAAATTTCCATCAGCATACTAGGATTCAAGACCAATTGGTTGATATAAATGGTATTTTTCAAGATACTACCAATCTGCATGAAAAGTACATTATTAACCGCAAAATCAAGGACTGCCATTTTCGTCCTCGGAGTACCTAAATATGGAACAGTTTTAGTTCGTTATTTATTTTTATGTATTCTTTTAGAATTATTGCTCCATGTTTTGTTTAAGTAAATTAATAATTTATGTTATTGTTTTTTTCTGTGCATTTTTGTCAGTAAAGTTTGATGATTTCAGTAAAATACAGGCTGTAGCAGTATGCTGTGATTGTGACAAGGATAAAGTCTTTCCCCCGTATGCCATGTTTTGACATTTGAATATGAACAACTTTAAATGATAGCGGTATTTTAAATACTTACCGGAGAATCATGTTCTTAAGTAAACTGATCTTAATCGGAAAAACACTTATAATGGGTGTTCCATATATAGGTACTGTTCCGATTTGGGTACTCACCCAGAATAGTTGTTTGCAATGTGTGAACAACAATTTCAGACTAGTAAACAGTTCGAATGGAAAAATAAAATGGAATATCGAATTATCTGTTTCAGGTTCGCAAGTTGGAGTTTCAGATGGCAGACTGTCTGGCTCAGGGGTGCAAGCACGTTGTAACGTACGGCAGCCTGCATTCCAACCATTGTCGTGTTGTTGCCACGTGCGCACGGGAACTTGGACTTCAACCTCATCTATTTTTTCGCACAGATGTTGAGGTCTTTCATTTTCGATGCAATTATATGAATTTCGACTTGACACGGTTTCAATTTATGAGGATCTATATACATATATGACTGACTGCATGGCATAGAGAGAAAGATGTAGATGTAGCCGTGTGAAAACATACGGCTGTCTCGCATAACAATAACTTAATGCCTGTGTGAATGCGGTGTTTAATTGTTTAATAATAGAGAGGTTGTAAGACGCTGCGTGTACGCGCACGTGTACTTGTGGAACACTCAGCAATGTCATATCGGATAGATATCGGCTTATGGTCCAAATGTTAGAATGATCCGATGACTGTTATTTATAATATTATGCTTTCTGGTGGTTTATAGAAATTTATCAGTAGAATAAATTTAATATTTCACTGTTTGAAACAGTGTAAATATAAAAAAAATCAATGTTTTCAAATTTTAGCCCGTCCTCACGTCCAAACCATAATTAAGCGCGCTGGGGCTGGAGTACAATTTCAACAATGTCATTTCCGGAATGACGTTACGT
Organism: Mya arenaria; assembly: GCF_026914265.1. Lineage (NCBI taxonomy): Eukaryota > Metazoa > Mollusca > Bivalvia > Myida > Myidae > Mya > Mya arenaria. The sequence goes on from NC_069128.1 coordinate 31,462,174, forward strand.
TAGCATACAATTTGGCGCGCTTTGCTGAAAAAAACAAAAACAAAAACAAACAAACAATTTTACGCCAATTTTTATTTTTTTTAGGCATATAAAAAATGTCTGTTCATAGTTAGATTGCAAAATAGTTCACCTCGTGAACACCAAAAGTAAGTATTTCACTCGTGTCTATGCCACTTGTGAAATAAAGCTTTTGGTCCTCACTTGGTGAAATATATTGCGATCTTACACTGGAACAAACAATTATCAGCTATACATGGGTAATACTAAAATTCCTGTATGTATATACAAGCCTAAAACTTCAACATAACCACGGATTTCTTTTGGAAACATCTCTAGGCTCAAAAACAACATTTAAGTAAAGTACTCGAGAAACAAAGAAATACTTATAATGCCGACTTAATACTCACAGTCTGATGTAAGATTTTACCCAATTACCGCGCCATGTAAGTTCAATTACATAAGTGTAATTCTTAAGCATTTAGTGTTTTTATCATAGATACCGTTTTAGTTCTACTTGTATAAGATGGGCAAAACAATGCAAGTCCGACATCACTTCTGATATATTTCCGTAATATGAACGATATCTATTCGATATAGCTGAACAGACATTTTGCTGACTGGTTGGGCGTTATGTGTACTATGTGCACATTTAAAATGGCAGGTACAGTGGCTGGAGAAAAACGATCTATGTATTAGTGAGCGTTTACGAAGTGAGCTAATTTGCAAACTTTAACATTCTCTTTTTTACATGTGACGTATTTAATTTTAGGACCCATACACGATAGGTTGCGAGGGTAATTTACTCATTGACAGACTGTGTTCCGCCAAGTTCTACCTTGCCCCAAAGAAGTCACCGTATCTGGCATGTCTGAAACCGCGCATGGACAAACTTGCGAAACAAATAAGGTTGGTTCATGTCTTAGAATGGGTTTTTTATGTCCACACTTAAAGTTGTTTTTGCTTTTATGGTTAAAACTGATTTAAAATTATGTGATATGATAAGAACATCCTGGTGTGCTTGTTTCAAATAAAGCAGCTACGGAAACACTAAGTGTACTTCCTAATGTCCACTTCATATTATAGTGTGTTGTTCAACATTCATGTCGAACTACTATGAAATAACGCAGCAGTATGGGGTGCATTATAGTGTTGATACATTCTATGATATAATTATATCTTTCAATTTTTTCGGCAAAATGTTTTACGGACAAATCGAACGGTCCCATAATGTTAACAGAAAATTCATCTATGACAAGATAATTTTAAACTCTCAATTTATTGCATCTTTTTTAAAATTGGTTACATATATCTTAAAAAGCACTGAAAAAAGAATGGTCTCCGACAGTATTTTACCTTATACATAACGCCATACATGAACACACAATTAAAATGGCCACCTATGTATATGTCGACGCCATCTTTGTAATCTATCTGTATATAAACAAACACACATTCCATTAGTACTTTCTTGGTGAATCTTTTAAAGAACAATGCGTTACATATTGAGATTAAAATGTATTTTCTTAGACGTGCACTTACTGTTTATATTTAGCAATTTTCTCATTTAAAATCCTGTTTTGTGAACACATTGCTCATTTTAAATAAAATGGTGTTTTTACTATTAATATGTGCTGAGAGAAAGTCGCTAGTTCATATTTGAGTTTTTCGTTTTGTTGATGTAAAAAGCCCATTAAATTTCTATGCAAGCTTTAATCTTTAACATTAAACACATATAAGTGGTATTGATGCACAGATCTGTAATTTAAGTACTTTTAAATAGTAATAATAAGTTTACAAAAAGAGAGTAAAAATTGTTGCGCCGAACACATTTTTTACGCCATCAAATTCTATCACTCTCTCCAGTAATAAATGTTTGATTCTAAAAATGATTGGTTCAGATTTGTTGTTTTTCGATATTTTACAAATAATACATCTGTACATTCAGTCACAGAGTTTAATGACATTATACTCTTGTTAATATGATTAATCACTAAAACATTTACATACGTAGATACTATTTAATACCGTGTGCTCCGTGTAAGTCTTTCAATGTTAAAGCTGCACTCTCACAGATATACCATTTTTACACCTTTTTTTATTTTTTGTCTTGGAAAGAGCACATTTTTGCGTAAATATCTGCAAACCAATGATATAAGATTGCTGACAAAAACATCAGGTCGTAGATTTTCATATTTCCGTTCGAAAATTAATGTTTTATGGCTTAAACCGTTACTAACGGTTTAAGAAAAATGCATAAAACATCAATTTTTGAACTTAAATATAAAAACCTGCGATCTAATTTTTTGTCAGCAGTCTTATATAACTGGTTTTCATGGAGTTTCGAAAAAATTGGCTCGTTCAAAGACAAAAAATAAAAAAGTTGTCAAAACATTCAATCTGTGAGAGTGCAGCTTTAAAACCCTTATCAAACTACCGAAAAAGTTAATTTATTAAGGCAATTTTTATTTCAGCATCTTGAAAAGATTACCTTTATTTATATTATTACCAAATATCATTAGACAACGACAAAACTTAATTATTGAGAAATTCTACCCATTTTTGTAATGGCCCTTGTATAATTTCAATGTTATGTTTTTTATCATCTATTTAGCATGTATTTTCTAGCTATTTTCTAATTCTGCACGCCAACATGCAACTGGTTTTCAACAATTACAGTTCGGAGACCGGCGAACGGTGTTATATAATCCCGTTGATCAGTGCTAATATCATTGACTTCTGGGGTTATATTCACTTGTTCGATGAGCTTGTGATGCAGGGGGCCCTCGAACAGTTTGATGACGTCATGGTTGCGATCGCAAGTGGAATGACTGCTTTTGGGCTCGCCATTGGCAACTTCTTAACTGGCTCCAAACTTAGGTATGACTTTTGAATTTAAATATATAGGAGTAGGATAACTTATAAAACTGAAAATAAGCAATTTATTTGAAATATTGAAATTGCAATTCTTCCAGCGGGGGTACGTTGTTGTTAATCGGGAATTAATTTTTATATGTATTTTTCAATAATTACCTTTTTCTACAGTGGGCGAATTTTCGGTAAAATACAATGTCATTTCAGTGAGTTTGTTTGGCACGTGAATATAAGCAAACATTATAAAGCTTTTGGACTCGAGTGTGGTACAGCCATGTTCATTTTTATTTTTTTTAATAATATCACATATCCCTGTAGTTAAACAAGATGTATTAAAACATGTTCTGGTTGTTTTTAACGAAAACAATATTGATTTTCCTCGGAAATCCATGTTTGTGGGTCGTTTTTGGACTGTAAAGATAGTATGCCTTTCATAAAAGCATGGACCTCGGTATCTAAGTAAATAAAAAGGCACGGGCAAAGTCGGAGACACACTAGTTTTAAGATATAACCTACTATATACATTTCAGCCAATGAAACGCCTGCCCGGCCTGTTAAATATACTATATTAATCGTTTAAAATCAACGTTTAGCCGGCTTTTTAGGTTCAGCTTACTTATAATCTGTTTAATCGTTGCCAAGTTTGGAAAGTCCAGTCCGTTATAGTGTCTTCTCTTTTGAAACACGCTGATTTAGCGTGTTATACATCGCTTACTACATTCATTCAGAATATATTTTGTGACTTCAATCGAGCCATTGACAACAAAATACATTAGATCTATTAAAAGTGTTTTATTTTGTTTAAATTATGCTCTCGTTTTTTTATAAACATGCGCGAATAATTTCTTGTTTTTTGTTTGTTTTATATTTGATTTACATTAAAACGTGAAACAACAGTACAGCAATACACTGAGAAGTAATGGCAAGCGCTAATTTGTAATTTAAATTACATGATAATCGATTGCCAAAACGTTTAATCACCAACATGCGATGATCAAACGTTAAGTTTATAAGAGGAGAGTGGAGCAGTGCATGAATTAAAATCACGGTAAACTAAATAACAACAATAAAGGAAACAGTACTTCAAAGTATAAACTGATGTTGAATCTACAACCTTAACTATTATTGCCGTGTTTTCAAGAATCATATAACATCCTGATATCGAAACGGTTTACTACATAGACAGTTTAACATATTGAAACAGGCGTCAATATTTAAACATCCCACGTTTGGTACATAGGAATGAAACATGTTTGGGGTGGGGGATATATTTCACTCACACTCGGGCAATTCCCATTCGGCTAGTACTCCGGTAAGATTACATATTCTTTTAGTATAGTGAACAGATAGAATGTAACTCTGGTTAGAGCTACCCTTGTTCGTTAACTTGCACCAGTGTATAACACTGCCACGTGGGAACCCCATTTAACGTACCCCCGGAAGAGAATTAGTATTTTTATTGATGCGGCAGAGAATCGTATCTGCGACCCATTGATTAACAATAAAGTATGTAACCACTAGGCCACTGATCCGCCACGATACAGCATAAACACGGTTTTGCGCCAAGAAATAATTTGGGCGTTTTTTTTATACCAAATAAATTTCAGCTTTGGTTTCATGGGTTTCAGCGATTTTGAACCTGTTTTGAAAGTTTTGCTTGAACATTCTTCCATATGATTCTTTCTGTTACAATGAGTTTGTTTAAAAAAAAATCATGCAATGCTCGACTTGACTGATACAAAACGTTTGATCATCGCCTTATTGTTGATAACGTTAAGCATGTATCTGATAATACCAATCAGCGAATACTTTTATTTTACCAGCTACTGTAAATTCAGTTTTTAATTTAGATTTAAAATCAGTCGCGCGTGTTTATCACGAAACAAGGGTATTATTTCAAGAAGAACTCATACTCTCAAATAGGATGTACCACAATTAAAACCATTGTTTTCATTTACAGAAAAGGTTGATAAATATCGAAAACAATGGTACTTAATATGAAGGATATCGTGTTTAAATTGACAGAAAGGTGCAGAAAACACGGTATTTCTACCTTATGATTCGGTAGTTGATTACAGTAAATCTTTTAGGACCCACCATTCATTTAATATATCTGCGTTTTCAGCTATTAAATACGGTTATCATTAATTAATATTTTCCATAAATGCATTATTTAGTAAGTAGGTAAAGGCCTATCACTCAAAACGTATGTTTTCTATACACGTGAATGTATTAATTACAAAATTAATACGAGTGACACTTAAAACAGAAATTCTTTAATTTCAAGGGCACACATAATTATCTTCGGAATGAATGTAAACGAAGCAATGCAAAACTTTTAAAGGAACAGTTCATTCCAATATATAGTAACTCTTAAAAGAACGTTGAGTGGGCTGAGCTTGAAAATCCCGCTGAATACAGGCCGATGAGTCGTTTCATTGGCGGAAAATATAGGTTGAATTATATTTTAAATACGTTTGCCTGTCAGTAAACATATATTTAGTAACTATTGGTTAAGAAAATGGCTCGCTTGTTGCGCTCGCTCCTCCCCTTAATCAATAAGATTGTATTTCATATCGTCTAACTATCATCTTAAACGCTAATACTCAAACAGTTATCACAAACATCAGTTTATATCAGGATCCACGGGATGTCAATGTGTGATGACACCTACCATTTCCACTACCCGAACTGCCAGAAGATACTGGACACACTGGGACTGAACGTGCGTGCCGAAGATATTCTTGACATCATTGACGGACACAAGGGGCGGGGCTACGATATCTCTACACAGGAGGAACTCGGTATTGACGAGCTCATATATCTTTCAACAATTAAATTTAAATTTGACAAATGATCTTCATTGGTAAACGCATTTCTCGAAAACCATTTCATATATATTTTACACGTTTATTCGACAGTGTTTGTGCACCCAGTCCTTTAAAGAAAGCGCAGGTATGCTAGGACGGATCCAGGAATTGACGTTAGAAGTGGCGTAACTAAGGGGCAATCTTTTGACATTCGTCCCATCATCAGAACTGAAATTGAAATAGTTTTAAATGTTGGTTGGGAGTTTGTGGGTACTCCCCACAGAACATTTTAACAATTTCTAGTACGAAATGGTGCAATGTTAGCGTATATTATTACTTATTTTCTCCGATATTGACATAAAAAGAACTTGGAGAGTTTAGGGGCTCGCTAGTGGGTATTTTACCCACAATTTTTGAAATATTACGTCCAAAATGTAGGTGTCAGCGTAGTTTTCGATGGAAAATGGCCGAGGAGTTCAGAAAGGTACTTGGAAAACCTCGGTCATTTTGTTTCGATGTGTTCCAATTTAATTTAGAGATTAAAAAAAGAACGTTATACAATATGTATACAGCATTCATTTAAAGGAAATATAATCTACAAATTCAACCTTCTCCCAAAGGAATAAGCATTGTTGAATGCCATTTTTATCAACGTTGAGGTGCTCAGAAGCGGCGAAATACCTTAAATGTTTCATTTATATTGAAACGATGTAAAAAAACAATGGCCAAACCTATTTCTTTTGTTTTTGAACACTTTTGTGTGATGTACGCATAGACAAACCTTTGTTCATGTATGCATGGAAAATTCTATCTTTGTTAATGCTTGCACACATGTGAGAACCTACACTTGCAGATACAAGCATGGACAAACGTACCTTTGTCGATGCCCTCATAGACAAACCTTTGTCCATCAGGTACATGGACATATGCACATATCGACACACTCAATCTTGTTAATGCATGCATGGACAAACCTACCTTTGTTTAGGCACGTATCGAAACACGCAATCTTTTATATTGCATGTATGCATGGACATGTTACCTTTATTGATTCATGCACTTGTAATAACAATGTTTTTGCACGTATGAACGATTTTGTTTAAAATAATTTCAAAATGCACTCTCAAGAAAACAGTCTTCATTTTTTCCAAAAGATTTCACTTACCCCAGCTAAAATGGTGAATGGAATAAAACAAAACATGTTTCCCGGTCATTATTCTTTAGAAAAAATGACCCCATTTCTATAAATTATTGACTCCCAAAACTGTGTTACAGTTCAATTTTGCCGATCTACAGAAACCAGAGCGTATGCAAGCCAAGTAAGACCACTCTATTTTTCTATAGATGTTCAAAATAGCGCTCTTAACTTAGATGGTGTTTTTGGTGCATTTGTCAGAATCGATCTACGTAAACGTTATGAATACAGAATTTGAAAACTCCTCGATTGTAATTAGCACAGACAAAATGCAAACATTAATATAAAATAATGAAAACAATCGTGTCTCTTTAATAGTGAGATTGTAGTTTATATAAATATATTAGGTCAACAAGTCTTAGTAGTTCAGCTGGTACTGCTGCAGCTATTGCTCTTGATACTTCTACAACTATTACAGATAATGATTATGATGCTTACGATGTTGCTACTACTACTACTACTACTACTACTACTACTACTACTACTACTACTACTACTACTACTACTACTACTACTACTACTACTACTACTACTACTACTGCTGCTTCTGCTACTGCTACTGCTACTGCTACTGCTACTGCTGCTGCTGCTGCTGCTACTGCTACTGCAACTGCTGCTGCTGCTGCTACGACAAAATATTCACTGCTACTGCTGTTGCTGCTACTGCTACTTTCACTACTACTACGATTGTTATTCTTAAGAAATAGAGACGCGGGTCATAATATTACGACTCCTCAGCACCAAGTCAAATGATACCGGGAAGTCGTTTTTTTATATTGAGTCGATATACAATGACCCGGGTGTCACCTTTACTCTCAGCTGTATTCTTTGATACTCTTTTTATCTACTCGACATCATTCTTAGGCTTATATCAATGTGATAATTATGCTGTTTTTCCCGCTTTACAGACTATATTGTGTCGGTAGCAAGCAGTACGGGAATTATGCTAGATCCGGTGTACACGGGGAAAGCGGCAATAGGACTGCAGCGGGAACTGAATAACAACCAAGACATGTTCAAAGGAAACAGAATACTTTTTTTACACACTGGTAGGTTGCCAGCCCTATTTCTAATACAGTTTACTAAAACAGTAAAAACGTTTTGTAAAGGCAATACATATAACAAATACTTTTCGTCTGACTCCAAATAGTCCTGATATTTCTGTCTCTCATATGCACTGGTCGTCTTGCTTTCCAGGTGGTGTGTTCGGAGTCTACGATGGCAGAATCAACGATACCTTAAAAGGAAAACGAAGCTCGACTGATCAAATATTTGGGTGGAAAAACTTGGAGGATTTCCCCTCACAAAGTTAATTTCGTCTGTCTCTTTTGTATGTTGGTATTAATAAAAAACAATTAAGTTTCCTTTTACTATGCAACATTTGTCCATTAAGATGCCCATATTTGCACGGATGCAGCCATATGTAATTAATACAATTTCTATGTCCTATTTTATCATATTATGCATATTTCATTTGAGGCTTTTAAAATGAAAACAATTTAAACTAAGAATTTAAAGCCCCACTTATTAATACATTTACATTAAATACATTTGTAAAGCCCCATTTCCCTATACATTCACATTAAACACATGTGTAAAGTCCCATTTCCCAATACATTCATATTAAACACATGTGTAAAGTCCCATTTCCCAATACATTCATATTTAAACTGTTTTTTTCGAAACTTGTTCCAATTTGGACATTTTATTCATTTATTTGAGAAAAACAAAACATAAAAATCAGCAACAGACAGGTACAAATTAACACATTAGGTTAAAGAGGTCTGAATTTTGGAAAATCATTGTTTCAACACTATCCAAATCACCATACGCAGTTAACATTGTCGTTCTTAATTATATTTTGAAAATAAAATTACTTGAGCATAACTTTAGTTATTCAGTGCGTACATGGTAAATATAATTAGTGAGTCAAATTGTGCGTTTCCAAGTTTGTAAACAGCAGATCCAGTTTCCCTTAAGTAACCTTTAAGAACGAGAGAAGCCTACATAAAGTAAAGCCGATAGGAGGACACCATTTATGGGAAATATATAAGTAATATTACTTATAATTCACAGGTAAAAATATGGACAAAAACACATTAATTTCTACAGTTTCGCCACCAACTTCGAAGTCTCGAATGTAAAATATACCGCCCTATGCTCACTTAACGTGTAACCCTTGTTTAGTTGCGTATTTGGTTGAGCATTATAATGGTAAAACGACATATGTTCAGTGAATTACCCTCGGATATAATGAGAGATTGAAATCGTTGATATAACTCTGATTTTAGTCAGTTCCGCTTCGTCAGTGTCGAAGTTATTGTATGATGTTCCGCTAGGGCAATCGTGCCTTCGTCGTCACATGAAGAAGCGAAGACGCGAAAAACGACAGTAAAGGAGCGCATGAACGAAGGTGAAGACGCGAAGACACGAAGGTGAAAGTACATAAATAACATCCTTCCGCTTTCGTGCCTTCACTCCTTTGCCTTCGTCCCTTTGTTTCTTTGTCCCTTTACTCTTTCACCTTCAACACCTTCGCTCCCTCGCCTTAGTCACTTCGCTATAGTTTATCGTTAAATAACATGGCAAACCTTATTTACAAACCGATCAGAGTCACCGCACGTGCTCAATCGGCATTACAAACAATATATGTATTCTTGATTCAGGTGTCTTTAAGACAATTTCGGATATTAACAAAAATCACCCAACTAAACTTGTTGCCTTTTAAGAAGAAAATACGGAGATATAATAGAGCGAATTATGATCATTTGAACGAATTAATCAGAATTACGGATTGGTAATGTTTAAAAAACGAAAATATTGAGAACTCGTGTTTAATCTTTTTACATAAGCTTACCGAGCTTTGTGCAAAATGTATATCATTCAAATTTTTAAATTTTAAACCAGATACACAGATAACCGACGTACACGTCGCCAACGTAATAGACATAAATCAAAGGCAAGACATTCGGGTAAACAATCTGATTGGCAAACATATAATCATTTAACGAATAAAGTTAATATTATTAATATGAAAATATAGTGCCGTGGAAACGTTTTATTGCAGCTTTGGAACATCTTAATATGATTTAAGCACAATAGATCTTAAGGTACCACACCCCTAATGGGCACCATTTCAAACTATGATCAGCTTGATAATTTCTTAATGTGTATCATTTCACAGAAGCTAATATATATGTGTAAAATGTATTTAATTACTTTTTAATGAACATACAATATTAACTTTTGTAAATAAATGTTAGCTAATGAAAACAAAGAAGAAAAAAAATAAAAAAATATGTGTGGTTCTGGCTGAATTCGAACCACTGCATTGAAGATTTTTAGTCCTGTGCTTAACAACATAGGCTAAAGCATTAAAATTGAAGAGTTTCAAGTGGAGGTTTTCATTGGGTGTGTGTGTGTGTGTGGGGGGGGGGGGGTTATACCTTAAGAAGTATTGGAAAACTGTAAAACTTTTAGCTAAAACCCACACCTTAACGATAGTCTGGCAAATTTCGTGGAGGGCCATTTCCTTATGTTGTCATAACTTGTGGCCCAATCCAAGTGTATAATAATATTGTTTGTCAAAACAAGTTACGTGTGTATATTATATACAATAAAATACGATTTAACTAAGGCCCTTGATCGATTTAGAAGAAACTCCGGAGGAGTGCTGGTATCCGTTCGCGGTGCTCTTGTTGTAAACGCATGGTCTTTAAGTTACAGACGATTTTATGTAAATGTGCATTTACTGGCATATTTTTTTAAATATTTATAAAAACAGCGACGATCGGTCTGATAATCATTGTTCAAAATATTCACATTTCCAACTCTGAGTTTACAGTGGCTTTCTGATGCGTGAGAAGATACATTAAGTTCTGCACGTACCTGTATATAAATTTTATTATTTGATAAATATATCTACTGATGAAGGCGTTATTAAGGTAGTAAACTTTACATGACTTTTATTGTTTGTGTGGTTTATTTTTTTCATATTATTTGATAATAAAATTCCATGAGCGTGAATATTTTATGTGCAATATGTTTACATGGGGAGTTGAGTAAAGTGAATATAGAGTGTTTTCAGGTTTGAAAACAGCAGATTCATCGGACGTTTTTCTGAGGTAACTCAAGTAACTCTTTTGTTCCGCTACTTATGAACATCAAATAGAAGACAGAGAGATGCCTTAAAAGAAGAGTTGATAGGAACGACAACATTTATGGGAAATATATAAGAAGAGTTTGTTCGCTTCGCTCACTCCGCCTATTATGAATCATTAAAATGTTACTTCATGTCATCTAACTGTTAATTACAACAGATGCAACCTACATGTGAAGCCAATCAAATTACAGATAAAAGTCATTATTAAGAACTAGGCTAAATCATTAGTTTCAAGTTTATTTAACATCACTCATGTCATAAGTACATGACAAAAAGAGCATGGGTACATATACAATACAACATTATGAGGCTTTACAAAATATATTGGACATATTAATACAGATTTTCTAAATATGAGTATTTTTGTTATTGAAACTTTAATATCAAACATATATAAATATATGTGGAGGAGAACATAGTGTTACATTCTTATACTAAATTTGTTAACAATACACTTGAGGAATTTACATAATTTTATGAATTTTATATAATCATTGGGATTGATATTCATAATATCTTTAAATTTCAAAACATTAGGATATCGGTATAATTGTCTGTCAATAAATCTTATTCTATATTCGGCAAAATAGCTACATTCTAATAAATAATGAAATTCATCACCAATACTGTTTTTATCACAAAGTTCGCATTTTCTATCATTCAGTTCTATATTATTCCAGCTTCCTACTTCAATTGGTAGTCTATTATTTCTTGTTCTGAATTTTACTAAATATTTTAAAAACTTAGCAGGTGTTTTAACTAAATATTCTTCGAATTCAAAATTCTCTTTAAACAGTCTATAGCTACAACATTTTCTTGACGTATTTAAAGTAGAATACCACTCGTTTTTGAAAAGATCAGATAATTTCATTTGAACGGATCTTTTAAGCCATAATATGTTTGGGAACTCATGACTTTCCCAAATATTATTCATACCACATTTAATAAATATGTTTCGTATATGTTTTATCCATTGAAATTCATTGTATCTAATTCTATTGTCATACATATATCTACTTAGCATAACATAATAAATAGATACTGGAAGTTTTGTACAGTGTGGGGCTATAAGCTTTGACCAATAACTGATCATCTGAGTATCAATATCTATTTGCAATGGCTTTACACCGGTTTCGCCATATACCATACAGTTTGGTGTACTGCTTTTAATATTTAGTAATACTTCAAAAATTTCAACTGTACTTTTTCTAAAATATGATTATTTCCATAGCCCCACACTTCACATCCATATAATAAAATTGGTTTTACAATTTTCTTAAACAAATCAATCTGTAGGTCAATAGGTAGACATAATGTTTTTGCTTTTTTTAATAGACTAAACATGGCCTTTGTTGCTTGCTTTGCAATATGTTCTTTAGCTTTACAAAAGAAACCACTTCTACCAAATATCACTCCTAGATATTTATATTCAGACACTACATCAATTTTAGCATTACAAAGAGTGAACTCGTATCTAGGCAATCTACCTCTGGAAAAAATAAGAATTTTGGTTTTTGAAGTATTGACTGTGAGTCTATTTTCGTTACAATAATTTTCGTATACATGTAGAGCATTTTGTAAATCGTCAGCACTTTCTGAAATGATAATTGTATCGTCAGCATACAGCAGTACAAACAATTTTAAGAAATCTATTAATCTTTGATCATCGTCGTGTTTTGTAATAATCAAGCCATTAACAACTGTGCTATTTTGAAAATAGTCATGTAGATCATTTACAAAAAACGAAAACAATAAGGGGGATAAACTTTCTCCTTGTCTGACCCCTATACAACATGGGAAGTAGTCCGAGCATGGTCCATTTACTCGAACACAACTTTTGGCCTTTTCGTACATATTTTTTACAACATTAAAAAACTTTCCATGAATACAATAGTTCTCTAATTTTAACCATAGCAAACTTCTATTAATAGAATCAAATGCAGCTTTCAGATCTATGCACGCACAGAATAGCTTTTTGCGTGAGACATGCAGATAATCTATAAGCATTTTTAATACGAACATATTATCAACTGTCGAGAACGGAGGTCTGAATCCAGCTTGAAATTTACTTATCAGATCATGTTTTTCAACAAATTTCAAAAGTCTATTATTAAGTATCAATGTAAATAACTTCCCGAAGCAACTAAGCAGCGTTATTGGGCGGTAATTGGCCGGGTCAGACACGTCTCCTTTATTCTTATATATAGGATTAATGACACCGACAGTCCAATCATCTGGAATAATGCCTGTGCTTAACACAATATTGAACAATTTATGATACATATCTTTCATAAGATCGAAAGAATATTTCAAATATTCATTTACAATTTTGTCTGCACCTTACGCTTTGCTATTTTTCAGTTTCTTAATTGCCATTTCTATTTCTTGAAAGGAAATTTCATCGTTAAGCATATTGTCATCAATGTTTATATTTGCATTTGTATTATTTATGTTTTGTTCATTACCTTCGCCATCTCCATGAGCATTTGAATCACTGTTGATATTTTTAAAATAATCATACATTTCGCCTAGTGTTGCGTTACAGCTATTAGATTTGTTAGAGCTCAAAAATTTCCAAAATTGTTTTGGATTAGATTTACTCATTTTCTTCAATTTATCTGCATTTGCCTTTTGATAACCTTTATAAGTTTTAGACAATGTGTTTTTATAACTCTTGCTTTTATCTTTAAGATTATTTCTATGAACTTCAGTTTTATGTAATTTGTACAAAAATTTAGCTCTATGGAATCTTTTCCGTGAATTTTTACATTCCTTATTGTACCAAGCTTTATTTCTGTTTAAACATTTCTTTATTGTAGCTTGGCGAGTGCTAAAACTAGCATTTGCACTGTCATGAAATAACTGTCCTATTTCATGGACAATATCATTTATATTGTTAATATTAATATTATTCGTTTGTTGCAACGCTTCTAATTCGTTAACAATATAATTTATTTTATCTTTATTAATGTTATCAATAAAAACGTCGCTTTTATCATTTTCCCATGACCTCACTTTTTGGGGCGTGTCATGTTTGTCATTAACAACAATCTCATTACACTTAAAACCAAACGTAACATTCACAGGACAATGAACATCAGAGTACAAACAACAGAAATCATTGACACACAAATCTACAACATTCTCAAACAAAGTTGGACTACACACAAAATAATCCACAGCGCTTACATTTTTACAAGTCGTACTACCGTTTAAATCGCTTGGGGTACGGCCATTCAAAATAAACAAATTGTTTGCTTTAAGGAAATCAATTAATTTATATCCGTAATTATTCACTATTTTATCACAATTGTTTCTTTTTAGGCTTATACGCGATTGGTTAAAGAAATAACTATCATAGTTTAGTTCTTGAAACAAATCGTCAAGTTGCATTTCATGAAGAATGTCAAAATCAGGGGCAATATACTCTTCCAAGTCTTTTGTTCTACTATTCAAATCACCAAATATGCATAGTTTATTAAATTTTCTAGAAAGAGAATCAACATCATTTTGTAAAAGCGAAAACGGGTCTTCAGGTGCATAAATAGAGTTTTCCGGGGGGATATACACAACACCATATAAAATATCGCCGATAGCGGTGATCTTGTCAGACAATGAAAACCACAATGCGAGATCACAGTCTGTATCAATAATCGATACAAATGGCATTAAATCATTACGTATACCTATACAAATACCACCGGACTTTTTTCTTGCAATGTGTTTTCTGTGTTTAAAGAATAGAGTAAAATTTTCGAGCTCAACATTATCTAATGTATCTGTTTTTGTTTCTTGAAACCCAATTATATCGTAACCATTTATAAACGACACAAAATCCGGATTAATTTGTTTAGATACGATTCCACAAACATTCAATGACAAAAATCTAAGATTAATAAATTGACCTATATTTTGACTACCATTCGTATCACTATTACGTAAACAGTCATTAGATGAGCACTCCTCCGGTAGATCCTAGCCGCTAGCTGTCACCGTCTCCATGATTATCTCGTGTTCTGTGTTGTCGTCTTCTTGAGGTCCGACGAGGGCCTCCTCACTTCTCGTCTGGTCAATTTCGTCGCGGGGGCGTTTTACATAAGTCTCTTCAAGGGGGGTGGGGGGAGATCTGAATAGGGTTTTATTTCTCACTGGGGCATCATTTTCAGTAAGTGGTAAATATCTGTTGGGCGTCGTGAAGTCTAGGTCCCCGCGTTCCTGACGGGGGAGGGGTCGAAACGAGCCTTTGTTCCGAATCTGTCCGTTTCTGAAAGTTCTGTTGTCACTTTGGGCAAATGTTTGTTGCTGTTGCTGTCTTCGTTTCGGCCACACAAGCATATCAGATACTGGGTCATATAGTTTATTTCCCACAAACAATTTATCGCGGACTATTTTGCATTTTTCTGTGCAGTTTGGGTCTGATTTGTAGCGTTTCATGACGGGGAATAAAAGTCTGCGACGTTCCTCCATTTCTGGAGGAAACTGTTCGTTTATATACATCCCTGTGCGACGCTGGTTAAGTCTTACTCCTGCATCACGGACCGCCTCACGATCACTGTATCGCTCAAACTTTGCAATTATCGGTCTCGGTTGTCCAGGTCTGGGCGGGCCTCCTGTTCGATGTACACGGTGGAAATGAATATCTTTGACCTTAACGGTTTCATTTGTGTTTATATTGCTGTCGTTTTCAATACATTCAGTGAGAAATTTTCGCAGTGTTTGTTCGTGTACATTAGTGCTATTACTTGTGTTTGATGTTTCGCCTAGATAATTTTCTGGAATACCTACGAAGACTAGATTTTCTCTCATACTTCTCCACTTAAGATCCAGGATTTCTTCTCTTTGTGTTTCATTTTGGGATTTTAGTGTTTGGATACTGTCACATATTTCAGTTTGTAGTGCTTTCATGTCTTTAGAATTTTTAGAACAGTTTTGAGTGTGCGAGTTACAATCGTCAATGAAATCACTAATTGAATGTCGGAATAACTCCAGTTCCTTCACGGCGGATTTTATATCATTGTTGTCCTGTCTTAAGCTAGTGACTTCTGACTTGACTGCCGACATTTCAAATTTGATTGAGTCAATTTTGGACACATTTGTCTCAATGATCTGTAATCTAGAGTCCATCTTTTGCATCAATCCGATGAGCATTTGTGTGGTTGGGTCCGATTGTGAGTTGCCATTCTGGAGGTGCTGCTGATAGGCGGGGGGTGCGAACCCCGGTGGACCTACGTTTTGCGTGACATTTGGATCAGGGTTCCCTTGGGCGGATGGTGCATGCGGTCCATACATGTTATGGTATGTATTATATTGTCCATAGTTACTTGGATGATTACTTGCACCTCCGTATGACGTATGATCGTTCATTGTTGTTTGGCAGGCGGTGGCTGGGGCAAGCGAGGGGGTTTGCGATGGGTATGGGCAGTTTTGGGGGAAATTTTGAAAATAGTTACTTGCTGTTTGAGTATTTCCTTGCACACTAGGGTTACAACTTTGCATAGTTTGCATGTTCAGCATAGTCTGAGGCTGCGATTGAGTCTGGGGTGGGGTATAACTACTGTCCGAAATCTGCCCACTTACCCCTCCCACTACGTGCGCTTTGTCCGATCGTTTGGCGCCAGCTTTTTTTATTTTATTGTCCTTATTCTGTTTATCTGCCATTTTAAAACTAATCCACTTATACACAAATTACTTCTAATAACCACAAGATGCAAATCAGTCAGAGCAACTATTGTTTGTACGTTTTATCACTGTTTAGAAAATAAAACAACGGAGCGAAAAAATTTAAAGTCCGACATTTTGCAAGCCTCGATCAGACCTCTAAATCATTAAGAACTAGGCTAAGTCATTAAGGGCTAAATCATTAAGAACAAGGCTAAGTCATTAAGAACTAGGCTAAATCATTAAGAACTAGGCTAAATCAGCTAAATCATTAAGAACTAGGCTTAATCATTAAGAAATAGGCTAAATCATTAAGAACTAGGCTTAAATCATTAAGGGCTAAATCATTAAGAACTAGGCTAAATCATTAAGAAATAGACTAAATCATTAAGAACTAGACTAAATCATTAAGAACTAGGCTAAGTCATTAAGGGCTAAATCATTAAGAACTAGGCTAAATCATTGAGAACTAGGCTAAGTCATTAAGAACTAAGCTAAGTCATTAAGGGTTAAATCATTAAGAACTAAGCTAAGTCATTAAGGGCTAAATCATTAAGAACTAGGCTAAATCATTAAGAACTAAGCTAAGTCATTAAGGGCTAAATCATTAAGAACTAGGCTAAATCATTAAGAACTAGGCTTAATCATTAAGGGCTAAATCATTAAGAACTAGGCTAAATCATTAAGAACAAGGCTAAGTCATTAAGGGCTAAATCATTAAGAACTAGGCAAAATCATTAAGGGCTAAATCATTAAGAACTAGATTAAGAAATATGCTAAATCATTAAGAACTAGGCTAAGTCATTAAGGGCTAAATCATTAAGAACTAGGCTAAATCATTAAAGGCTAAATCATTAAGAACTAGGCTAAATCATTAAGAACTAGGCTAAGTCATTAAGGGCTAAATCATTAAGAACTAGATTAAGAACTAGGCTAAATCATTAAGAACAAGGCTAAGTCATTAAGGGCTAAATCATTAAGAACTAGACTAAGTCATTAAGGGCTAAATTATTAAGAACTAGGCTAAGTCATTAAGGGCTAAATCATTAAGAACTAGGCTAAGTCATTAAGGGCTAAATCATTAAGAACTAGATTAAGAACTAGGCTAAATCATTAAGAACAAGGCTAAGTCATTAAGGGCTAAATAATTAAGAACTAGACTAAGTCATTAAGGGCTAAATCATTAAGAACTAGGCTAAATCATTAAGAAATAGACTAAATCATTAAGAACTAGACTAATTCATTAAGAATTAGGCTAAGTCATTAAGGGCTAAATCATTAAGAACTAGGCTAAATCATTAAGAACTAGGCTAAGTCATTAAGAACTAGGCTAAGTCATTAAGGGTTAAATCATTAAGAACTAAGCTAAGTCATTAAGGGCTAAATCATTAAGAACTAAGGCTAAATCATTAAGAACTAAGCTAAGTCATTAAGGGCTAAATCATTAAGAACTAGGCTAAATCATTAAGAACTAGGCTTAATCATTAAGGGCTAAATCATTAAGAACTAGGTTACGTCATTAAGAACAAGGCTAAGTCATTAAGGGCTAAATCATTAAGAACTAGGCTAAATCATTAAGAACAAGGCTAAGTCATTAAGGGCTAAATCATTAAGAACTAGACTAAATCATTAAAAACTAGACTAAATCATTAAGAACTAAGCTAAGTCATTAAGGGCTAAATCATTAAGAACAAGGCTAAGTCATTAAGGGCTAAATCATTAAGAACTAGGCTAAATCATTAAGAACAAGGCTAAGTCATTAAGGGCTAAATCATTAAGAACTAGGCTAAATCATTAAGAACTAGGCTAAGTCATTAAGGGCTAAATCATTAAGAACTAGGCTAAATCATTAAGAACTAGGCTAAATCATTAAGAACTAGGCTAAGTCATTAAGGGCTAAATCATTAAGAACTAGGCTAAATCATTAAGAACTAGGCTAAATCATTAAGGGCTAAATCATTAAGAACTAGGCTAAATCATTAAGAACTAGGCTAAATCATTAAGAACTAGGCTAAGTCATTAAGGGCTAAATCATTAAGAACTAGGCTAAATCATTAAGAATCTCAACTTTTGAGAGTGTTTAAAGGTCCGCCAACTGCCACTATTCGATACACAATTTCTGCGCCCGATTTTGCGTTGACAATGTCAGCCAATGAGGTTGTACTCCTAGTCAGTTAGGCTCACTCCGCCCATTCTTAATCAATAAGATTTTAATTCATTTCATCTATCTGTTACAAAGTTTATTCATCAAAACTGTATGTTTTTCCCTTAGGATGACGTATTTATATTCAATAGGAGATTATATACATAATAAGCCATTTTCCGTAGATCTTCAGATTGATCTATGTTTAATAAGCTGTAAAAACTAAATTCATGAAGTTGGGCGTACTTGCTGGGCCACTTATATTAAAAATATGCTATTTATGTATGGCTTTAGTTATATCTCGATATCTCAACATGTTGGCGAAATAAATATATTTAACAATACATGTATGCTATTAATGTATTGCTTTGGTTATATCTTGATATCTCAACATTTTGGCGACATAAATATAATAAATATATATCCAGATATAACCAAAGCCATACATAAATAACATATTCTTAATGAAAGTAGCCTAGCAAGTACGTCCAGCTTGTTCAGATCTTGTTTTAATATTTATACCACGGCAGTACCATTTCTCATAATTGCGTAGAGGTTATCAAGGTTGACCTCAATACTTCTATTTGAACAAAAGTTATTTTTAAAGTTTAATTGTTGTTGTAATTTGGAAACTCGATCTGCATAATTAGCTACGTCATCTGCAAACACGAGGCATATAATATCTGGTTTTTCAATAGTTTTGAAGAACACAGAACCGCAATTTTCCAGTAAAAGGGTTTATAACCCATGTATAAACAGGATAAAGACTGTCGAACTTGACTTATTCCCCTGTCTTGTATCGATCTTACATGGAAACAAATTAGTAGCGCCACCTGGTGTCTTAACACATGAATTAAGGTTGTTAAACATAGTTTAAAGAACCCTTAGAAAACGTCTTATGGTAACTCTTTTAAACAACTTATATAAAAAAATGATACACTCGTTAAATCCGAAGTGTAACAGCTTCAATCCGTTAAAGACATTCGAGAGGACAACGAGGGGAAAATACTTATGATTAACACCTTTATTGTTTAAGGGATTTTCATAAGAAACTAAGCTTGATTGGTTATAATTTGGCGATTATCCCGTAATTACTTTTTAATATCAAATATGAATTTCTAGAAATGGAACTTGGTTTTGATATTTTAAATATTTATTTTTTATAACCCTGTCAGAGTGAATGTGAACAGTTAATTGTGTCAAAGTCAATATAAAAAACACTCACACAATATTGTCCCGTATAGTTCCGAAAAATACAATTATATTGACCTTGAGTGTTCATTGTATTGACTTCTGCCTAGTTTAATGAATATTTGCCATGATAATCCACTGCCGTGCATCTTCTCAATATTGCACTGGTGTCACAGTAGGGGCCATTTCCTGTGTATTGGCTCAGGGGCCTTTTAGGGTTGACACTTTTCGATTAGATTATCTCATTGTCCTACTAATACACATAAACAATATACACAGCTATAGATGAATTAATTGAATAAACCAAAATAAATATGACTGATAAGTTTTTAAACAGTGATATAGCATTTATATTTAAATCCATTTTAAATGCATGATCACCATTGTTATATCCAATTGTGAAGCATCCTTATTAAATAATATAGGTGGGCTATTATATATAACATCACTCTTGTTCTTATTCAAAGGCATTTGAAAAGTCCAGTCCTATAATAAACCCTTTATAACTGCACAGTTGGATTCCCATATCGGAGAACTGCTAAGCAGCACAAGGCAATTAGGATAAAGGGTTCACTTAAAAACTACTTTCGTTATGACTTTGTATTCATATGTTCGTGTATATGCTTATGTGTGTGTGTGTGCGCGCGCGCGCACGTACGTGCGTGCGTGCGTGCGTGTGCGTGTGTGCGTGCGCGTGTGTGCGTGCGTGTAAGTGTGTTTGCGTTTCTGTATAGTGTGACTTGTTGAATTGCTATTCGTAAATATGGTTGGTATTATTTTACTTTGTACTGTGATGATAAGAAATATTACTGTGTCTCAAGCTTTTAATGATTTTTGCCAATCAATTATAGTTAATATGTTTTCATGAAAAAGTTTAAAAATTATAATAGGGTCATACCAGAGTAAATTAAATCAGTAGGGTACTTATTTAATAAAACAAGAACGGATTTTTTCAAGAAGGACATTTGCAGATACAAAGTCACACGGTGCAAGATTCCTCCTCGTATGCGACCGCGCACCCCGGTTTAGTAGTGCAGCTTCACCGAGCCCGAGCCACTCTGTCTTAGCGGCACGTGCATTTGACCAGCTTGTGGTATTAGCTGACACAACTGCGAGTCGCTGTTTAAGTGCAGACACAGTTTTATCGTTCAAAATAACTCAAGTCAAATTAAGATGTTAAAAGTTGGTTCTTTATTAATTCCCCATTTACGTTTATAATAGTTTACACAAAATAAATCAAAACATTTATTCAGCAAGAAACATCCAATTGTCCGTGTGATGTATCACGTTCGGAAAGAAAGTGGGCTATTGATATAATATACCAATATTATTTAGTAGAAGAAGTACAAAGATCCTAGTTAATTCTCTAAGTGTTTCCATTACAAAGGGATCTTTTCCTGTATATGTCAAATTTGGGAGTAGTCGGTCCCTGCTAAAATTAAAATGAAATATGGAATCATTGTTGTGACTCGGAGACCTATGCATATCTCTGATTAGAAATAAGAGATGTCAAATTGGTTTGGTTTTGGTTATTTTAAATGCAAAACAGGCATTGCCTTTTGAAGCACACACTAGATATATAGTTAACTATAAATGTCAATATATGAGCATACTTTCTTAACATGCAATAGTTCACAAAGCCAAAAGTAACGCCGAATCATTGATATCCTCATTAAATTTGTTATTATTTATGGCCTTTCTCAATAAAATGTTTGCATTGGTGGGTCGCTTATGAAAAAACCCCTGCCGTAATCAAAATTTTACCAAATAAGCTAAATCAGCAAAATCTTTTTTTCTTACTCCTATTTGTATTCATATAAACAGCTGAAATAAAAAAAAACAAAAAACAATTATATACTATTGTATTATAGTAAATATATATTATTATATTCATAGTAAAAACGCAGCAGCTAGCTGCCAGCAGCACAGCAGCTAGCTGCTGTTGCTGCTGTGCTGCTGTGCTGCTAACTTCACGCACATCATTAATTTGTTAAAACTTGTTCAGAATGTTCTCGAGTTTTACATGTATTTAATGTCTAGCAGTTGAAGAATTGGTAAGAGTTTTGTGTTCTGGAACTTTCTCATTTGGTAATGGCAAACTTTGCTGATCATAAATCATTGGTAGAATTAAAAATAAAAAAGTTAAAAAATCTTTATAAAATTTCACCACTGCCAGGATGTTGCTAAAATCTTTGATTTGGTAAATATATTCTATAAGGATTTTATTTCAACCTCTTGTGGAAATGATTGTGAACGTGTTAATGGCTTGCGTGTAACTGTGTTCAATAACACATGTGTATTTAATTCTTTGAACTCAGATTCAAAAGTACTTTAATCAGTGAAGATATTGTGTGGACTTTTAAACGTTAATTGGAGACTAAATATATGTGGCTGTTGTCAAGTTGCGTTTGGTGGTCGTAACACAAGTCCCTTATAATAGCTTTTTATCAGTGTCATTAATGTATATTTTCACAAACTATTGGCGTTTTACTAATAAAATATCTATAAAAAATCATTTGCCATATAGAGTACGTGTGTGTATACCACGTGACAAATTGCGTCATAAATGCAACGTCGGAAGGCAATATTTTGCTTTGAATAAAGGCTTTAAACAAAAATATCTTTACTATTTCTTCACCATCAAGTTTAAACATAGCGCAGTCTATGCCGCTTGCAGAGCCCTGCCTTCTTTCTTTAACCAGAGTTTGATTGGGAGTTTAGTTTCTTAAAACACTTCGATAAACCTTATCGCAAAACTGCTGCCTGATGGATCACTGTCAAAACATTATTTTGGAAACAGGTTGTCGAAGTTTTTGAAGAAACTAGTCACATAATGATACGCCAGTGATAAAACGGAGGCGGGGCGCTTTCAGCGGCATAAAATGCCCTTTGTTTCATTTAAAATGGTGTAGAAAAGAAAAGTTATGTTTGTTTTAAGTCATCATTTTAAGCACAATGTTGCCTTCAAACGTAATATACTTATATGACGTAATTTATCACGTGGCATACACACGCTGATATAAACGCGTCCAAAAATAAATTGTTATTCCGCCA
This sequence comes from Mya arenaria, assembly GCF_026914265.1. Classification (NCBI taxonomy): domain Eukaryota; kingdom Metazoa; phylum Mollusca; class Bivalvia; order Myida; family Myidae; genus Mya; species Mya arenaria. Next base: position 31,485,258 of record NC_069128.1, read on the forward strand.
GCTAGCAAACATACCCACTCCAATCCACGAATGGCGTCTCCCGGGAATCCCAAAAGGTTTCCACGTTTCCATTAAGAGGGACGACATGACTGGCAGCACCCTCTCGGGCAGCAAGGTAGCTTTGTTTATTTAATCTTTCATTCCGTTTTGAAACACGAATTGCACGTGTTCATATACTGTATGTGCATATTATATTTTTAGCACGCCATTCCTGAATAAGGTATAACGATACTCTATCTATGTTACATGTGTCCTATACATTTGTCCTATGTAACCTATACATTTGTCCTGTATAAAGTCATAAGCCGATTCAAGTCAAGCCAACTTGTAAGTTTTTAAATAAATGATAAAGACAATGCAATGTAGAAGCTCAGATGAAAAAAAAAACAAAAACATATAATGTTAACATAAAACTTAAGAGCCAAAAAAACTAACAGTTGAATGTTAAAAGGACTGCAACGGGAGCTGAATAACAACCCAGAACTGTTCAAGGGAAACAGAATACTTTTTCTGCACACTGGTAGGTTGTAAATCCCCTTTCTAACATAGTTTACTAAAACAGTGAAAACGTTTTGTACAGGCAAATCGATCATATATAACAATTACTTGGCTATTTTTCTGACTCCAAATAGTCCTGATATTTCTGTCATTCATATGCACTGGTCTTCTTGTTTTCCAGGTAGTGTGTTCGGACTCTACGATGGCAGAATCAACGATACTTTAAAAGTGAAACGAAGCTCGACTGATAAAATATTCGGGTGGAAAAACTTGGATGATTATCCTTAAACAATAAGTTGTGCATAAAACGTTATATGTACACGTATTAAATTGTAAAATATAAACTGCATTTATGACAGTGTAAATAATAAATATGCAGGATACACGGTTTAAAGATTTTTCTAAATTGATACATAGTTATTTTTCATTTAGCATTGCTAATTTGCTAGTGAAAGCTGTAATTTTACTTCACTCTTTAATACGTTTAATAATTTCCCACATGCGGGGGGGGGGGGGATATAGTAGCAGAACATATTAACAGAAATAACTACAACACCTTCACGCTGACAGGTCCAGCAAACAAAATATTCATTAACCAATCTCACAATATAGCAGTGAAACCCTCAGTCCTAATTGTAATGCTTGTACGGGGAATCAAACCACTGACCCTGTTCCGTCTGTATCGCAATGATCCAGGCTTACTAAGAGGTCAAAAAGAAGCCCCTCGGGTGTCCGAGCCTAAAAACTATAAGCTGTAGCGCAATGCTTGTCTTTAATGAATAAGATACTTCAAAGCTTCCTTATAAACTAACGCATTGACGTGTTTTCCCATCGGCGTCAAAACACGAACTAACCATCCCCTGTTGTTGTTGTTGTTGCGTTTATAAAGGTCTGTCCGCGCCGTATTGTGGCTGTAGCCATAATGCAGCCAATGGGCGCAGACCTTAATAAACTCAAAAATACAAACACTTATAGTGGCTGCTTTATGGCTTGACCCCGTCACATCCCCGATGGCGAGTGTGACTGAAACATACTTTTGAGACGAAAGGGGGAGTTTTATTCACACCGTTTTGTGGGATTTTCGCTCAACGACTAATTTTGAATCCAAATTGCCACGGGCCCTACGATGAATGACATATACAGTGGTCCCATAGCTCTGACTATTGGATATGTTCTTATTTATTTGGTCTTAACTTGTTGTTATATGGAAATTGGATAGCACGAGTGTCTTAAAAACCATTAACCATATATAAATTCGGTATTTTTTTTATAGGATGTGCAAGACTCGCGGACATTTCTTTGGCAGGAAAGTGTTCTGAGAACAGGACGTTTCGTCTAGTCTGCATATATGTATACTTATATGAACTGACCTCTTTGCTCGTTGTTTTCGAGTCTGTTTATATACAGTAACATCACGTGACCAAACTGGAATGATCCTTTTTAACAACTCTTTTGGATGAACCCATTATATATATTCTCGTATACTCCTTTTGTATCAGTTTCTGATTTAACATGTTAGTTTAGACATTTAATACTAAAACCATAACATTAATTAATATTAAATACAAGAATTCAATGTCATATAGAAGTAATATAGCGATAACGGTGAAGCCGGTAAATAGTCAAATACTTTATAACTTTCATTGAGACAGAAGAAATTGTTTCATTTTTAAACTATGTAAAGTGTACGTTTAATTAATTTTCCTATAATTTAAATCTCAAACGAAGTATAAAAATGCAACTTCAGACGACAATCTCACGTACTTAATTTGCACGCTTAAAATAAAAACCTACGCCCAACTGTACTATTCAGAAATGTTTACTTTCCGGGCTCCGGCACATGGTTAATAAATCATCTAGAATTCATGAGAGTGGAATTAACATGTCTCTAAGTGAACAATAATACTTTAAACTTATGATCAGTTTTGTAAATCCTGTAATTGAAACATTTTGGAGATGTACTAACAATAAAAGATCACTGTCTGTTTGTTTTGCTATTCTAGTGATTTATTTTTAGTTTAACAAGATTAACCAAAAATACTTTGCACTGTCAGAGTGCTGGTTCTGCCACACAAAGCTGAGTCAAAATTTATAAAAAATATGTTTAACATCGCCTAGCTATGAGTATTTTCTAATTTGTTTAAATGGACTCAATTCAAATAACTTTGTATCATTTCAAAGTTAAGTTGTAATTATCGTGAGTCTATTTATACCAGCATCCTCGTATAATAGTTTCTTAATATATTGATGGGCTGTTATTGAAAATCTCTACGGAAGCGCGTTGTGGACATAGTAACAATGGGAATTGACATTGGCACATATCGTGCGAGAATTGGTGCGTTTGCGTTGTCATCTAAAGTGAATAAAAGGCGCTATAAATATGAGAAATATAATAAATTCACGACAGGATCTGACATTCATCTACGATCTTTCATATGTTGCACATACGCTCTGTTCACAATATTAGCGGTATCTGGAGTTATGATTGCACACGAATGGTTATTGGAGAACCTCTCAGAGTCGTATACAGAAATATGCACATGGACATCATCGTCGTTACACGGGACCATGCAAGGATATATGCCATCTTGTGTTTCGTTCGGAGGGCACTATAGTTCTTATTGCAGACGTGTGTTGATACTATCGTCAGATGTGGAGACCAACCCGGGACCCATACTGAATCCAGGTATGAATATTAATCCTGATGACCCTACGATTGACCCAAACACGAGGTTGATTCTGTACGCTATAGCTGACACTAAAGAGGAGGTTAGGGGTGTGAAAGAGCAAGTTTTCCGGGTACAAAAAGATATTGGAAGTCTGAAGGATGAAATCCGATCTATTAAAGAGAAAGTTGATATCCTTGAGCATGGACATGAATTACTGAATAGTGATGTAGCATCATTGTCTCTTGCTGATGAAGTTAAGGAAGAACGTTTGACAAATATTGAAAGGCAGTTAAATATTATAGAGTCGGAAAGGTTGAAATCGTCGCTTCGAATTTTCGGTTTGCAAGAAACGGAGACAGAATTGGTATCTTTGGAAAATGTTGTGTCTGAAAATGTTTTAAATGTAGTTGGAAAACCGGATGAGTTTAACATAGATTTGATTGTTAGTGCTAGAAGGGTCGGTGAATTAAAAGATGATGAACCAAGAATGGTGATTGTAAAATTCAAAAATAGTAATCATAAATTTGAGTTATTCAACCACAGAGAAGCGTTGAGAAGCAAGGGAATCCGGGTATCGAATGACTTATCATTCATACAGCGACAAAAGCTAAAGGACATCAGGAAGAACGGTCTTACTGGTTACTTCCAAAAGGGTAAACTTATAACCTTTAGACCAAAGGCAACGGCGTTGACTGGCACTGTAGACTTTGATGGACAATCCAGAACATTTAAACGAGCAGCTAGACGTCGAGGTAGGAGTCCAGATTTAGACCCTGCCTCTGATATGGACATTGTGATCTCGGATGACGATAGGCCAGCTCGAGTCGACGGACATTCCAGATAGGATGATGGCCAAAGCCCTACACAGACGAACACACTGCTACATTTTTTAACTTGGAACATTGAAGGTTTCAAATCGAAATTGTTTTCTACTAATATAATTGAATTTATAAAACAATATGACGTAATCGGTATACAAGAAACTTGGTATTATGACTCAGACTATTGTAACAAATATTTCAATGAATATACATGTTTTTCTTGTAATGCTAAAAAGTCTTGTGCTGGATGTAGAGCTATGGGTGGTGTAGCAGTTTTGGTAAAATACAATATTGCTAGTTATTTTAAACGTGTATGTGACAATTTTAGTTTTGGAGTGATGTTACTAATAGATAAAAAGTTATTGTCTTTAGATCGAGATGTACTTTATATAACATTATATATACCACCAGAAAATTCACCAGTTTATAATGATTCTGTCATGTCTGCGTTGCAACAACTGGAAGACCATATAATAAGTAATAACCTTTTAGACACTGCTCTTATTTTATGTGGTGACTTTAATGCCAGAACTGCTAGTCTTCTTGATTACACAGTATGTCCGGACAATATTCCGGAGTTAAAAGAGTTCAGCGATATAATTGACAGTGATATTGGTATTGAAAGGATATCATGTGACACCAAATCTAATAAATTTGGGCGTGAGTTGCTAGAGTTTTGTAAAGTGCTCACATGTTACATTGTGAATGGTCGCTTCGGTAGATATGATAGAGGTGCTGGCTTTACTTTTATCAATCAAAACGGATGTAGTGTCATAGATTATTATATTGTGACAAAAGATTTGTTTGATATAATTACATTGTTTGAGATCAATCGTGCACTGAAAGTAGTCATGTGCCCTTATCTTTGACTTTGAAGATCAAGGTGATATGCCCGTAAACGTACTGATATGTTCTATGACCTAAATCAAGATAATTGTGTGGAATACTTAAATTGTAAATTGAAAATATCCTAAACGGGTGTTTTACAAATCTAGATACTATGTTGTCAGATGCTGAAACCAATATAAATTCAATTATTCAGGAATTTGAAACTGTGATTTGTAACAGTAGTAAAAGCTTCCAAAAGATTAGAAAAAAATGTAAACCAAAGAAGTGCAATGTGTGGTTTGATAAAGAATGTACACAGGCAAAACGCACTACTAGACAGCTTTTGAAAAGGTTTAGAAAACGCAGGTGTGATGAAAATTTGAATGCTTATGTACAAAGTAAATCTAAATATAAAAAATGTATGTAGACATAAACGAATGTTGTTCAACAGATAATACTTAAATAAAGTCGAGTCCTCTGTAAACAACTACCGAAAATTCTGGAGTGAAATTAAACGGGTATTAAATAAACCTAAATCAGAGAATGTTATATCATTGGACAAATGGTATGATCACTTCAGTAATCTATTTTCGAATTCTGAAGGAAATAACCATGTATGTAATAATATATGTGTCTCTGTCGATATAGACACACATTTTGATGATATTGAACAGTTGATTTTTAATTCTGAGATTACTGATGAAGAAATACTACACAGTATAAAAAGCATTGAATATAAATAAAGCTTCTGGAGGTAGTCTTATACCCCGGCAGATAGTATATGGCGTACATGTATTGTTACCATTTATACGTAAACTTTTTAATCGATTGTTTTCTAGAGGTGAATTTCCAGATAACTGGGCAAAATCAGTCATTATACCTCTACACAAAAAGGGTAGCTATAGTAGTCCTAGACAATTACAGGGGTATAGCATTACTGGATGTTTTTAGTAAAGTCTAGATATCAATAATAACAAAGAGACTTCCCAGCAAACACATGACGTTGGATCAACGTCGAATATAGGTTGGATTTAGGTCGCGACGTCGGCGACTTAATACAACGTTGTATCAACGTCAAAATCACGATGTCAGTCCGACGTCGCAATTAGACATCGAACCGACGTTGTGATTTGGTTATTGTTTGTAATAAGTTGTATTTTTTAAGTTAATACATGATATATACATGATGTTGCTCGAAAATCGTGATACTGCTGCAAATAAATATTAAAATTCGATCATGTTATTATTCAAGTTGCTTCCCTTGTCTGTGCCCTTGGTTTCTGTAATTGGAATTTCCGCATGGTGTCGCATGTTTATAGACTTTTTTCTTTCTTTTTTCTGTTGTTGTTAAAATTCATCTTGTTAAACAAAAATTAGCATAAATAATTATATCGATAGCTTCTAATCATGTCATTTAGATAATTCCGAAAAAAATGCATGTTTAATTCCTTATCTTAAAATAGACGCGCGCAATTTTGAACCCATTTCGATCCGCCATATTGCTCATGAGGTGTACGAATATTGATGAGAGAGAAAGAGTCAAATACTCCTCTAAAGACTCGACGGATCATATTTTAAATAATACAACAAGGTAAGTTGATACAATGCATGATGAACGGTTTATAGCAATAATTTTCTGGTGTTTTACAAGGTTGTTTCAATGAAATGTTAGCATACATGTAATTCAACCCGATTCGCCCTCAATTGACATCGCGCCGATTTGTACTTTTTTGTATGAGAAAACAAATTCAATGTTAATTGTTCTCTTGAATAATGTCTGTAAATACTAGTAGTTTTGTGTAATTTTCATCTTTGATCAGGGTCCGAAAGGCCCATGTTATTTACAATTGTTTTTGTTAAATTCAATGTCATCCAGCAAAATTATATATATTGTTATCAATTTCATATTATTATGTACCCCTTTTTGACAGGTTTATGACGGATGATGTAATGCCTAGCTTTACCGTGAAGGGGAAAAGGAGAAAATGACTTTCCAAAAGCAGTTTTTCAAGGTGTTCAAGGTAATACTTGCCAAGTCAAATCTGCTTCTTGACAGTAATCATTTAATTATGTTATTATTAAAGTGAGTACCAGGTATAATCTTGTGCATTCACCTCTTATAAAAATACCACTAGTGCCCGCTCAAGGAAAACAAAGCAATGATTCACTGGAATTGATTTCATACGCGATAGCTTTGATCACAGATTCCAGTAACTGAAATAAGTAAAACAATTAAAAGATAATGAAAAACATACAGCAAATATTGTACCAAAACTGGGGAAATTTTGTTGTGTGGAATTTGATATCAAAACCTTATTCTCAGCAGTTTCAAGTCAATATATTTTTTTTGACAAGATCGTTATGTATTTCAGCAAGTGTCACTGTGTTTACTGCTACTGAACATGAGGTTGATGGGGGCAATTGGATCCTGTCTGAAGTACGCTCCACACAGACAAGGAGGTGGAGGACGACGAACTATTTACACAAGTTAATTAACATACATCTCTAAACTTATAAATTAACAATGTGTCATTTTAATAATTTAATGTGCCATTATCATTCAATACTTTTAGTTTCTGTACAGATTTGTTGTGAAAATAAAACTTGTACATCCTCTAAGTTGTTTGTTAATGAATGTAGGTGAATGCTGCGGTAATTCCTAATTACCTGTTACCTGTGTGGTATGCATATTTATGCTATGGATTTTGGGTCGTTATCACGACATTGTTTCAACGTCGTAACTCCGACATTGTTTCAACGTCATAACTCCGATGTTGTTTCAACGTCGTGATTTCGACGTCTAAAAACTTTCATTTTCAACCAATATACAACGTTTATCCAACGTCAGTTTCTGACGTTGTTACAACGTCTTTCCAACGTCAATTGTTTGCTGGGTTACCTTTTATGTTGAGGCTTACAACAAACTCTCAGAATCCCAAGCAGGATTTAGGGCAGGATATACTACAGCTGATAATGCTTTTGTTTTATACTCCATTGTAAATAAATATTTATGTAAGAAAGGGAAACCTCTAAATGTAGCTTTTATAGACTTTCAAAAAGCTTTTGATTCAGTTGATCGGCCAATTTTGTATGAAGTATTAAAACAAAATTGTGTAAGGGGTCACTTATACCAGTCAATACAATGTATTTATTCATCTGTCAAAGCATGTGTAAGAACCAACGAGGGTGTATCAGACATATTTACATGTCCGGTTGGTTTACGTCAGGGCTGCAGCCTAAGCCCCGTTTTATTTGCAATGTTCATAAATGACTTATATTCAATGTTATGTGAAAATAATATCAGAGGGATTCAATTATTTCCGGATATTGTTGAAATATTTTTGCTTATGTTCGCTGATGATATTGCTTTGATATCAGATACTGGTGTTGGCTTACAAAAACAATTAAATGTTTTATATCAGTTTTGTTTAAGGAGCAGACTAATTGTAAATACCACCAAATCAAAAGTACTTGTTTTTAAACGAGGTGGAATGGTGGCGAGAAGAGAAAATTGGTCGTATAATGGCAGACAGATAGAAATTGTCAATGGTTTTACATATGTTGGGATGTTTTTTTCAAATAGATTATCAATGTTTAAAATGGCAGAGGCTATGTCGGTGAAAGCAAAGAAGGTACTTATGTACATTTTTAGTTCTCTACAACATTTATCTTGCTTGCCATATAAAACGTTTTTTAAAGTATTTGATTCGAAAATTGCATCTATTATGTTATATGGCTCTGAAATTTGGGGCTTAAAACACCCACAGTGCATTGAAACAGTGCAGGTGTGTGCTTGCAAAAGATTTTTGAATGTCAATAACACTGCATGTAATGATGCCGTACTTGGAGATACAGGGAGATATCCTATGCACATTTATGCTTCAAAACGATGTATTAAATATTGGTTAAGGTTACTCAACTTGCCCAAAGATAGATATACAAGATTGTGCTATAAGATGCTTATATATTATGACAATTTAGGGTATGAAAACTGGGTTACTGATGTTAAGCGTAACTTATACAGTAATGGGTTTGGATATGTGTGGGGATCGCAAAATGTTCCAAACCCAAGGTTATTTTTAATTCAATATGTTCAAACTCTAAAGGACCTGTTCATACAAAACTGGCAGTCAAGGTGTAGAGACAATATTAAATTGCAATATTATTGTAACTATAAATATTGTTTAGAAACAGAAAAATTTATTGCTGCTATAGATGTTGAGAAATTTAGAAATTGTATGGCAAGATTCCGTAGCTCTTCACATTGCTTAATGATAGAGAAAGGTATACATTATAACATATCAAGAGAATATCGTGTGTGTATGTATTGTGAAACCGTACTGGAAGATGAATATCACTTGATGCTATCATGTCCTTTATATTCTGATATTCGAACGAGATATCTACCTATGTATTATTGCCAATATCCAACTCTTCAAAAGTTTTATGCTCTGATGTCAAACGACAATGTGAATTTTATTCGGAAAGTTGCCATGTATCTTTACTACTCTCTTAAAGAGAGGGATAAATACCTAGAAATGTTCAGATAGATATTCTGTTACATTAGTTATGTACTGTTATCCATAAAACGTCAACATTGTTTAAATTGACTGTGTTGTTTGTCTGTCTATGTCATTACCTCATGCATTATGTTTAATCCATGTTATATATTGTGTATTTGGGCTGGAGGCCATATAATGCAAATAAATTGAATTGAATTGAATAGCAATAATAAATTTGGATTATACGGACGTAACCACAGAGCATAGCATGTGGTGAACTTTTCTTTACTTTTAACCTATGTTTCATACAATGAGTGTGTATTTTTTTATTAAAGCTTAGGTCACCAAAGCCCCGCTCTTCACTGACATATAACATAATTGGTTACGGTATTGTGAAATTGTTTTAGTTGACAGTCAAATGGTATATACAAGGCAATTGCTACCATTGTTTTACTATAAGGCAAATCAGATAAGAGTCTATATAGTGAACTGTACAGTCTAAATTAAACTGGATGTAATTGCTCTCTTGTTGACATTTGTTTCTAAGGCCACTACTTTTATATAAATTGGTTTACAAAACCGGCGGGTCTAATTTTCCGAAAAGTACAAAAAAATAAAAAAAATGAATTTCACTATTTTTTCAAAATTATTTTACCGACCGTATTGATTTTGATGCGAAACGAAAGAAAAAAACGCACAGATAAGAGTACGAATGCAGTAGATCTCGACTGGTTTGTTGTTCCGTGGCCGTATTTGCCAATTTATAGTGATAGCATGTGAGCCAGTCAACTGTTATGGCAGCGCCGATGGCAATGGCGGAATTGACGATAGCAGTCATTCTTTGTATGAAATAATTAATTAAAATATGCAGGAGTTGTTAAAATAACAATAGCAATAAACATTGGCAAATTTAACAGCCGACACAAACAATAACTGTCACGTGATTGTTGTTATTCCCCGCCAATTTAGGTCATGAAAATATTGTTGTTTATAGATAAAAAATAAAATTGTCAGCGGCTGCCATCGAATTAGTAGACACAAATATCTGTAAATTATGTGTGAGAAAAACATTTTATAACATTTTATGGTTAAATATCAAATAACAGTGCACTAAGTGTGAGTGGTGAAATCGAAAGTAAAAGTTGACACCGGTGACCTAGTTTCACAAGTTCGGTCGATGGTGTTTATGGATTTGAAATCACAAAATGGTTTGGAAATACTTGTTATTGAGTCAATGTAAAGCTTGTGTTTATTCTAGATTACATGTTTATTCGTGTTTGGGTTAATAGCAGAGTAAAAACAATGAAAGAGTTGAACACATGCCTCAATGACATTTTAATATTAATGCCATGAGTTGTGTGCAAAACATTTAGATAAAATAACACGGAAAACTATTTTGAATAAGTCCATTTCAATTTGTAATGAACTTGATATTTCACTATAAATGAGATTTGTTGTGGTAACCAAGGAATACTCTTTAAAATGAAAAATAAACAAGCATGAAGTATAGATGCCCTGTGAACTCGTGTACATACACAAAATGGCGGAGTTAAATGAAAATATCCGATACATAATTATGGATTTCTCTGTTACTATCATTGGTACATAAAGTTAAGTCACATGCTAGATTTATTATTTTGTTATGTGATTTTTATGTACTGATGTGGTAATTTGCTGCAAGATTTGAATTTGAAATGGATTTGGTGAACATCCCATGGTAAATATCCCGGTCCGAAAATATCCGAACTTAGCATGGATCGAGTTACACACAACTAGGACCCACCATGGTAAAGGTTATTAAAACTCAAATCTAGGTCTAGTTTGGTTTTTAGTTTTTCAGGAATTGCTTTCACAAAGTTAAAGCTCAAATGTCTTCATAAAATGTTACTTCCTTATTTACAAAATTGGTAATTATTTCACTTTATTGGCATTTTCCAATATTGAAATAACTGAAACAATGTTTAGAAAATAGTATGTATTGTTTTAATACAGTGCAATTTTTGTATTTTAATGCGTAAAATTGCCTTCTCTTTTTTTCAATTTAATATTGTTTAGTTTAGTGTTCTGCATTCACTTTTGCTTTAGCATACCCTTGAAGCTTAACAAATGTCTTGCTGAGTGATATTCAATGTATCTTTAAAAACAAGTGTAGTTTATACATGTAAACATGTTTTATAGTCAATTTCATTGATGTTTTATATGCACAGTATGTAAGATTTAAACTGTGTGTTTAATTAGAACTTTAAAACTTTGAGTGTATTAAAACATGCATTAATAGCAGTTTAAAAATTTAAAATGTCATGTAAATGATATAAATTTTCAATGTTCTTATGTTGTTCTCTGATTTTTACCCTTTAAGGGTATGTTTTGTGACTTTTTTCCTTTTTTTTCTTTTTTTTTTTCGACCGCCCGGTGGACATTTTTCCCAAAAATTCTTGTAAACCAAAAAATAAAAAAGGAGTGGCCTAATAATGTTAATTTATCTATGCTGTTTTGCATGCTATGTTAATTGTTTTGATGATCATAAGCTGTATGTGCTTGTATCTAAATAGGTGATCTGTTTTGTTCTGTTCTATATTGCTTTTATTTGCTGACGACATGGCCATTGTTGGAAAACACGTGACTAATTTCATATACGTGTTGATTTACTTTCAAATTTTATTTTACTTGGGGTTTATCAGTTTATACTCTTAAAACTAAAGTTATGGTCTTTCGTGAAAGGAGAAGAACTTATTTGTATTGTGAAATACTTTATTGACTATGGGGCTATTTTAAACTTCACTTGCATTTTTGCTTTAAGACAAATCACCTAATTGGCAAACCATTCAAGCACTGATTATTTTATTCTGTAATTATAAGGATTACGATCTGAAACAAAGTAACAATGTCAGCTTGTTTATGCCTGTAAAGTGTAAAATACTCTACCTGAGCGTGAGTTGAGGATCATCAGGATGAAGACAATGACAGTTTGAATATACTTTATTCTTTCATGCTTTACGATGAAATATGGGGTTTTAACAGTGAAATAACAACAGTGAAAATATCAATTTGATATTTTCACTGCAAAATAAGGAGTGAAAATATCAATTTTCAGAACTACTTTTAAAATCCTTTGTTGTTACATGTACTTGCCTTGGTCAAAACAGAACACTGGACTTCAGTAAATTATGTCAAAAAATGTTTAAAAAAATAAAGAAATATTTTATAATTTAAATAAATATATAATTGGAAATTAACAACTTACCGTTTATTACCGGTTATCCCGTTTATCAAACATTTTACTGATCTTTGAAGCTGAATGTTCGAACATTTGCTTTCATTCCAAACAAATTACAGACAAAAACAACTGTTCGAACATAAATAAAATTTTATAGCATCGTTCAAATGTAGTTTGAACTGTTAACCGTTGTAGTACGTAAAATGAGCTTCCTGGAGAATTCACACAACAATTTACAGATAGATCCGATATTTTTTACCCCACCCACATCTCAAAATGTGTCAACAAACTAGCGTGGCATTTAAGATCGTATTTAATTTCACTCGTGATCATAAAAAAACTACATTTTCACTCGTGGCTTCGCCACTCGTGAAAATATGTTTTTCTATGACACTCGTGAAATAAAATACGATCTTACACTGAAATAAACAAATATCCTATATATATTCCCGTTTAGAATATATACTGGTATGTTGATTATATCATTGGACAAGGTACGTCTGGACTTGGACTTAATGATTGTCACTTTACAACAGATCGTGTAATATTACTGACACACAGTCAAGTAAAACAAGAATCACAAAGATTCGAAATACACCACTTACTGTGTTTAGTGGACTGAGACTCGAGTCTCAAAAATGACAGAGACAGCGTTATGTAATGCTCAAAGTTCCAAGTTTGTTTGTTTGTTTATTTGAGTCCATCAAGGTCTACCCGCGCCCATTGGCTTTATTATGGCTTGACCCCGCCGTGACGCCATCACGACTTAAATTGTGTTTAAATGCCTTAAGTGACATGAGATAGAAGTGACAGGAATTCGCAGTCAAATCCAGACATTGGAAGACTTGAAGAAACAGAGTGAGATACAAGAGATCCGGGTGCGATACCCTAGCTCTTTGCGAAAAGACCTCTTGGGTTTTTAACGTGCTCGGTGTAAAGCACCGAAACACGGGATACAACTTTCCTGAGTTGAACCAGTACTGAGTACACCACTTTTCCAAGCACCACCCTTTAAATGCCGATCGCCATGCAAGGGAGCTACTTGTTCCAACTTTTAACGTTTTTCGGTATGACGCGGCCCGGGATCGAACCCACGACCCCCTGCTCCGTAGGCGGACGCTTTAATCACTAGGCCACGGAGAGGGTACAAAAAAGTTCCAAGTTAACGCGCTTCTTGTTTAGTATGTCCAGATTTACCCCGTGACCAAAACTAGCCAATGGTTATCTGCCCGGAGAACGTCCATCCAACGAGAAGAGGGCCGCTCGGGCGCCAACCAATCAGTGGCTGGCCGCCCTAGAGATCCAAGGATACGTTCCTGGCAGGCAGCCATGACAGTTTGGGTAACGAACAAAATGTAAACAAACAAACAAATATCAAATTTATGAAGTGGCTCTTTTAGAACGACGGAAGACAAATTTATGAGATTATAATGAATTATGTTTTAGTTATAGTTCTACCAATGGAATAAACATATTCTGAGGAAATACCATTATGATATAAAATAAAAATATGGTAGAGTGGGGATTTAACCTACATTGCATATTCAAATCAACATCTCATCGTGTATTAATTAATAGATAATGAGGTAAGAAATATTACTTTATTCATGCATGGTTCATATTATTAATAAATATGTTAGGTTATTAAGTTAAAATCTCATGTCTCCAAATGTGTCTTAAAGTCCCATGTCTCCAAATGTGTCAACAGGTAAATTCTTAATACATGTATTCAATTCAACATGTCCTGTAACGACAGGGTCATTACAATAGCTTCTGTTTTTAACTATGCTTCTGAAATTTGGGGTCAAAAGAAAACGAACGAATTCATTTGAAATTTTGCAAACGTCTAAACAAAAGATGAACAGCTAGTGTTTTGGGGGGCCTTTGTAGACAGTCTCTGTATATCCATATAGATTTGACAGAATTATACATTATTTGGTTAAAATTGTCGACAGTGATAATTTCATTATACACACTCATGTATAACTGATAAAGTTGTATTTTTTTATTTACTAATGACTACTATAAAGAAAAAAAATGACATTAAAAAATCAACACAGAGTAATCCATCAAAATAAATATACTGTTGCATTTAGACACACGTACGCAAAGATCCAATATATAAAAGTACCTCAGTAAATATTACAGTGCATGCAATGCTGTACCCAAATAATGTCCAGTTCCATGAAGAGTCATAAGATTTTACTCCAACCACTTTATACGTTGTTTATGAATGGTATTCACCACTAAAATTAGCAAAAGTCACCCATAAAGTTCGGTTCGTTTCTTTTACGGCCATCTCTAACTGCATACTTGTTCTCACCATAACTTAGTATTAAAGCTACTTTCGTGAAACTTGGTGTGTGAATAGAGAGGTTGCTTTGGCAACAAAAATAGTATGAACATCTTTCTATTCATCCGAAAAATTTGGTCTTGCGATATCGCAAAAAGTATGCAAACTTATTTTATGAAACTTAGCATGTTGTTGGATGGTCATAAGGATATGCATATTATTTTGTTTTGTTGTATACAATTTACTCTTTTATTAGACAAAACTGTTGTCGCTATGGCAAAGACATAACACACTTGAATTGTAACTTGAAATACAACATGTAACTTCAAAAGGCTATTTCAAGGCACTTCGTGCATTGACAGGAGGCGATAAATGGGTTGTACAAGTCATTTGATAGTTTTCGTAGGACAAAAACTGTGATTGCCCTCTGCAACAAAATTGAAGAACTTTTACCATTTATATCTCAGATTGCGTGTGGAGGTATTCATTACTCCTGTAATCCCTGAACTTACAAATAGACACCTTATATCAGCAGGCATTTCCTTTTAGCTATAATTAAACAGCAAACTTTTGCCGCCCTTGAAGTGTCTCCATCGGATATTTTGTTCACTTTCATTGATATTAAACTCCAATCCAATAAAGGTCTGGGGTTTCTTTTTTCCATTTAAGGGCATTTATAATCACACACCATCTTTTATTCAATAACAATTGTTGATTTTATCACACTATAACAAAACATTATACAACAAGCAAATGCAACGAAAGTTTAAACTAATAATAACTTCAAGTCTGAAACAAACTGCTAGTATTTGCGTATAACACCAATGCCTACATGTACAACTTGACATGTATATAGCGCCTATGCTTACATGTACGTGCATGTATAAAACGCCAACCCCTACATGCACGTATATTAGTAATTGTTAGAGCTAGTAATGCCAATATATTGACTATATGTTCATGTCCTCAATGAACAGCTATTTTCCTCACAAAGCTTATCGAAGTGCAAGTCTTTATAAAGAAGATACTGACATGGCACTTTAGTAGAATTTCAGTAATTAGCTAAGAAAGTGACTTAAAACCCATGAGAGTTGAGATATTGCGTATAACATGCCAACCAATCCCACAACTAATACATCTGTTTTTTAGGAAAACATTGTTCTGTAATCTTTCGGTATCATTATCAGGTTAAAAAATTATCACTGGGCTCATTTATATATTTTCATGTTTTGTATCGCCAAATTTTGACAAAATCAAATAGGTTTTCTGAGGCTGAGATGTTGAATTTCCTCATCAGGACAAAATCTTTCGGAGTCATTGCATTAAAAGCACTTCATACGTAAACACAAACAATAACAAAATACCACAGTAGTTTAAAGGGAATGAAATTCCTGCTTTGGTGTCATATTTTTAGTGACATTTAACCTAAAAAAAATTTTTCCATATCTTTCAAAGTGTTCATTCCTACCAACAATCTAGCAGAAAATATCTAATAATGACTGAATTTTAACAATATAAGTGATCTCGAAATACCTTAAACTGCAGTAATTCAAAGTTATGTTATGCTAGAGCGTGGGTAGAAACGACCATTTTGATAAATCTACTATGATTTTTTTTATTTAGGTCAAATGTTATTAAAAAATTACAGGTCATTTAACACCAAAGCAGGAGTTCATTCCCATCGAACTGCTGTGCAAAATACATGTAAACAATGTCCTGTATTCAATCACAAAACAAACAAATAACTGATATACATGTAATACAAAAAATAGAACTCTGTCTAACAACATAAGGAATAGCAATATTGCCTAGATAACAAACGTTAGCTACTGGCTTATTAACCCTTAGGCTGCTGATGGCGATTTTCCAAGCTGTTTGCCACTCAGTCAATATATCCCCAAAGTTTTAAGTAAATTGAAAGAAATTTAGAATAAACCAGACGACATTTTAGAGCAGACGACAATTTACCCAGCATGCAAAGGGTTAACTGTCAACTTGGCATTTCTAAGTATCTGTAAAGAAATATGTCCCTTTAACAAACAATTAAATAGCATCACATATCTTAGACAATATCACAGGGCTTTCCAATGATTAGTATTGTAGCACTTAACAGTATTTCATCACAATGAAAATATGTGGTGTTGTCTGGAAACATGAGTTTGTTCAGGTATTCACATTTACAACAAAAACACAGCTTTAATCAAGAAATATAAAAATACGAATTCATAACAATATGTTATATTCAATTAAAGAAAACCTCCAAAAATATTAACAAATATCTATCATAGCCTGCTTGAAAGTTTGTTCAGATAAAATTGAGTATGGCAAGATACTAGACCAATTTCCACGTTTTCTTAATATGATGTTATACAATGAAATCACACACATAGAACTGAATGATAACAACTATTAATTTCACAGGTATATCTCCATAGAAAGAGCATTATGGATGTTTGAGCTGAGATAAGCTAAACCTGGAGTTTGTTATTGGTCCCAGGCAAAACCCTGTTCATTTCAGGGATATCTCCAAAATAGGGTCACATCAGTTTCTCTGGTGGTGACCTATTGAGAAGCCCTGATCCTGAAAATAACACACAAGTCATTGTGACTACATTCAATTTCATTCATTGTTATTATTCACATTTTTTCCTTCTGTTTGCTTTGCTCTTATGAACTATATTCAAAAATTCAACAAGTTTATTTTGCTTTAGTGGAAGTTGACCGGTAAAATATCATAACTATTTTTTTTTATCTTAACTAAGGAACTATTTTAAATCCACCTGCACATACTTTTAAGTTAGGTTGACTACAGTATTATTGAAGTTTAAACATATTATTTTACAACGATTGTGAACCAAGTTATTACAACATTATATTTGTCACTCTCGTTGGCACGATTTTACGCAATAGTGTGGTCTTGTGTTGTGGGGGAAACCGGAGAACCCGGAGATAACCCACTTGTCTAGCTTGGTGACCACAAACCAAACCCACATGCAGTACTATTCACTGTAAAATGAAAAATATACCTAGTCAATTTCTTAACAATTTCTCTGAATGATATTCTCTTTTGTGGATCACTCTGCCAGCACAGCTTCATGATCTCGTAAACCTCATCGGGGCAGGTCAAAGGTTTCGGGAATCTCTCGTTCTGAGCGAGGCGTGCCCAATGCTCCTCCTGTGGATCGGAGCCTGGGGAGGGTTGGGATGGTTTGGTTAACCTTGGGGTTCCTCCATCCAAGAAGACCTCTAAGCACACAACGCCGAAACTCCAGATGTCTGACTGCCGACAGTATGTCCCGCTACGAACCTCTGGAGGAGCCCTGTAGATATGAATGATAAACAAATCAATAATCATGTAAATTATTAACAAAACAGCATGTGGACAGACGGACGGATAGACCAATGGATGGATGAACAGACAAACAGAAGGATGGGCAGGTGATTACGTAATGGTATTTAAAATTTTATGGGTTTCAAAATTATTTTCTCAAAAGAACACAAAATGAGTTTTTAAGAGCTGCAGTTATCCAAGGTTTATGTACTCAACTAAACAAATATTACAAAGACACAGATAGAGAAGAACCAAAGATAAATGGACGAAACATACGTAAAAGTTATTTCACAATTATTTTGCTAGATGTAAGTGGAAATTGCTAAAAACATGTATATTGTAAACTATAGCATGTGAAACAAGTTTTGAGGATATGTAAAATAAAATAGTAAAGCAAAACATGAAGTCTTTGCTTGACTCTGCTGTCAGCCAGACTCGGACAACACCAGTGTTTTAAAACCTTTGGACCATCTCTTCAAAACAGAATGCTGCGATTAGAGAAATATCAAATACTGCACAATCATCATCATTACCATAATACATGTAGTTTAAACTGAGAATCAGTCCTCCTGTATGTACTGTTTTCACAATTCATTCTCCAGTTCCTTCGCCCAACCAAAGTCCGCCACCTTTGCTGTGATGGTCAGATGTCAATAACACATTCCTTGCCGTCAAGTCACAGTGAATAATGATGTTGTCATAAAGAAATTCCATTCCCTGGAAGAATTTTGTGAAGAGTTTTTTTATTGAAGCAAAATTACTTTAAAAAGAGTGTTCTCAAGTGGTAAATGCAACCAGAGGGGCACACTCACACGGTTTCTTAATATTAACTTCATGTTTATTTTTAATGTTTGCAAGAGTTCAATTCACACAAATATATAGCAAAATATGGACACTATGACAATGATTATTTCAATCTATGACGAAAATCAACTACATGTAAGATCTTTACTGAAACGTTCCCCGGATGTTTACCCAATAGCAAAACAATGACTTTAAGATAATAAATATCAACTTGATTCTATTACTCCTCTTTACAATTAAGTTTAAAATAAATCAGTTCAACCAGTCAACATGTCATTTTTAAAAGATTCCTAACAAACATGAAGTTACCTGAGCAATGTCTATAAGGCACTTCATTTTGCTATCATACAACATTTTTGGCTCTTTCAGGTAATCAGAAAGGCAGCCATTTTTCATAAGCTCCATCATGTAGGCAAACTTAACATGTGGGTCTGAAAAATAAGAACTCCATGAATTCGCAGTTTAAGTTCATTTGTGATAAATGTAATCTGGAAGTATTTGTTATTGGTACTATAAATAACGATTTTAAGCAATGAATATGCAAATGATATTACAAATCATTAAGAAATGTTATAAACTTAAAAACATGTTATAAATATATGATATCAGTTTCTTTAAAATTGCACATAGTTTCGGCACTACTTTCCCAAACCCGTAGAAAACCAAAAGAAACACAAAATTCTCATCCAAACATATTTTTTTTAAATGGGGAGGGTGGGTAAATTTGATTTTCATTTCTTTTCTTAAATTAAAAGCAAGGGGTGCTGTTATCCTGACTTTCAACCACTTCTCGCCAAGTTAAAACATTGGGGCAGGAGGTTTTTGACAGATTGACGTAAATGAGAATTTAAAAAAAAAAATTAAATGGGGAGGGTGGGTAAATTTGATTTTCATTTCTTTTCCTTAAATTAAAAGCAAGGGGTGCTGTTATCCTGACTTTCAACCTACTTCTCGCCAAGTTAAAACATTGGGGCAGGAGGTTTTTGACAGATTGACGTAAATGAGAATTTTAAAATTTGGTTTGAAATCCTACCATCTAGCTCCTTGAGTCCAATAAACATGACAATGTTCGGATGCCCATTCTTGTCTGGGCTTCTATTCTTTAACTTCTCGAGAAGAGTGAATTCTCTTTTAAACCTCGCATAATCAGGAGGAGATGTGCAAATCTTCACTGCAACTTCTTGACCACACCACTGGTGCTTGTAAACAGCTCCAAAATCACCCTGTTTTGTGTTGAAATGGGTTAATTGATATAATAAATATTGGTCAGTTTCATACAATTTCATTATGGTAGTATAAATATATATTAAATTGATTCCGTGTTTCTACCATATTTGTGACTATATTCAATTATTAATAGAAAATCTCATTGATTGGTTAGAAATAAATTGCCAATGAAATCAACACATGAATTCCACGATTTTAATGTGTCAGGTGCTCCCATAATTATTCTAGTAAATGCTGCTTTTAAGCACTGATCAGAAAACTGTTTCAAATTCAGTCCGAGGAACTTCAAATGATTGTAATAGTAGTAATGTGGCGGAAATATTCAGCCTACAATTTTACCCCAGTTAAATACTAACTGCATTCCAAATTTGACGACTTTAAAGACTGTATCTTAACAATTTATATTAAAAAATTGCAAGGTGCAGTAACAATACCTTTCCAAGGCAATTTTTGTCGTCCACCTGGACATTTGAAGAAAGCTGTTCATCAAGCCTGTCAACAAAAGAAATAAATCGTCTTGGTCAATTATATTGTGAATGTTCGAATAACACTTCATCTGTAATATATCATGTTAGCGCAATAAACATTCCACATAGTCATTAATCACTCATATTACTATCTCACATTAATACTAGTTTGAGTCAAGGGAACAGACACAATATGCTTCTATAAGCTAGCAGCTTTCATCAAAATAGTCTGTGCTAGAGTTTACATGTAAATGAAATTAGTATAAACTAACCTATCTCTGCACATGGTAAAAGTTGGTCTCCTCTCTGGGTCTTTGTCCCAACACTGAAGCATGAACTGGTAGAAATGGTCTGGGCAATTTCTCGGACGCTGGAGTCGATCCCCTTTTATCAGCTTGGCGACAAAGTCATTGGGGTTGATACTGTTCATCTTTGGATCATTGCCATAACTACCAAACAGAATAGTATCCAAACATATGGTGCCTCTGTTTCCATAAGCATTCCATAAATATATTATACACTTTTGAGGTTTTTTTTCTAAAAGTATTTTGTACAGCCGTGTTTGTCAACAATTCTTTAACATTATGAACACCGTTATATATTAAGACCCTCTATTATCATCTCTTTCTCACACACATCCATAAATAATGAAATAAAACCTTTGCCCACCTGAACATTTCCCAGAGTACAACTCCATAACTCCAGACATCAGACTTTGAGGAAACACGTTTGGAATGGGTCCACTCGGGAGCAGACCTGTGTTAAACATACAAAACATTGCGTATTGTGTACACAAAACTATTTTAAAACAAGAGCCCGCTTTATATAGGAGTACCTTAACATACAAATATTTATTTGAATACCGGTAGCTTAAATGCTCTTTCAGTTATCATCAACACTGAGGTTTCAGCCTAATGTTGCTGGCATATAGAACTCTAAGCTATTTTTTTTCATATTTTTTTTATTTAATACATATAGTTGTTTATCATAAGACAGAATGATACCACCATTTTAGAAAAAGGAAACTGTTTTGGATATTTCAAACTGGCATCTTTGAACCAAACATATATTGTAATTTATGATTTTAACAGAAGATAACAATAATATATGCCCCAGAGTTCTTCTTGTCAGAAAGTTTTGCTAGACTACATAAATATGTTTTAACAAGACAGTAATTCACATTGATCTTGACCTTGATCTGCTATTCCTTAAAACAATAGGGGTCATCTTCTGATGAAGGGCAACAAAATAATTGAGTTAAATGGTCTACATCCTTCACCAAGTTGTTGTGCTGACAAAGTTTTCAAAATCAAGAGAAATGTGTAAAATTTTATACCCTCTGACCATCACTTTGTCAGAAACATTTGCTTAACAGCATTAATGTATTATTGATGACCATGACCTTGACTTTTGACCTACAGATACTGACTCCATAATTAACAAGGGCATTACTAAGTCAAACGCAACATATTACTGAAGTTTCATGGTCCTCTGTCAACACATTCTCTAGTCACTGTCAAGCTTAGTTTTCAGGACACTGGTAATCTTGCATCCATTAACATAAAAAAACAGTAGGGACCATAAACTGGTCAAGAGCAACACATCAGTCCAGTCCCACGGTCCACTGTCAAACAATTGTGCTGAAAGATCTGCTTTACTGATTGAAATTTGCAGATCTACATATGTACATGCTCATACTCAATGATAACTGTAAACATGGCCTTTGACATACCAAAAGAACAGTATTGGGCATCTACTGGTCAGAGGGTGAAATTTTGTGGTCCTTTGTCAAATCATTCTTGAATTATTGTGCAAAGTTTTCCAATGATTATTGACTTGACCTTTGACCAACCACCCCTGAAAACAATTGGGGTCATTTACAAGCAAGGGGGCAACCTACTGATGAAGGTCATTTGTTACTAAGTTCTCTTGATATTTTGGGGAAAAAAGTTTTTTAAAAATTGTTGACTGTATTTTTTTGCCTTTGACCTCCAGTACCTCTCAACACTACCAGTCACAGGCAAGACATGGTTAACTGACAAACCATCAGACAGATCAACATTTGCAAGCCCATATGGTGAGGGATCTTATTAGAAAGGGTCGTATATATGCATACCAGTATATAGGTATTGTCCTCTCCATGTTTTGCCTCCTGTAGTAATCCTTATCTTCCATTAGTATCTTGGACAGGCCAAAGTCACAGACCTTGGCCTGTTGGTTAGTGGTTAGGAGAATATTCCGGGCTGCAAGGTCACAGTGTAATATTTTCTTCTGTTCTAGGTATTCCATACCCTAAAAAAATGTAACCTTGGTGATCAAACTTTGACTCTTACTTGTTCAAATATATGAAGTACCGCGACAAAGGCTTACACTAATAAAAGAAATTTAAGAATCATATTGGTCAAGACAGTCTTTACATTCTAGAAAACAAGAGCTGTCATAGTATGTGACGAATGCCCCCGAATGTGACATTGACCTACGAACAAGGTCAGTACATGAAAAGTTGATCTTGCCTTTATGTGTCAAATACATATGGCAAGTTATTTTAAATTTCCTCTGAACATAAAAAATACCACCCATACTTGACAACCTACACTGTTATGTCCTTATATTCAGAATTCCCTTGTGAATAAACACTTAGTGTATCTTTCACCTTAGAGGTAGTGACATGGGTCTTGCACAGGACACGTCGTCTTCGTATGTGGAACACATGTAGCAAGTTATTTTAAAATCTGTCCATACAAGGGAAAGTTACAGCCCGGACATGACAAACTATACTCTATGTCCTTGTATGCAGCACTCCATTGTGAATAAACACTAAGTGTGACCTTGACCTTTGAGGTAGGGACACGGGTCTTGCAGGCGACACGTCGTCTTGGTATGTGGAACACATGTGGCAAGTTATTTTAAAATCTGTCCTTACAAGGGAAAGTTACAGCTCGGACACGACAACCTATACGCTATGTCCTTATATGCAGCACTCCATTGTGACACTAAGTGTGACCTTGACCTTTGAGGTAGGGACACGGGTCTTGCACACGACACGTCGTCTTGGTATGTGGAACACATGTGGCAAGTTATTTCAAAATCTGTCCATACGAGGGAAAGTTACAGCCCGGACACGACAACCTATACTCTAAGCTTATATGCAGCACTCTATTGTGAATAAACACTAAGTGTGACCTTGACCTTTGAGGTAGGGACACGGGTCTTGCACGCGACATGTCGTCTTGGTATGTGGAACACATGTGGCAAGTTATTTCAAAATCTGTCCATACGAGGGAAAGTTACAGCCCGGACACGACAACCTATACTCTATGCTTATATGCAGCACTCCATTGTGAATAAACACTAAGTGTGACCTTGACCTAAGAGATAGGGACACGGGTCTTGCACGCGACACGTCGTCTTGGTATGTGGAACACATGTGGCATGTTATTTTAAAATCTGTCCATACGAGGGAAAGTTACAGCCCGGACACGACAACCTATACTCTATGCTTATATGCAGCACTCTATTGTGAATAAACACTAAGTGTGACCTTGATCTTTGAGGTAGGGACACGGGTCTTGCACGCGACACGTCGTCTTGGTATGTGGTACACATGTGGCACGTTATTTTAAAATCTGTCCATACAAGAGAAAGTTACAGCCCGGACACGACAACCTATACTCTATGTCCTTATATGCAGCACTCCATTGTGAATAAACACTAAGTGTGACCTTGACCTTTGAGGTAGGGACACGAGTTTTGCACGCCACACGTCGTCTTGGTATGTGAAACACATGTGGCAAGTTATTTTAAAATCTGTCCATACAAGGGAAAGTTACAGACCCGGACGGACGGACGGACGGACGGTGCGATTTTAATATGCCCACCTTTGGGGGCATATAAAGGAAATAGGTTTTCAATTGATTAGAAGAAAAAAATAACATACTTGCAACATTAATATATATTGTGTTCAGATGAACCTTTCTTGCTATTATGTAAATTTGTAGTTACTATTTGTGAAAATAACATTGTCTAAATAAACGTTAAGATTTGTTACCTTGGCAACATCAAGGGCAAGCTTGTAAATTTCCTCTTTTTTTAAGTTTTGTGACCTTTCGCGAGATTTCAGAAACTTGTATAGCGACTGATCCAGGCAGTCCATCACAAGGCAGAACCCTGCAACACACAACAACAAACCCATACATATATATAGGGCCATCTTCAGAAAACAATCCATGATTTATTATCTCTCGTGTGAAATTTTAAATCCTCATTATAAGTCATTACTAGAAATTATTTCATGTCAAATGCTACAAATGTTCAATATCACCCTCTTCTGTGCTTAAAAATAAATTTCTTCTTTTCCAATACCAAACACTTTTTTAAATTATATTAATGATAAAGTATTAATATACCATGAATGCTATCGCAGGTGCCATAGAACTTGACAATGTTTTCATGCTCAAGTTTCTCCATAACTTCAGCTTCCTTTTTGAAATCCAACTTGAATCGCTCCTCAATTTTGTCTTCTTTCAAAACTGAAAATCAAAAGAGATGTTTGTCCAATATTATCCCCTCTGAGTGCTGCTTTGTCAGAGATTCTGTTGACTGTGGCCTTGACCTTCTGTCCTCTAAACAATTTGAGAAATCTACTGGTCAAGGGAAAACCTACAAAGTTTCATGGTCCTAATTTAAATTGTACTTGAAGTTTTGTAAGGACAAAAAATTCTTGAATACCAAAAATGAGTTTCCAGTCATGTGACCAGTGCTAAAAAAAAACCCGTCTTACACCCCCATGTAAGATGAATTACGTGCAACAACGTGCCACTTCTTATTTCTTTCATTGTATGGTTTATAAATAAGGATATTATGCCATTTCAATAAAGCGTAATCAAGTATGCAAGACTTTTAATCAAAATTGAAAATAAAAAATCGTACAAATGCATTTTTTAGAGGAACTATTTGACGTCAATAGTGATTTAAAATTACTGCACTTTATGATGTCACTAAACAACGTCGAACACGCTTTTTGGTGAAATGTACAAAAGTGCGTTTTCTACATCAATTTTTCCACAAATTGATAATTTTAGATATGCAAGAAAAAATATTGTGCATGCTGCATGGCAGGTAATTTGGCAAGCTCATTACTGGCTTACGTGCATGCCCTCGTTTTGGATTTGCTATCCCTTATATGGTATAATGATCTACCAACAGTTTTGGAACCGACCGATCAACATTAATTTGCAAATAATTTTCAAAAGGGGACATAATAATGATAGATTTATGAGGAACTGGTCTGGGTTTTTTATTATTAATCACAGACTATAACTGAACAAATCATTAATCAAACAGAGTTATTGTATTTTCTACACTGTGTGTATTGTTGTATTGAGATTGAGTATCAAATTTCAGGATAATATTTCGTAATTTCAAAATGTATG
This sequence comes from Mya arenaria, assembly GCF_026914265.1. Taxonomy (NCBI): domain Eukaryota; kingdom Metazoa; phylum Mollusca; class Bivalvia; order Myida; family Myidae; genus Mya; species Mya arenaria. The sequence continues at coordinate 31,511,347 of NC_069128.1, forward strand.
TTTTTACCTTTTACTACAACAGATAATGGTGTATTATCATCCCTATCTAGAGTGGCCTTGTAAACTGCACCATAATAACCCTGTTAAAAGGTATAAATAAGGCACTTAGTACAACAAATTCAAGCAAAACCTTATTTAAAGGACATAAATCTCTTGTGCACTGATCTATGAATCTGATTAAATGCAAATAAGTAAAAACAGTAAGTTTTTTATTCATTTCTACAAGAAATGCACATGGCTTGTAGGAATATAGTTACATGGAGACTAATTATCTTCAAGAAATACATTTACAGTTTTTAAATAGTGACAACTAAAATGAGTCAAAGTATCATTGATTTAACAATATACATGTACATATTATAATATAATATTATAGTATAATTGTACACTATGATTGTAAGTAGTAGTTTATCTAAGCCTGAAGACTACAGCCTGGGCCATCATCGGCAACCATGGTTACTTTCTTCTGTTACACTTCATACATACCGTTAAAAATCTTTTTTTATATAAATATGAATGGCACATGGAAGACAACTCTATTTCCAATGAAATCGCATGTTACAATTAAATACTCTCAAATAACCCTATAATGTCAGAAGTCTCCGATGGCGAGTTGTCTAAGTGGCTGGTTTAAAATTGGTAGTGATCAGGTGGATTGAGTTCAATTCGCCAGAATATTTTTCTACTGGAAAACATTAGTATGAGTGTCTGTGCATAAATATATGAGTCAGAGATCCATACACGTTTCCTTGCAGAACCAATGAAACTGCCTCATTAATTTATGATGTTACAAGATTTTCATAGCTATATCGCCCACGGTTCACAACGAAGCAAGTGCAGTAGTGTATCAGGGGTATCAGACGATGAACAAGAGCATCATCATTTTCATTGAGGGAGGAAACTATTTATGCCAGAATATTGTTCAATGCTATATGTTTACAATAAAACTTGTTACTGGTAACATGTGTGCACCGTCAAACTATTTGCATGCCACACCTGATGTCACCAAGGCACGTACATGTATTATTTACACCATTTTTTATCAGATAAGAAATAAATTAACTGATGCTCTTAACTCACTTCAATGTTATGCTCTTTAGATATTTTAGGCCATTATCATACTTACACTTCCCAGCTGTTTGCTTTTGTCAATGGTAAGCCTTCTTTTTAGAATGACAAATGAAGGCAGGTTTACGCCAGCTCTGTGTACCTCCGCCGAAGGTTCCCCATGAGGTGGGTATGGGGTTTTGACGGCGACCCCCTGGGCTCGAGGGATTGGTGGAGTGGGGTGATCAGTTGCATGTTTTGACAGATCTACTTCCAAAGGTAGCACACCTTGATCTGAGAATATATCTGAAATAATTATCCTTGGTTGTACAATGTCTGCAGACGATTCAACTTTCGGATATCAGACAAACATTACACGCTTGAGTCTTGACAATACAGTACTGTTAAGACCAAACTTGACAGTAAGTGCACATCGTGTTCACTATTAGTTCACTTCGTAGTGCACTTGGTAGTGCACTAGGGTAAGACAAGGGTAAGACAAGGGAAAGACTAAATGGAGACAAGGGGCTGACCAGATAAGGCTTCTTCAGTCTATAATAAATGCTATCTTTACAGTGAAACTTAGAATGATGTGTTTAGTTTCAACAGATGTTTTAATGTAAACTATTTTATAGAATAATTATAATCAATTTTGACCTTTCATTTTAACAATATAGAATTATATGATTGATGTTGTTTTATAAAATAAAGTTAATTTGTCAAACATTTAGACATTTAAATGTTTTTGTTTTCTTTATAAATATGCATTGCATTATTTTCATATTAATTGATAGCTTTAATTATATAACTTTGGTTCTAAATAAAAGGGTTTCATCTTCAAATACTTTTATGACATAACATTCAAAGGAGTTCATGAGCCTTTCTTTAAAGTTTCACAAGGTGATAATTACACGTTGTTCGTTATTTGTAATAGTTAATTAAGTTCACGCCTTATATATTGTTCCAAGCTCAAACTGTGAAATTGTTGATTCATTCAAAGGATATATTAACAAAGATTTTCTTCCAACTCTTCTGAAACTTTCAATTTTATGTTTATTCTTGTTTAACAAATGTGTTCGGATTTAAGGTGACAGCCTGACAGCAATCATCATCAAATAAGTACACCATTAAATATTATAGTATATTTTCTACATTGTACCCAGATTTATCAATTGCATTTCTAATTTGATACACATAATAGATAAACGTATATTTTAGGCATTTTGTATTATTGATTATGCTGCTCCATTATTTAATGAAATACTATCCATTGAAGGCTAATTTAATCCTTCTTTAAGAGCCCCCCCCCCCATAGTACACTGTGTATTGATTTTTATCTTTATTGCCTCTTGCTAACTATCAAATGCTTTAGAATAAGAATATGAGTAGTATTATTTATAATATCCCATTAAAATTATTTATATTTTACAACTTAAATGGAATAAAACCCTTTTTACTTTTTTTGTTTATTATTTACTCCCAATCAGTCAAATTAATACATTTGCTATGCATATATGTTTATGCAAGAAGTGGTTGTGTATTAATGAGCTAATGCTATTTTCTACTCTAAATGTTGTCAACTCTAAATGGCCCCAAGCCAATAAACAAATACACAGGATATTGGCTAAAAGATTTACTGTACATTACTGTAGTCTACAATAGTCTCATAAGGTAGAGATAGCGTGTTTTATGCTCATTTCTTTCAATTTAAATTCGGTACCCTTATAAGAACCATTGTTTTTGACATTTATTCATCCTTTGTGGAATATTAAAACAATATTATTAATTTTGGTAAATCTTAAATGACACTTTTCATCATTTGTTAATCAAATTATTAAGAGTGGAGATATTTAATATTTACCATGCATATCATGTATTTTAACATCAAATAGCAAGTTTAATATGAAATAATATTCATTGTAATATTCATGGTTTATGGTTGAATGCATAGGATAATTTCATCTTTTGCCATTTTGAATGTTATCACAGCAGGGTTCCTGATACTTCCTGTGTATTGTTTATTGGCTCTGACCTATTGGGGCTAACACTGTTACAATGGGTAATCTCATAACAAAAGTATGAATAAGCATTTTATCATTTTGCTGATATTCAATTAATTTTAATGCCTGGTTAGTTGGCCATTTGGTAGGACAATTCCCTTTGTGCTATTTTTATAGAAAAAGATAAATAGATATATTCAGTATCAAATGCTAAAACTAGGTTTTAAAGATGTTTCTTTATGGAAAGTTAATGAAATAAATCGTGAATATAGTTACGTAAAAAATTCTGAAAAATAGCTTGAGCTACTATTTTTAAATTATTCTAATTAAGGCAAGATCTTTTTTCAACCGCATGCATTTTTTCTTTTGTTAAATCACATTTACTTTTTTATCATAAATGATTTTGTATTTACAGTTTGAATATATAATAGTGCTGTTCACCTTTATACGTAGGATTTAGAATTACCAAAAAAAAACCATAATTGTTTGGATGTTACAATAGTATCACAATTATATTTATAACACTCTTATTTAAAATATTGGCTAAGAAATAATTTATTTAAGAAATGTTTTATTTTTATTTCATCTGCATTAGAATTAAAAATTGACAAATATGACCAGTAAATGACGGGTCCCCTTTTTTTTAGTTACTGGCCCGAAAAAATGATTTACATCATCAGGTGTGGGCTGATTGTGTGCGTGTTATGGACAAAAACAATGTGTACTTGTGATGAGTTGTTGGGAAGAAATTTGACATTGTAAATATTATGATAGAAATAGTGCTGTTAACTGTATATACAAAGCATTCAGAATTAATATTTGTTATCACTTAATGACTTAAATCAAATGTCTGAATTACAAAAAATTGTCATTGTTCAGATGTTACAATAGTGACACAAGTATATTATATAACACACCTGTTTCAAAATATTGGCTTTCAAATAAACTTATTGTATTTATTTTAAGAAATGTAATATTCTTTTTTTATCAACAATAAAATAAAATTGACAAATATAGAAACCCCTTGTCTTATAAGCCTAGTACAATGGCTTTACATCATAAAGTCATCAGTGAATACTAAAAGATTTTGTCACAAGTTTTGAAATGAACTGGTAGAGGAAAAGATCTTATCAGTGATATAAAATCAATATAGTAAGGCCAATCTCAGTGGACCAGAAAAATCAATACTGGCTTATCAAATAAACTACAGACTACATTAGTTTATCAATAGTGCACAAATTGTTCACTAGTAGTTCACTCCTAGTGCACAAGGGTGTAAAGTTTGGTCTTAACAGTACTGTACTTTCAAACTAACATTTTTAGTATTGACTGTAAAGTTCTTTGTTAGAAAATTCTGCAGTGTTATCAATTTAATTGATTTTCAAAAGGAAGAATATGAGCAAGAAATAAACTGATCTGAATAAAGGTAGATGGACTGATCCAGTATTTGATTCACATTAGAAGAATATGGTATAGATTCTACCAGGTGACAAATAATCTGTGTACTGGCCTTCAATCACCACTCTACCTGAGTTAATATCACCACTTTACCTGAGAAGTTCATATAACCACTGCACCTGAGAAGTTCATAACACACTTTACCTGTTCATATAACCACTGCACCTTTTATATCAAATATTTACCTGAAGAGTTGAGACAAGAAAGATTGGGTATTGGTTTTGAGGTGCCCGTATATCCACTATTGAGGAACTCAGTAGTCGCACTGTCCATACTGGATAGCCCACTGCTGCCGGCAGAGTATATTGGTTGGCTATACTCATGGTACTCTCTCGCTGTATGGACAAAATAAAACTTTTTTGATTAACAAAATGACAGATTTTTTTTTATGTCAAATAATGAAATATACGCCAAAATATGTAAACATTTCTGACGTCATTTTTAATGTTTTTGTCGTTGATGTCTTTTTCTATTTTTTGTAATGCTCTGAAGAAAGGCAAGCATGGCCGGAACATTGGCAGGATAATAAACCCTATTTTTTAAAGCTTGAACTCCTTCTTTTAATTATATTATGAAAATATAAAGCATTTAATGGTGGAAAATGCTTTGCATGATCATGCTTTATACATTTCTAGTCTTAATTAAGAAAACAAATGAGACAAGATATTTCCAATTTCTGATGTTAAAGCATAATATGGCATTCTAAATATTGATGTTTTCTTTCAAGATGCATTCTTACTCCCAAATTTGAATTAACAAAATTAATACTTTTGTTTAATATTCCAAAAAGGATGAATAAATGTCCAAAAACAATGGCTCTTATGAAGGATACCGAATTTAAATTGAGAGAAATGTGCTTGCGTTTTGAACTTTTAAATACACGGTTACAATCATGTTATCAGTAATATTTTCCATAAAGGCATTATTTAGTTAGTAGTTAAAGTTTTTTTCAGTCAAAATTGATGTTTGTTATAATCTGTATGTTTGGTTTTGAATAAGAGCGCCACTTTAAAGGGTTGTCACTGGAAAATGTTAATGGATATTTCTCAAGCTCATACCAATCAAGCTGTTTTAGCAGTTATCGCGCAGAATAAAAAACCTTTTGAATAGAATATGATCATCATTTGTTCTTAGCTTCATGCTAGGGGATTTATCCCACACAAACAGTACTATAAAAGCTTACAATGTTCCTGAAAGCAGGATATGAATGTCCTGAGCAGTGCCTCTGGGCATGGCCTCTCCTCACTATCTAATGTCCAGCAGTATTGCAACTTCATGTAAAACTCTTGTTTGTACTTTTGAACTGGTTCAGAGTCATCTGCCTGCAGTTTCAGCAACTTCGGACAGCGAGGTACTTTTTTATTTACCAGAAAAAATTGCTGCACCTTAAATAACAACAATATTTTTTAATAAGAATGATTTCTAATGAATTCCCAAATCAGAAAGATAACTTTTAAACTACAATACTTTTATTCCATCATTATTTATAGTACCACAAAACTCAAAAAAGTAAAGTGTGTTTTTTTGCACAAACATTTTAGGGAGGTGTTTTTGATCCTATTCCGCACCTAAAAAAATCCAGTTTGGTTAGCTTGAAGAAAATTTGTTTTTATTAAAACTGGGCAAAATTAGCCAAGATATATGCATTTTTTCGCTCCAGTATGCCATCACTATAATTACATAACAATGTGAATGTCTTTATGACACAAATATTCACTTATTTTAAAATACTCCTTGTAAGAATTATTTGTGTAAATTCAAAGTTCCTATTTTCTAGGTAAATTTCCCTATGGGAGGGCTTTATTCCCATTCCCCTGAGCTGACAGACAGCCCTGCATTTAAACACCTCTCCTTTTATAGTAACACAGCAATAGCACGAACACGCACCGCTTCAATTGACCTTCGCCCTCCCTTCGAGTTAATGGCCTCCCACGGACTGGCCCCGCCCTCAAACATCTGCCAGAGGGTGGAGCCCAGAGCCCACACCTCGGTCTTTGCCGTCACTTCTTTAAGGCCACCAGGCTTATACATATTGGGGTCCAACCACGGAAGTCTAAAGAAGAAAAAGAAAGCACCTTATCATAGTTATAGTTAGCGATCATTCATTTTGTGTGTCATACTTATGCCAACATAATTTGAGTTTCCTTGGTCAAAGAGAATGCGTGCATGCATTTGTAGGGATTCTCTCTACCTAATTACCATTTTGTTTATCTCATTAAATCTTACTCCCTTCAACTTAAATTCATAACAATACCTACCTTTTAATGTTGACTTCATGATCTAAGGGAAGCTGCTGGTAGAAGCAGACGAGGCCTGGGTCTGTGACCTTGATCTCTAACACACGATTGTCAAACTTCTCCACTACAAGGTTTTCACATGTTAGGTTTCCATGGAAACAATTTTTCTGTTCCTGAAAATAAAAGATAAGTTATAATTTTGTTTACATAATATATGAACAAGAGCCCTGAATCACTTACCGAATATATGGAACCCTGGCCATGGCATTTCTATTGAGTCACTATATACATCTATAATTTGAGCTGTGTCCTACTTTTTCACCTAACAAAAGGTATATTCATTAATGACCTGAATTCGATTCTAGGATGAACATTAAAGGGTTTTGCTCATGGTTTGTAAAATGCACTTTTTTATTACAAAATAAAGAGAGGCAAATCATAACGGGTGTTAAAAATTAAGATACTGACAACTGGAATCCTTCAGCAAATGTTGATATTTGCCAAAAATTGTCTTTGAAGACCACAATTTACAATGGCTTTCAGTGATACACTGTTGTGTGATCGGTTAATAAGCATTATCATTTATGTTATCAATGTATTGCTAAAAGGTAAAAATATCCATCTCTATTGTGGCCTAATGGCAAAGGAGTCCGTTTTCTAATCATTTCCAGCGTGTACTCAGTCTGACCAATTTTATAAGTATTCGTCTAAAATAGTGGCCTCAAGATAAGTGACCTTAAAATTGTGTTCTCTAGACTGTAAACAAACCAACTATGAGCGGATGCCAGAACAAACACAGTCATAAAAACCTCACCTTGCAATTGATTCATGATCTAATAAGAACCAAAAAAGAAAGAATTTAGACAATAAAACATCATGATTAATTGAAAATAGTTATAATCTTAGGTTGAAAATAGATCAATCTATTATGTGAAAACCTAGTAGGTTAGCAAATTTATACAGTTACATAATGATATATAAAATAATTTGGAAGCAGTCAACCTACCATGTATTGCAAGGCCTCTGCCAGGCATATAGAGACATCAATCAGGTGCACAAATGTCAGTTGGGGAAGCCCAGTCCTGTCCATGCGCAGGAATGCCTTCATGCTACACAGGCCAGTTCCACTCATCAGCAAGCCTGTGCTAGGCCCAAGGGTTAGTCCCAGGAAATTGACAAATAAATTTGACCCGTTTAACTTCAGCAGTACCTCAAAGCCAGACATCAGGGACTGCAATGTGAGAGAAAGTTGGTAAAACATGGGTATTGTGCAATTGACTGTCGAAACTGTACAGACAATCTTCTTAAAAGCAAAATACTTACAGCAGAAATATTTCACATAATTATGTACTTTTATATGTTATTTTCTAACCAACTAAGTTTATGCCTTAATATTAGTTGAGAAGTTTCTTGAAAATCATCACATCAGACACACACTGAATTTAACCATGTTATTTTTTGTTGAAGTTGCAGAATGCTACTTACTGTACCAAGTGTTTCATTTTAGAGAGCAACATTATGAGACAAGTACTCATTACAAGACCATGAGTAAAGTGGTTTATGCAAGTATCAGTTAGCCTTACAACACAGGTTTAACAAGCATTTTCAGTGAAAAGATATCCCCCGCCAACGATGGCTTGTTTGTGCTTGATGGCTTGTTTGTGCTTGAAGGTTAAAAAAAATCTCAGAAAGAATAAGATAAGCACATTGGTTTATCCCTTTCCGAGCCAAATTATAATATATCGACCGGGACTACTTTATGATAATTTTTTTTAACGAAATAAATCAGAGGGATGATTAAATAAAACTGTCTTTTCCGAAACTGCTTACTCGGAAACATCAATCATTGCAAAATAGTACAGTATAAGATAAGACGCCACCTTTAAAAGCGGCGTCTTATCTGGAACTGCACTATTTTCAACAGCATAGGTATGCGGTGAATGGGAACGGCTGCAAACAATGATTTTTTAATAAATCAAGGGCAATAACTCTAAGGAAAATTGACCAATCCAAAAGAAAAATAGACAGGCATCATCACAGTATGTTGGTTCTTATTAATTCCAAGTGTCATGAAATTCTACCAGCTAGTCGCATAGAAAAGGCTGCAAACATGGATCTTTTAATAAATCAAGGGCAAATAACTCATATAGAAATTACACAATCCAAAATATAAATAAACAGGCATCATCGCAGTATGTTGGTTCATATTTATTTCAAGTTTCAAGAATTTCTACCAACTAGTTACTGAGAAATGGCTGTAAATGAGAGTTTTTCAAAAAATCAAGGGCAATAACTCCAAGTACAATTGACCAATCCAAAAAAAAAATGAACAGGCATCATCCCAGTATAGTAATTCATATTTATTTTAAGTTTCATGAAATTCTGCCAGCTAGTGACTGAGAAATGGCTGTGAATGTGCATTTTTCAAAAAATCAAGGGCAATAACTCCAAGGACAATTGACCAATCAAATTTATTTTGGACGGGCATCATTCCATTATAGTGGTTCATATTTATTTTAAGTTTCATGAAATTCTACCGGCTAGTTACTGAGAAAACGCAGGTGACAGACGGACGGACGGAAGGAAGGACGGACGGAAGGAAAGACGGACGGAAGGATGGACGGACAACGCCATTTCAATATCCCCCTCCCTATTTCATAGGCGGGGGATAATAAGATATTTTACAAATAAGTATTTAACTCAATAGCAATGTTTACACGTAAATGTAGCTTCACATACTAGTAGTGGTGTGTTTGAAACCTTTTTTAACAACTCAACCTGACCTCATGCAGTTGTTGGTGGTGACGCTGCAGGGCTGGGTCCAACCTCAGCTGCTTTATCACAACATGCTGTTGCTCACATAGCCGACCCTTGTAAACCTCAGTGAAGTGGCCCTCCCCTGTAAGTTACAAAATTTAAGTAATACAGCATTTGACCATATCTGCCTACATACAGTCAAAACAAGTTGGCCCTTTATTGCTCCGCTTGATTTCCTCGTTTGCTCAAACTGGGTGTAAGGGATCAATTTTGTTTCATTCTGTGGATGCATTCCCGCTTGGCTCAATAGTATTTTCGCTGATCCCTGGGATATCGAGCCAACGGGTTTTGACTGTATCTCATACAGGCATGTGTACATCAGTCAAATAAACGTGCAAGACTAGTTAAAGCAGTGTTAATTAGCAAACTTTTAGAGAACAGGCCATTTTGCTTTCTGAATTGAAAATATTTCTTATATGTTTAACAGCTGATTTTAATTGATTTTTACATCAAAGGCCAATATATTCCAAGGTTGTTGAATTTTTTTTGCTATCTTGTACTGATAAACTCTGCAAAATCAGACACTTTAAAATGCCTTATAGATTTAACAAAAAAGATGAGATGTAAGATAAGTTCCAAAAATTGCACTAAAAGTTCCAAAAATTGCACTGAAATTACATTTATACGATATAAAAATGCCTAAGGTTTGAATTGTAAGTGCTTCTTCTAAACAAATACCAGTATGTAAGCGGCAAAAGCTGAGATGTCATTGTGTACAACAAGATATACACACTGAATAAACAAAATATGCAAATTAATAACAACAAGGGCCTATGCTCTACTGGCATGGCTCTTGTGGTCATTTTCAATCCAGAGCATGTATGTATGTGTAAAAGGCAACAAACATATAGTTCACGTTTTGTGTTTGGGTTACCTGAAAACGTTGCCAACATCTGAGGACAGAAAGTGTTGTAAGCAGATTAGTTGCATGAACCATTTTAATAGGTGCCAAGTAAAGGTCATCCGACAAAAAAATGCTTTCAAAACAGCACTCATGGTCAAAATTTCATTTTTGTAGCTTTAAAGATAAAAAAAAGTTTGTCAAAAGGTCAAAGTCAAGTTCATCCGAGGACAACATTGATGCTCGTTTGCAAAACTGCACATATGGTCCAAATATCATTGCTGTAGCTTTGAAAATAAAAGGAAGCTCAAAAAGGGTGGGCCAGCAGCTTTAGCCCCTGGGGCATAATTTTAACTGTTTTGCTAGACAGTCATCATATGATGCTCCACAATAAATATCAAAGGTATGAGCCTTGTGGTTTGAAACAAGAAGATTTTGAAAATATTTCTTAAAAAAGTCTCTAGGAAACTTGTGACCCCAAGGGCAGTGCCAGCTTTGACCCCAGGGGCATAATCTGAACAACCATGGTAGCAGACCACTTAATTATGCCTTATTCAAAATAGCAAGTGTCTGCATAGCTGGTTCACAGAAAAAGATTTTCAAACATTTCCCAATTGAAGTATACCAAACCTGTGAACCCTGGGGGATGGCCAGTAATGACCTCAGGGGCATAATTTTAACAAACATTCACAGGCAATTTTGTTTAGATGAATGTGAGAAATACACAAACTTTGGCCAATAGAGCTAAAAAAATGGCCTTTGGCCTTTCAACAAGAACAAGGCAAAGTAATTCACAAAATCAATTGCAGAACCAAAAGAGCTAAAAACAACATTCCTGTCTGTAAGTAGTAGGAAACCTTATTGCAATGAACTGATATAAATCTGAAATGTGTTCATTTCATTAAACACCACGACACATTTACGATTATGCTAATGTCTGTACATAATCAACATTATTTTCATTGTGTTTTTTTTCCAAACTAGATTATACTCTAACAGTATATTTCTTGGTATGCAAAGCTGCAAAATATAGACAAGGTAATATAGCTCAGTGACCCAAGAGCCTTGTGATTGAGCCAAACAAGGGACATTTTCCTGTGAAGCCTTTCAAAACAGCCTTCATTGATTTCATTCAGTGTAAATTTATTGGCTAATTAAATAATGCACATGTCTATAAAGAGGCTAAGATTCTACTCATAACATTCATATAAATCTAAGATGTTTCTATCAATAATGGCCACTGCATTACTTTCTTGTTCCCTAGAAATAAACCAAGTGTGATGAATATCAGCTAACAACCATCCTCACATTAAAGCTTAAATAAAAAAATGGAGAATCCAATTACTAGTATATGGTTTGAAATTGTATAAAACTGTGTAAGGGACTTACCTATAATAGTAACACAGCTGACATTACCAGCCATGTACACCTCGGGCTGACTGGCAACTCACCTATCTTGGCAGCAATGTTGACCCGACCAGCCATGTAGACCTTGGGCTGACTGGAAACTCACCTATCTTGGCAGCAATGTTGACCAGACCAGCCATGTAGACCTTAGGCTGACTTGCAACTCACTTATCTTGGCAGCAATTTTGACCTGACCAGCCATGTAGACCTTGGGCTTACTGGCAACTCACCTATCTAGGCAGCAATGTTGACCTGACCAGCCATGTATACCTTGGGCTGATTTGCTACTCACCTATCTTGGCAGCAAAGTTGACCTGACCAGCCTTGTATACCTTGGGCTGACTGGCAACTCACCTATCTTGGCAGCAAAGTTGACCTGACCAGCCATGTAGACCTTGGGCTGACTGGCAACTCATCTATTTTAGCAGCAATGTTGACCTGACCAGCCATGTAGACCTTGGGCTGACTGGCAACTCACCTATTTTAGCAGCAATGTTGAACTGACCAGCCATGTAGACCTTGGGCTGACTTGCAACTCACCTATCTTAGCAGCAATGTTGACCCGACCAGCCATGTAGACCTTGGGCTGACAGGCAACTAACCTATTTTAGCAGCAAAGTTGACCTGACCAGCCATGTAGACCTTGGGCTGACAGGCAACTAACCTATTTTAGCAGCAATGTTGACCTGACCAGCCATGTAGACCTTGGGCTGACTTGCAACTCATCTATCTTAGCAGCAATGTTGACCTGACCAGCCATGTAGACCTTGGGCTGACAGGCAACTAACCTATTTTAGCAGCAATGTTGACCTGACCAGCCATGTAGACCTTGGGCTTACTTGCAACTCACCTATCTTAGCAGCAATGTTGACCTGACCGGCCATGTAGACCTTGGGCTGACTTGCAACTCACCTATCTTAGCAGCAATGTTGAACTGACCAGTCATGTAGGCTTTGGGCTGATTTGCCACTCACCTATCTTGGCAGCAAAGTTGACCTGACCAGCCTTGTATACCTTGGGCTGACTGGCAACTCACCTATCTTGGCAGCAAAGTTGACCTGACCAGCCATGTAGACCTTGGGCTGACTGGCAACTCATCTATTTTAGCAGCAATGTTGACCTGACCAGCCATGTAGACCTTGGGCTGACTGGCAACTCACCTATTTTAGCAGCAATGTTGAACTGACCAGCCATGTAGACCTTGGGCTGACTTGCAACTCACCTATCTTAGCAGCAATGTTGACCCGACCAGCCATGTAGACCTTGGGCTGACAGGCAACTAACCTATTTTAGCAGCAAAGTTGACCTGACCAGCCATGTAGACCTTGGGCTGACAGGCAACTAACCTATTTTAGCAGCAATGTTGACCTGACCAGCCATGTAGACCTTGGGCTGACTTGCAACTCATCTATCTTAGCAGCAATGTTGACCTGACCAGCCATGTAGACCTTGGGCTGACAGGCAACTAACCTATTTTAGCAGCAATGTTGACCTGACCAGCCATGTAGACCTTGGGCTTACTGGCAACTCACCTATTTTAGCAGCAATGTTGACCTGACCAGCCATGTAGACCTTGGGCTGACTTGCAACTCACCTATCTTAGCAGCAATGTTGAACTGACCAGTCATGTAGGCTTTGGGCTGACTGGCAACTCACCTATCTTAGCAGCAATGTTGACCTGACCAGCCATGTAGACCTTGAGCTGACTGGCAATACGTCTTTTTTCCTCCTCTTCAGTCTCAAGGTCAATGGCATTTTGCAAGGTAATTGCATGCTTCGTCAAGAGGTTCTGTACAATGTCACATCCTGAAACAAATTCATAAGTGAAAATGAGAATGTTTCTGAACTTGTAGAGCATTATTCACAGGCTGATTGATTGAAACCTCTATATCAGACAGTTTTCTACATTTGAGATTTATTAACTTATTACATAAATTCAGTTGCCACATTTTGAAATAGTTTTAAACAATATGTTTCAACATGACTGCTAGGTTTGCCATACGGATGATCATTTACAACAACATCTAGTCTCTTTTTTAAAATTATTATGCTTGGAGTGTAAGAATCCTTAGGCTAAAAAAACACAACACCTGTGTTTCCGGTAACCCGACCGACCCTATGTTTAACTCACCGACCTTAATCTTTTTTAGGCATAAAAGTAAAAAACCAAAAATTAAATATATCGTCATTATTTTCATTGTTTGTCTGTCTCTGTTCCCGGGAAATAAACTTTCATTCCTGATTATGTATTACCGAGACGCTTTGTCAACAGGGAAACAAAAGGGCGGAGTTTGGTGATCCCTGTCCGATATCTTTTAGTTTAAATTGGCAAACGCATGTTTATGGTCCAAACACGAAGTTGATCACAGGAGACACATTTTGCTGTCTTTATAATGAAAATATTTAGGATATAGTTCGCGGTGTTATTTTATCCATGTCCAAAATAGAACTTACTTTATTTTACATTAGGCTTTGCGCATATCATGCAGGCTTCTTTCGATAAGCTTTGCGAATTCATGCAGGCTTATAAACTGTGTGGTTCACATTTCATTAATTGTTACATTAATTTATCCGCAGTTATCAATGGTTATTTATTTCATTTAATTTAAGTCCCTTCAACTGAAATCCAAACAAAAACCTGCAAAAGTTATAACAACACATTCATAGGAATGTGTCGGCTGCAGATCAAACGGTACAATTTGTGACGTCAGAGCACAAGCTGTAATAAGATAATAAGATCAAAGGCGTGTGGCTATGGTTTGTCTTTAAATCGGTTGGTCGGATACAGTATAATACCATTTGATTGCCAGGATTTCGTCTAGGCTGGTAAGAAAATACCATACGATCGAAAAAATATAATAATCAATAATCGTCGTCTGGGAATCTTAAAACAATGACCAAAATGTTTTAATTCACTACGAATATGCATGAAACTTTGATTGTAATGAGAATAATGATAAATTATAAATAATAAAATAAGATACATAAAATAAATCCATATCCGCATTTACTTGTTCTATTATTAACCTACCTCCACATAAGAGAGCTCACAGTTGACAAAAAAATCGCAATTTTATTCAAGCAAATTAACAAATTTAGTTGATAAATGACTGTTTCGCTAGATCATCATCATAGACTTATAGAAATTAGAAGTGCTGGATTTGTTCTAAAAACCGATCGCGTCTTATAAAGGAGTAAAACACCAAATTTCATGGGCAAAATTGGCGGGAAAATACGGTAGTCAAAGGTAAGGAAATGATTTCAGACATTGAACCATGCTGTTTTTTTCTGACTTTTTGTTAATTATGGAAAACTTAGATATACTGGTTGAGAAGCAGTTTCCGACGGAAAGCAGTTTCCGACAAATCGCTTTTTCGCGTACGTTCCTTAGATCTTCATAAAGAAGGTACTGCAATTCAACTATATGTAACTAGGCAATCAAAAGTTGAAATTCTTACCGAGACACATAAGAAACTTTTATTATTATTTAATGTTTAATTTTTATTTTTCATTTTGGACACAAACTTGCACGTGGGGGATCTGCACGCGCAGCGTATTGCGCATGCGTGTGAACCTAATTTGCATATCTATTAATAGCTACAACGTTTTCCTTAATTGACTTATACAAACGATGATCATTGTGTACATATTTGTGAACACTGGTGTCATGCTAATGTTTCGCATCCACATTCACTTAAATGTATACAAACACAAGTTTCCATCAGAAATGAATAAAAAAAAATCATTGATATTCAGTCTCTGCCTGATTTCGAGTATGAATTGAATGTCGTAAATTTTAAGGTTTAAATTTTTCGAAAATGCTGAAAAATTAAATAACATTTCTCTTATTACAGTCTTATATTTAGTTTATTAAATAAACGGAAAATAAAAACACACAACAGGCACCTTAAATATGCCCCGCATTCAAATTGTCGGAAACTGCTTCTCATCACAAGCTAATCAGAACAATGTAAGTACCCTCTTTGCGCCCCTATTAGATACACTATATGTGACGTCACACATGTAAGAAATATATCGACAATAGCAGCTTGAGCTGTAGTTATATAAAATGTGAACAATTTTAGTAGATATTTAAACACGTATAAATAATTCAATAAAAACGTTAAAAAAATGTCGGAAACTGCTTCTCAACCAGTAATATAATTGATTTGATGCAACAAAATTTACATGAAATCGAAAACTGTAAAAAGAAAAAAAAAAATCCCGACCGACCGACCTTTTTTTTTCGCCATGTTATCGGAAACACAGGTGTTTTTTTTTGGCTTTATGAAAAATAAAATATTCCTAAACTGCATATAAACTCACCTTCTGACTGTGGCTGGACCGGTATTACATTGCTGGGCAGGAATCCCAGAGCCTTTGCCTGTTGCCTAAAGAACAGTTTGGGAGACACAGGATCAGCCTGGGATCCTTCTAGAACTAAACCATCTTCCCGCTCCATTACCTGGAAAAGAGAACATTCCATTTTCTCATACAAAAATTTGTCCACTAGCATTTATAACAAGATCAAGCTCAGCACACTATATTTTATATTAGTATGTGTTGTTTAACAGTTATCAATTATATTAAAAGTAATAACAATATATTAATTTTTGGTGTTAAAGTGAGTAATGTTGCTCAATGAAATGTGATACTTAAGCGTATTGTACTAACTAGGTTTATTTAAGAAATTGGGGCTATTTCTAGTTTGAAAAAAAAAAAAATGTCCATAACTGACCACTTCAGAAGATAAAAAAATCAGCTCAAAACAACATGATATCATACAAGCTCCACTCTTCTGTAAGTTGCCATATAATCAGGAATTCTATGTGTTTCTATAAGGCCACACCAAATTAATGTGGAGCGAGCGACCGAAAAAAAAAAAAAAAAAAATTTTTGTCAGTATTCATAAAATCCGACGCGAGCGAAGAGCGAAAAATATATTTTTCCTTATATTCAATATAAATAAGAAAGATTGTTCAAAATAATTGCCCTTATACCCATTTTAATGCCATCTTGAACTGAACCTCTGATGGACATTGGGAATACATACTATTTATTCATCCGTGTTTAGTACAAACATTATATGGATAAAGCTAATTTCTTATATAATTAAAACGTACTTTAATATGACATAATATTCATATGACATAATATTCATAATAATAAATAACACTGCTTTTAGTTAAAAGTTTGAAACGACTTATATAAATCTACCTGAATCAGTTTAACATCATATGCAACTGTATTTAGACATAACTTAGGATTGATTTGGGATTTGTAAAAAAATGATCACTTACACAGGCATCATAAAACATCAGACTCCATATAACATAGACTAAATTTTGTTTTTATTATCACAGGAAATGCAATGACAAGTGCTTATTAAAACAAAAAGAACAAGGGTATTTTTCAGAGTACTTTTTTTTGGTTATTTAGATGTTTTTATGCACCAGCCAATTGTATATGCCCCCCCCCCCAAGTCCGGAATAGCGGGGACTTTGACTTCCGCTCTCTCAACACCCGGGTAAAATACCCGACCTGCAGGGACACACTGCTGGTGGTAAAATCCCTGCCAAATGGCCCTGCAACCCTGAATACCTATGTGAGGCCCATTCCCGACTACTTTCAATATGAAGACAAAACCACATTCACTAGGCCCTGCGGGGCCACCTGAAAGGTAAAAACACAGCCCATTGCCTCTGCTGTCCCCGGTATACCCCTGGAACAAGGGCGAGGGGTGGGCGGGGCAGTGGTTACAATTGAGAAGTGCATTACAATCCCGGTTTATGCTGCAAATAAAAACAAAATATAAGGTGATAAACTTAGGCTTACTTATGTTGAGGTATTTCCAGACAAGTGTTTATATCGCTATTTGTGAAAAGATATTTGTTCAAAACTGTTGTTTTGTCAGAATTTGATCAAAAATGAGCTTGATACATCAATTTGGACCAAACAATGACTCATGTTCCAGTTAAGTTGACCTGTCCGATTTCCATTCAAAACGAGTCACTAATTATGCAATATAATCGCTACCAGTCTTAGATACACATGCTTTATTGCATAATGATTGCTTTAAATAATGCTCCTTTAGTGCATGAGACGATCAACAATGACTTCAAGCATGCTCAAAACATATTTATTGTCAAAAATAAGATTTAATTTCAAAACTTCGAGCCACATTGTTTATACCGGAAGCCGCCATTTTGATTGAATTTATTGAAACCCATGCTAAACAGATCGATATACAGTATAAAAACACTATGCATCGGTAACTTCCCTTTACAAAAACACGAAAACTAGCGTAGAAAAATTATACTAGATTACTTTTAGCCTTTTAATAAATTATTACCTGAAAAAAATCTGCTTGGCTATCAAAATGGAGGTGCGGGCGCACAAAAAAAAAAAAATATTTTTTTTTACATTTTCAAAAATATAGGAGCGGTAAATCCGCGGAACGAAATATCTATTTGGTGTGGCCTAAGTGTATGTCCTAAAATGGTGATAGAGTATGGTGTCTGTCATGCATAGAGGACTATAAATTGGTACATGTATGTGGTCTGTACATACACACAATGGTCGTATACATTACCCACGATGATAAAATAATAACGCAATGCTCACCTTTCCAAAGCTTCTGACTATGAGAGATTTGTCCTTGGGTGTCCTGAGATAGAGAACATCATACTGTCCGAACTTCTGAAGATTTGAGCGCAAAACGTACCAATCGCGACACTGGAGACCTCGCTGACTCAACTTCTTCCTTATTGTGGCCTCACTGGTATGCATAATTACTGGTATGTATGATCAGTGATATATATGATTACTGGTATGTATGATCAGTGATATAAATGATTATTGGTATGTATGATCATTGGTATGGTGTTAACTGGTATGTACGATCAGTGATATATATGATCATTTGTATGGATGATCAGTGATATTTATAATTAATTGTATGAATGATCAGTGATGTATATGATTAATTGTATGGATGATCAGTGATATATATGATTGATTGTATGGTTGATCAGTGATGTATATGATTAATTGTATGGATGATCAGTGATATAAATGATTACTGGTATGTATGATCATTGGTATGGTGTTAACTGGTATGTACGATCAGTGATATATATGATTAATTGTATGGATGATCAGTGATGTATATGATTTATTGTGTGGCTGATCAGTGATATATATGATCAATTGTATGGATGATCAGTAATATATAGGATTAATTGTATGGATGATCAGTGATATATATGATTTATTGTATGGTTGATAAGTGATATATATGATTAATTGTATGGATGATCAGTGATATATATGATTAATTGTATGGATGATCACTAGAAGTAGTATGTATGTCTACTGGTATGGAGTTAATATCCAATAAAGCAGAAAACAGAAAATAAAATCCATTGAAATTCATGAAGTGGCTATAACTGTATTTTTTACTTTTTTGTTGTTATTTTTAAGTTATTGTATTGTTCATGTCAATGGACTATTATAACAGTATTACAGATATAAGATAACTTGGAGGACCATAAACAAAATATATGTTATAAAACATAGATAGTGAACAACAGAAAAAGGATACAAATCATCAAAACAAGTATGCACCATATCCAAGTACTTACCTAACAGGTCCATGTGCACGGACCTGATATTGTTTGTGTATGCGTGGTGACTGCAGGTCGGGGCACAGGCTTGTGTAGTAGTTGAACATGAGCAAGCAATATTTCTCAAGGCATGTTACAAATGAGTGGCTCTCCAATCGGTCTTTGAAGTACACTTTCTGTAGAAAGTACAGATAAATGTCAGTGAATATTGACATAAGGCTGTTAAAGTTATAAAGGTCTGCTGTATTCATACCCAGTAGGAAATGGAGGAACAGCTAGTCAGGCCATCACATTCAAATCACATAAACACAATCGTTGATCAAATCAAAATGAAATTCAGCCCTTAAATAACTTCATTTATGAAACAGTTTAAAACAATGTGATCGAGTTGTTCTCCGTTATAACAATTTATTTTTACTCAATCCATCAACATCAAGAGCTGTCACAGTATGTGACGAATGCCCCCGAATGTGCCATTGACCTATGAACAAGGTCAGTACATGAAAAGTTAAAGATTAAACAAATACATACGGCAAGTTATTTTAAATTGCCTCTGAACATAAAAAATACCACCCATACTTGACAACCTACATTCTTATGTCCTTATATTCAGCATTCCATTGTGAATAAACACTAAGTGTATCTTTCACCTTAGAGGTAGGGACATTGGTCTTGCACGTGACATGTCATCTTGGTATGTCGAACACATGTGGCAAGTAATTTTAAAATCTGTCCATACAAGAAAAAGTTACAGCCCGGACATAACAACCAATACTCTGTGTCCTTATATGCAGCACTCCATTGTGAATAAACACCTAAGTGTGACCTTGACCTTAGAGGTAGGGACACGATTCTTGCACGCGACACGTTGTCTTGGTATGTCGAACACATGTGGCAAGTTATTTTAAATTCTGTCCATACAAGGGAAAGTTACAGCCCGGACACGACAACCTATACTCTATGTCCTTATATGCAGCATTCCATTGTGAATAAACACCTAAGTGTGACCTTGACCTTGGAGGTAGGGACACGGGTCTTGCTCCCGACACATCGTCTTGGTAATTCAACACATGTGCCAAGTTATTTTTAATCTGTCCATACAAGGGAAAGTTACAGCCCGGACACGACAACCTATACTCTATGTCCTTATATGCAGCATTCCATTGTGAATAAACACTAAGTGTGACCTTGACCTAAGAAATAGGGACACGGATCTTGCACGCGACACGTCGTCTTGGTATGCCGAACACATGTGGCAAGTTATTTTAAAATCTGTCCATACAAGAGAAAGTAACAGCCTGGACACGACAACCTATACTCTATGTCATTATATGCAGCAACCCATTGTGAATAAACACCTAAGTGTGACCTTGACCTTAGAGGTAGGGACATGGTTCTTGCACGCGACACGTCGTCTTGGTATGTTGAACACATGTGGCAAGTTATTGTAAAATCTGTCCATACAAGGGAAAGTTACAGCCCGGACACGACAACCTATACTCTATGTCCTTATATGCAGCATTCCATTGTGAATAAACACTAAGTGTGACCTTGACCTAAGAGATAGGGACACGGGTCTTGCACGCGACACGTCGTCTTGGTATGCCGAACACATGTGGCAAGTTATTTTAAAATCTGTCCGTACAAGGGAAAGTTACAGCCCGGACACGACAACCTATACTCTATGTCCTTATTGCAGCATTCCAATGTGAATAAACACCTAAGTGTGACCTTGACCTTAGAGGTAGGGACACGGTTCTTGCACGCGACATGTTGTCTTGGTATGCCGAACACATGTGGCAAGTTATTTTAAAATCTGTCCATAATATTCTGAGTTATTGAGTCGGACGGACGGTCAGACGGACTTTCATCCTTTGTCACAAAAGCAAGGGCCATTATTCTACCCATTGTCAATGAATGTGCTTTAAAATAAACAGTTGCACAACATCACATGCTGATAAAAATTAAAGTAAGGTTTGATGGCTGTATAATACTGTTTAATACCTTAATATCATATTTTTCCCTATAGTCAGTTAGAACTAAAGATATTAACTAACAGGAGATGTTAGAGTCCAGTTAAAACAATTATGCAATTACTGATATATGCCTATAATTAAGAAGAGCTATCATAATCTATAAGCATATGCCAGCCCGAATGATGACTGACGTCAAGTGTGGAGGAGTGATGCTGTAAGCGGTAAGAAGTTAGGTCTTGCATGTGACACGTCATCTTAATGTACCAAACATACATGCATAGTAATTTTCAAATATCTCCTGGCATGACAGAGTAACCGCCCGAACAGGACCAAATAAACTCTATATATGTGCATATCTGCAGCATTCCATAATGGTTAAACTCTTAGTATGACCCTTGAACTTGAGATAGGGTCGTAGGTCTTGTATGCAATACAATGTCTGTATGTACAGAACACATGTCCCAATTTAAGGACCATTACTCTGCTTGGTACAGATAAATAAAATCCCCAGATGAACAACTTCATTTGCTGGTTAACATTTCTCTGAAATTTCAGTGTTTTGACTCTGGTTCATAAACTTTTGGTGATACACAAGACTCAGGATTCCTTACTCAGGCTTTTAAGTGACCAATAACAAAAAAATTGGGATAAAAGTAGGAAGATATTTTTAAAAAAGAAGGGTAAAATAGGGATATTAAGAGCAAAAAGTAGGGACAGTAGGGTTCTTTCCTGACCTTTATTTGATGCAAATATTTAAAATGATTAAAAAACCTATTCATCAATTGTGATGTACATGTAGTAAGCTTTGCCTACAAACCAATGCTTCAAGAGGAATTCAGCCACAGGATGAGGAGAAGAACCTCTCATCATAGAACCCCACTTGCAGCACTGGAGACCAACTGCATCAACTAATCCTACCGAAATACTAGAAGTGGCTTCTTAATTAAAATCAAGGTTTAGACTATGTATTTCAATCAATGCATTTAGTTAAAACTTTTCTATTATTTCTCGAAATATTTTTACCAAAAAGTAAGGATAGTAGGGCTTTTTCAAGAAAAAGAATGGAAAAGTAGAAACCTAAACAAAATAGGGAAAAGTAGGAAAAGAAGGGCTGCTAGCTCTATAGGCAATTTCTTAACTAAGTGACAACTCGGCACCTACTTAATGCAGCTCCACACTGAACCCCAGGTGCACAACATAACATGCTTGGTAAAATGCCTTTAAAGTTTTGTGACTGGTTTCCAAACTTTTGCAGATACCCCGGACACAATTTTGCATGCTCTATAGCCTATTTTTTAACAACCGGTAAGTAAAGGGCCATAACTCTGTACAGGATGCACACACACATCAGATTTTGTAATGACTGGACAGACAGACAAGGGCAAATGCATATGCCCCTAAAGAGTATAGCATAAAAAACATATATTTTATCGCTTAGCATTCCAATTATGAACAATATGTTACCTCGTATTGGGCCTGTGCTATAATTTGCACTTCAAACCAGTCCATTCCTTCAAATGTTAACTGCTGCAATTTAACCTCATAAATTTTCTGCAGAAAAATCTCACAGGAAGGTTTCTGGAAAATACAGAGCATTATAGTAAGCATTCCGATTGGTGACTAAATCAAATACGAGACCTAAGACTACTTTAAATAAACTACTGTTTTTATTATATATTTTCAAAATTTTGTCGAGGATATTAAAATCAATATCTTTCAGAGGAAATCTCAGAGTAACTAATCTTTACAGGCAGGATTCTCCAATATAAATAACTTCACAGAACTGAAAAAAGGTCCACCAATATTGAATGAAGTTTCAATTCAAAACTCACCCCAGAAATGATTTTCAGCTTTGAGGAGTCCCCATTCAAATTTATCGACAGCGATACTGCTGAAGAACTTTTCATCCTCAGTTCATTCGTATATTGTGTGTGCCCAGAAGTGTCACTTTCCTGCACTTGAATGTTTTCTAAATCCAGTTGATATGCGGAATAGGATTCTTCATAAAAGTCCTTGTCGCTCTGCAGTATGTGTTCTAAGAATGATCGCATCAAGATGTCTGCAGGGTAACTGTCACTTGGGTTTTTATCCTGATAGTCTTTTAATTTATTTCGAATGCTACCTTCTAGAAATCTTTTGTCAATAAAATTTCTAGTTAGAGCAGGCGGAAAAAAGTCTTTCAAGCTGATGCTTCTAAAGAAGTTTTCCACATTTTCTTCTGTCCCTGTATTTTGTGCAGAAATCCGCATCATTATCAAGATGACAAAGGCCCCAACACCGCGCGAGTCCTTGTCTTTTTCCTGACCCTTTAGGTACTTGAGGTCACCGTGCACATAGTCGTATTTTACTTGATAAAACAGATACTGCAAACAAGCATTGTACTGACTCAACATATCTCGACATTTCTCTTTTACAGGTACAAATCTCATTCTAAAACACAACTTTTTTTCTCCCAGATCAGGCAACTCACCAGGTGCAAGCCAAGTGTATCTACCATCCTGACTGTTATCAAAAGCCAGACCAAAACAGTCAACCACTGCTGGTGCTATCCCTTGGGTTTCAGCCAATGCTAGACAAACCTCCTCACAAGTGCTGCAGCCACTAACTCGCTCAAAGCTTAGCTCCCTTTTTTCCCCATACACACCAACCTGAACCCCCTGAGAGAGGGACAGCATCGTAAACCCTGATCCACTGGACATCTCAGCATAGCTCACTTGCTGACTGACCTCAGAGTTGCCGCCAAACCACTTCAGCTTCATCTTTCTCTGCATCTACCATCAACCTACAAATGAAAATATAAACATGAACATCTATCCATGAACATCTATCCATTTAATAAACATGTACCCAGGGATTTGTCCGTATGAACAATTTTATGTTAACATTCACCAAAATTCACCATTTTACAATAATTATTTTAGTATAGCTATAAGGGTGCGGTATTGTTAGGTACAGTAATGTAACAAGGGTGCTTGAGGATTTGAGTGATGTAGTTAGGGTGCAGTCTTGTGGGTTTGAGTGATGTAGTTAGGGTGCAGTATTGTGGGTTTGAGTGATGTAGTTAGGGTGCAGTCTTGTGGGTTTGAGTCATGTAGTTTGGGTGCAGTCTAGTGGGTTTGAGTCATGAACAGACAATGTGAATGTCCGTCGGACAGTCGGACATGTCCGGTATATTTCAATTTTGACCGACGAAACTTTTGTTTTGGTCGGTCACAATGTCCGGTGAAAAATTAAAGTCAGCACCGTTTAATTTTCGGAAAATTTACTTTCAGTTTCTAAATAAATGTTCAGAGTTATTTTTATATCATGATTATTCAGCGTGTTAATCCGTGTTTCACTATTTGTAAACCCCGTTTCGACATGTTTTCGTAAAAGCCGATAAAAGGCGTAAGGTTCCGATTTCAGCTCGTACTCTTATACTTTTATTTTACGGAAATGTTCGGAAATTACAAAATTCCGTATGTAGTGGTTCCTGGCAATCGTGTTAATTTAAATATGATGATTAATATACCGAGCTGACTTTCTTTCCGCTCTGTTTAACATTGCCAATAACAAGAACTCTACTTTCGTTTTTGCATAAATGTTGTGCCTGAGTTTGACTAGTAGTACAATTCGTTACATTTTTTAACCGTATTGTATCTTTAATTTAAAGATGAATAAAAAGAGTAAGATCTAGCTGTTCCATGGGTAGACGAACCAGATGAGTTTTTTTTGGGAGGCAAGGGAAGAAAAAAATTATGACATTTATAAGATCCGAATATTGATTTTTTTACATTATGTTTGGCTTTTTTTTTGTAATTTATTATTGTACTGTAAGACAAATCTAACCAAAGTGATCTAAACCTGTTATAATGGGAAATTACAAAACTTATTTAAAAAAGAGGCTTAAAATCAAGGTTTAGGCTGATGTAACTGAATACTGTTTGTAACATTGCGACAGGTAAAAATTTGGTGCGACAGGTAAACTTTCAGTGTTTACCTGTCGCAATGTCCTGTGAAGAAGAAAAAGTTTTCGCGTTGTCTGCATGAAGTTAGGGTGCAGTATTGTGGGTTTGAGTCATGTAGTTAGGGTGCAGTCTTAGCCGAAGATGAATGACAGCAGCTGGGCTCAATTCGATGAGGACTTAAACCTTATTCTACAGTCAGCACTGACAGGGGCAGTCAAGAAGAAGTTGCGTGCACTACCTACACTTACCTATGCCCTAGGAAAGGAGAGATTTGGGCTAGAGAAGAAACCCGACCTCCCCAAAAAGCCACTTACTCCAAACAGGAGACTCTGCGAAATAAAGAAGATCAGAGCAGAATTGCGGTCGCTGAGGAAGAGGTATAGGTGCTCAAGTGATGCAAAGAAAGAAGGTATTGTGCAGCTCAGGGAACAGTTAAGAGCAAGGTTGAAGGCACTAACCAATGCAGAAAGGCTGAGGTGTAAAAGAAGGGAAAAGGCAAAGAAGAGACGGCCTTTACCTCAAACCCTTACAAATACACGAGGAGTTTGTTGAGCGAGGAGAAGTCTGGAAAGCTCGAAAGTAGCCAGGATGAGGTTGAACAGCACCTTAGGGAAACCCATTATGATCCACACCGAAGCGAAACCCTGGGAGAATGTGATAGAATTCAACCAATGGAAGAGCCATTCACCCCATTGAATATGAATGAACCAACATGGAAAGAGGTTAATGATGTGGTGAAAAAGACACGTTCATGCTCAGCTCCAGGTCCAAGTGGCATCCCATACAAGGTTTACAAGAAATGCCCAAAGCTTTTACAGACACTGTGGTTTCTCTTGCGTGTAGTGTGGAGGAAAGGAACAATTCCAGAGTGCTGGCAACTGGCCAAGGGCTGTATGGTCCCAAGTAAAAAGAACTCCAAAACTGTCAAGCAATTCCGAACCATCTCATTGCTGAGTGTTGAAGGCAAGATATTTTTCTCCATTCTGGCCAAGCAAATGACAACCTACATGATAGGAAATGGATATGTAGATACCTCCGTCCAAAAGGGAGGAATTCCCGGATTTTCCGGATGCGTAGAACACACCGTCGCACTCACACAACTGCTACATGAGGCAAGGATGAACCAGAAGCATCTCACAGTAGTATGACTCGACCTAGCAAATGCCTACGGCTCCATACCCCACCAGCTAATCAAGGTCGCACTACATCATTACCATATACCAGACAAGGCTAGCAACTTGATCATGAGCTACTTCAGCAACATCAACCTGAGGTTCTCATGTGGCAACTTGACAACAAACTGGTTACCACTTGAGAAAGGAATTGTAACAGGATGCACCATCTCTGTCATTTTATTTGTCATGGGCATGAACATGATTATCAAAGCAGCAGAGAGGGAATCAAGAGGCCCACTTACAAATACAGTAAAACTGCAATCGCTCGAGGTCGCCAGGGACCGAGCCAAAACCTCGAGGGATCCGATGTTTCGAACGACCCGATTTTCAATTTTCCAGTTTGATATGAAATATCTTTCAGTGCATTTTAAGTTTGAAGTCGTCAAACAGACTGTTTACTAAGACACCGATTATGTGTTGGGTTGTGGAAATCGCTAATATGTTCAAAGTTTGTCTTAAACTAAATGTAAAACGCAAAAGAAAAAACAATAAATGAATAAATAGAAATGTTTATTTTAACAAAAAAGTAACATTTTCGTAACAAGCAACATTTGTATCACAGTACATATTGTGGCTTTAGTCAGATTTAAGTTTCGCAAAATCAAGGATTGTTGATTGGCGCATCTTGTGACAAGATGTCGGTTTCGCGAAACTGTTCAATCCGATGTTGAATTGATATGGTAGTGTTTTATTCATATTTTCATAACTCATTTAAATTTCTCACAATTAACTTCTTATCAGTAACTTCTCATAATTATCATCTCAAATGCCCATATCAACTAATATCGGTCATGCGTTAACAATGAAAAACGGTTTTTCACCCCTTATCAAATTGCCTTTCAACTGTCATTGCAATTTTTACAACTTGCGAAAATTTTAACACCTAGCAAATGTTTGTTTATTTTGGAACACGCGTTCGGGAAAAAGTGTGAAATTATGTCCTCGAGGGAGCCATAAGGTTTTGTGCACGTTTGTGTACTTGGGACCGAGGATATTGCTCGACTGCTCAACATAATTAGGTTTCAAGGCAGCGTGGGAATATTTTATATGAAAATATAAGGAAAAAAGTTCGGGACCAAGCTCCGACCTCGAGGGAACACCGGTTCTCGAGCGACAGCTTGTTCGAGGGAACGCAGTTTCACTGTATTGGGATCAGGCTCCTATCAAATAGGGGATTCATGGATGACATGACAGTTACCACAGAAACCCATATCCAGGCGAGATGGATCCTCAAAGCACTTGATGAAACTGTGTCTTGGGCAAGAATGCTATTCAAACCAGTCAAGTCAAGGTGTCTGGTAGTAAGGAAAGTGAAGGTGACTGACAAGTTCAAGCTGGACATACAAGATGAGGAAATCCCTTCACTTGTCAACAACCCGATCAAGTGTTTAGGGAAGTGGTTTGATTCCACACTAAAGGACACCCGCAGCCAAGACAGGCTAAAACAGCAGATTGAAGAGGGGCTGAGGAGGATTGACAAGTCCGAACTCCCGGGAAAGTTCAAGGCATGGATCTTCCAGCATGGTATCTTGCCTAGACTCATTTGGCCATTAATGGTAAACGAAATCCCCATCAGTACAGTTGAAAAATTGGAGCAGGCAATTAGCAAGCATCTGAGAAGGTGGCTTGGACTTCCGCCTTCTTTTACCAATATTGGACTCTATGGCAAGTCAACAAAGATTCAGATGCCCATAAGCTCCCTCATCGAGGAGTACGAGGTCGCTAAAACACGTCTGCTACTAACACTCAGAGACTCAAGTGATGGTAAGATTAGTGGAGTAGGAATAGAAGTTAGAACGAGAAGGAAATGGTCAGTGAGCCAGGCTGTAGAACAGGCTGAAAGCAGCCTCAAACACCAGGATATTGTAGGCACTACAAACAAGGGTAAAGAAGGTTTGGGAATCAGTAAGAAGCAGCGGTGGCAGAACTCTGATAATGTAGAGAAGAGAACCATGATTCAGGGAGAAGTTCGGAGAGCAGAAGAGGAGGCACGGTCGGCAAAGGCGGTACAACTTGGATCCCAGGGGAATTGGACGAAGTGGAACAAGAGGAAAATCACATGGCAGGAGCTATGGAGGTATGAGCCACTTCAACTGAGTTTCCTTCTCCGATCGGTGTATGACATGTTACCCACTCCAACCAATTTGAAGCAGTGGAAGTTATTAGAAGACCCTTCCTGCTTTCTGTGTGAGAATTCCGGATCGCTGCGGCATATACTATCTTCTTGCCCAACAGCTTTGGCGCAAGGGCGGTATACCTGGTGGCATGACCAGGTTCTAAGAGAGATGGCAAATGTCTTAGAATATGAGAGGAGAAAAAAGAGACCTTTGAAACAGACAGGCCCCCAGTTAATCAGCTTTGTAAGACAAGGGGAGAAGAAGCCGACAACAACAGTGTGTAGCGGTATCCTACAAGAATCGCAAAACTGGGGCATGTTGGTAGACCTGGGGAAAAAGTTGAAGTTTCCAGAGGAAGTGGCCCATACCACCCTTCGGCCAGACATATTACTTTGGTCCAGGTCTCCAAAGCTGGTTGTACTGGTAGAGCTAACAGTACCCTGGGAAGAGATATGTGAGGAGGCATACAAACTGAAGAAGGGAAAATACCAAGACTTGGTAGACACATGTAGAGAGAGGGGTTGGAAGACGTGGCTCTTCCCAGTGGAAGTTGGATGCAGAGGCTTTCCATCACAGTCAGCGTGGAAAATGCTGGGAGCTGTGGGCATCAAGGGACGAGTCAGGAAGACCGCCGTCCACGCTCTTGGGAGAGCTGCAGAGAGGGCGTCCAGTTGGCTCTGGCTACGACGCAGCAAACCGACTTGGAAGCCAACATAGATGAGGTAGTGACTGATCACCACTACTGCCCCGCCATCTAGAGGGTGTACCTAGATAAGGGGCGAAACACCCAGTGACAGATGGGCACTCGGCTGAGGACGTCTATGTTAAGCAGTAAAGCTGTATCTTCACAACATAGATGCTCATGTTAAAATCATGCATATATTATAATAATAATAATAATTATAATAATAATATGTGTATTTTTTATTTAACCGTGCAGTGTTAAATACTGTGGAGCTACAGTTGAAGAATATATTTTCATTGGTGTGAATCAGTTGACTTGTGGCATTTAGGGAGTAAAATGAATATCCAAATGTTAAAAAAAGTTCCTTAAACGTGCATTATGCACCAGATTATGCACCAATTCAATTGTAACCATGGCCCCCGAGGTCCTTGGGTAATTAGGGGATAATGAGAGAAATGGGCCGTGTTTTTACCTTCCAGGTGGCCCCGCAGTGCCTAATGAATGCAGTGGTTTTGTTTTTGCGCCGAAAATAGTGGGGAAAGGGCCTTACCTCAAAGTGCAGGGGAATTTGGCGGGGATTTGACCAGTACTTTCTCTCCGCAGGGCGGGGATTTTAAATACCAAGGATTGCCTGGACCGAAAGTCAAAGTCCCCGCTATTCTCCGGACCTGGGAGGAGTGGGCGTGGTTACAATTGACTGGTGCATTATTGTGGCTACTTGTGAAAATGACATCTTGTTTTGACTTTATTATACAGATCTATTATATAACAGGCATTATGGAGTACAAAACAAGTGTGCACAACTTCAAAACATACATTCTATAATTTTTCCCGAAAAAAGAAAAAAATACGGAAAATCCATCTTATTTTTATTTATTTTTCTCGACGCTCATTTTTGGACATCTTTTTGTTAATTTTATTCCCTCCTCCTGGCACTTATTTTTGAAAAATTTCCCTTAAAACGAAAAAAAAACAAAAAAACTCTGGCCTAAAGAATAAAGTGTATAATAATTATTTGAATTAATGAACCTAAAAAAAGAACAATAATTACCTTAGAAGTGATTATGTTGAAGACTTAATAAAATTTAAAATCTATTCCCTTGTTACTAAATTTAGAAAGAAGTGGAATCTCCAACAAAAAGGGAGAACATATATCAAGACTTGCTGCCCTTGCTTCGAGAGTGAACTTAACATAACTATCAGATTTTAACAAAATGTATTTATAATGAACTTGTAACCAACGGAGTGAGGCCATTTTTTTCTCCAGGGGCATAATTTGAATTAACATGGTAGATAACCAATAGACAATGTTACACACCAAATATTTAAGCACTATATATAAGCCTCATAGTATTTACCAAAAATAGTTCTGTAATTTTTCCTTTAGGTTGCCATGGCAACAAGAGCTCTGCATGGAATGCATTTCTTTGAACAATTTTGAAAAAGCATCAATCAAGGATCACTCCTATGAAGTTTCATTAAAATTGTCAAAGCAGTTTAGGAGAAGATGATGATTATAACCAATTGTTGACACTTTTCCTTTAGGATGCTATGGCAACAAGAGTTCTACATGGAACTCATTTCTTTGAAGCATTTTGAAAAAGCACCAACCAAGGATCATTCCTATAAAGTTTCATTAAAATTGTCAAAGCAGTTTCGGAGAAGATGATGAAAATAACCAATTGTTGACGCTTTTCCTTTAGGTTGCCATGGCAACCAGAGAACTGCACTGAATTCATTTATTTGAACAATTTTGAAAAAGAACCAACCAAGGATCATTCCTATGAAGTTCCATCAAAATTGTTAAAGGGGTTTAGGAGAAGATGATGATTATTACCAATTATTGACACTTTTCCTTTACGTTGCCATGGCATCTAGAGTTCTGCATGGAATTCATTTCTCTAAACAATTTTGAAAAAGCACCAACCAAGGATCATTCCTATGAAGTTTCATTAAAATTGTCCAAGTGGTTTAGGAGAAGATGATGATTATAAACAATTGTTGACGCCAATGATGGACGACAGAAGACAGATGCCGGACATAGACCGATTTGTGCTCAGGTGAGCTAAAAATGGCATTGTAAGAATTTAGTTTTGGAGCAAAATCTGGCAAAAATAACTTCTTAATTTTTCCATACCTTTTTATTCCTTGTCAATGTAAAATTAGCAACAAAGGCTTAGTAAAAACAAGATTTATAACAAAAATGTACCACTGGTAAATATTCTTTCAGACCAACAAAATATCGGAAGTTGTCGGTCCGAATGGCCAATATTTTTTTTAACACATTTGTGATGTCTGTGGCATGCAACAAAAATATCAATTATACAACTACCGTAAATGACTGGTTACAAGACGATAGGGGTTATAAGACTTAGGCATAAAATCCGTGAAAACTTGAGAAAAACTTTTAATTTATGTTTTGGGTTTTAGGACGCATAGAAAAATATTAATCTTGTCTGCTACCATCGGCCACCATGTTTATTGACAGTGATGAAATTTTTGTTTTTCGTGAAAATGGCGATGGTTATTTTAAACCGTGCAATACTTATACATAGAAAAATATTCTTTCCGACGGTGTGTCGTAAACAATAACCAGTCGAGAATGAAAAGCTTTGCAAAGCAAAAACCTTATATTGTACATGTTTGTTCTCAAAATGTCAACACCTACAGGAAAGTAAAAAGACTGTGACAAAATTGGAAAAAAAGACTATTATTGCAACAGTTTGTACTATTGGTATGTTAAACTGCTTAAGGGAATTGGAGGTTTTTGCACCTTTCATACCACTGACAAATTGCTTCTTTATATGCATGTTTAATTATTGTTTTATACAAAAAAAATATTGAATAATTTTATTCTTACAATAATGTATATTTAAAATAATAAAAGTTTTACGATAAACCGTATCCCGATCTTCAACTGCCGTATTAACACGTAACTTGATCCGGGTGATGCGAGTGATATCCCTTTCTACATAAATCTAAACAAACTAGTTTATTTTCACAATTTATTTCTCTGAAGAGCCAATTTCGGCCTGAAATCGACCTCAGAAAAAATGTCAAGAGCCTGTTACTGGTTGATAGACGCAGGCATTTTTTTACATCGAAATATATGAGAAAAAAGTGTGTCTAATAACCAGTTATTTAAAGCTGCACTCTCACAGATTTTTACAACTTTTTATTTTTTTTGTCTAGGAAAGAGAACTTTTTTGCGTAAATATCTGCAAAACAATGATATAAGATTGCTGACAAATGAATCAGATCTTAGATTTCCATATTTCTGTTCGAAAGTTAATGTTTTATAGCTTAAACTGTTGCTAACGGTTTAAGGAAAATGCATAAAACATCAATTTTTGAACTTAAATATAAAAAACTGCGATCTAAGTTTTAATCAGCAGTCTTATTTAACTGGTTTTCATGGAATTTCGCAAAAATTGGCTCGTTCCAAGACAAAAAAAAAAAAGTTGTCAAAACGTTCAATCTGTGAGAGTGCAGCTTTAAGGTAGCTTAATAAAATTTTAGTGGTTTTCTAATCATGGAATCTTTAACGAACATAAAAATTTGGATACTGTGAAATCATTTATGTTCGTTGGACATCAATGTTCGTGGTTTTCATGGGTTTGGTGATCCACGAATTCAAGATCCTATGAAATATAGACCCTTTATTCACTTTTTCAAGTGTCAGTACTTGATTTTTTCTTTAACGAAATATTTAATCCATTATTGATTGCCTACCCAGTGTTTTTAGTTTGCAAAATTCTTAATTAGTATTTATTGGCTTTGCCTACAATGAATCTATATCTTTGACATACATGTGATAATATCTTGGGTCGATTCCAGTACACTTGTCGTAATGTCAACGCACACTAGGGGGGTCTGGGGGCATGCCCCCCCCCCCGGATTATTTTTTAAATGGGGAACGTCTGTGGTGCATTCTAGAGCATATCTGGGGCTATTTTAGTCATTTTTAACATCGGGAAAATGTACCCATTTTGACGGCCAAAACGTAGCTTTTACTTGACATGGTTTGTTTTTTTCTTTTGGTGCTACTGACGCAAGTCGTAGAATCTGCCGGACGTTTGGACATTGTCCACACTACATTAAACACCACTTTTTAATACACACACAAAGCCAATGATAATCCAAGATATGAATAATATACACAACGATAGTTCGAAAAAAAGTTCAAAACACTAAAATTCCTTATGGACGCGTAAGTTGTTTAAAGTTGTTTAAAGTATAACGACGTATCGACTTTGAAATTTGAATGGAATATGGGATGTTTTCCGTGTTTTAATTTTGTTTTTTTTACTCATTTTGTCACTTTCTTTGAACTTACCTTCATGCTCGTTTGTCGGTAAAATGTGTGAAAAATATCAATTCATCAATTAAAAGCTATCATTCATAAGACCAAACAAATCCATATGAAAAATTTGCATACAAGAATCCTCCCCGACTCGTTAAGCACAACAATAGGCCAATAGATCAATTATCGGTGATTGACAATGACCTCGACGACTCACGTACCAATTAACGGATTAGTGTCAACATGTCCTGTGTTTTACGACCAGTGTCCCGGACAGGCAAAATAGCTGACTTACATTGGAAAAATTAGGCAACCTTAAAAAATTTCTTGTTTGGAGTAACCCTACCCAGATTTTTTAAGGTGGGTAGGTAGGTAGGTTTTTTTTTTTTTTTCTCCAACGACAACTGGATCTTGTGTACAGTACATTCACTACATAACACTAGTTATTCAAGGCATTGTAATAAACTTTTGAACAACAAACATCTTAACTTCTGATCCTTTATTTTTTTAATTTCAAAGAATTTCAATCTACTTAAGACTGACGCAGAGATGAACTCAACAAAACAAACTTATGACACTCAGGATAAGCAAACGAAAATGTGAAACAAATTGGTTTACATACAATCATACAATGGCTTTGTGTACTTGTAGTTCACTTGATTTTACATTGTAAAATGTTTCATTATGTTTTACCAAATAAAATCAATTCTATCGGAATTTTGTGTTAGCTATTTCACAATCATGAAGGTATATTTGCAATAAATAATATTTGCAATGAATAATATTTAAAAACTAGTATGTTAAACTTATGTCTGTTGATGAAATGAGCCTGCCCCAAGGGGTTGTATGCAGTATATATGGCTTAAGTAATTTATTGTCACACAAAACGTAATTTCGTTCGGTACACGTTCGACAAACTTGCAGTCAGCCATGTTTTCGAAACGCTCATTGCGATCAGCGATAAAAACCGAAGCTCTACGAGTGTGTCTACAAATCGAAAAGAACCGAAACAGAAGAAAAGAGCAGAAACAGAAAATAGTAGCGGAAAGGCGTTGAAAAAAAAATCGCGGATCAAAATGCCAAAAAAAAATTTGAGTCGGCAACGATTTTTATGGGTCGGTCGCGTTACTCCAAACAAGAATTTTTTTATTTTAGGCCTTAAGATAATCGCTTCCGAGATTTTTTTTTCGTTTTTTTTTTATGACTTTCCGGGACAAACATGCACCCTCCATGACTCCGTGACAGAGATATGATTTCCCGGATAATTCCGGACGTCCGGGACATTATCACATGTATGTCGTTGATCAGGGTGCATATTCTTTCATGACCTTAATTTCCAAATAAATTGATAATTTACATGGGTATATGCACTAATTTGGCATGTTGTACCACTATAACGAGTGTCATTAACAGTTTGACCTAGAAGATGGAAATCATGTGCCCAGTGTGTGGAGATTATGCGACAACTTACTATAGGACGATCGCAGTTTCAGATTTTATTTTTCAAATATGAAATACCACGAATTCAAATACCAACAAAATGTAAATTTTCGAAAAAAACACTAAATTTCATGCCAACAAATATAAATGATTTCACAGTAATTTATTTTTGTATTATTAATCCAATTTATTTTGGCTGTTTTAAACACAGACCATGAATGCAGTCAAAATAAATATATGTTGTTTTTTTAAATCAGGATTATATATGCTCTTGTTATGGACCTGAGAGTAAACCAATGATCTAGTCCAAATAATTGTACGTTGACGGATTTTTTTTAGATTTTTGATATGGCAAATCCTTCACGTACAAATTGTTTAGTATCAAAAGTGGGTAGTTGTTCCGATCAGGATTCCGGGTTAAAGCATATAGCGTCTATAAAATATCATAAAAACAAGAAATATTACCAGATAATGTTATTTTATATTAGTCCGTACACAATTTTTTTTTATCCAACATATAATTATGAGTTTGACGGCTTTTCTTCATTTCATTCTATCAAAACATAACGATATATACATGAAGGGCACCTGCAAGGCTTCAGGGCACAGTTTTAAATCGCTAGAAACATTTCGGCCATGGCCGAGTTGTTACGATTGTATAACGAGGTCTATCTCGAAGCTTTGTCGGAGGAGGCCGAGTTATTACGATTGTATCGAGTTGTTCCCCTCCGCATAATTGTTATCTGTGTCAGTCTACTTTCGTTTTATTAGAAAGGTAAACAACTTGTTTTAATGCATTAAATGCTTGTTTAGTGCAAAATAACATTTCACTTACATGGTAAAATATGAATTTAGCTCTTCATGATCAATTTCAACCATAAAATACTTCACTTAAAACATTTTCAATATTTTTAAAACACCCCTGTTTTTTGCACATTCCCGTTTAGACATTCGGGATTGGAAGAATCCGGTATAACACGTCTATTATTTTAGACTAACCAATGATCATAATCCGTCGAGAAAATGGTGTGCCAATGACGGTACAAATAAATAAATATCATACCTAGAACAATTAATTTTTTAGCCTTTAGGATTAGTCATTCTAAAATGCCGTCCAGGCTTCTTTTTTAATGATGGTTAGCCTGGACCCATCATTAAAAAAAAAGCCTGGACGCAGAATGACTACCTTTAGGATTTATTATTATTATTTCATTTGTAGTATTCATGTTGGATGAGCCAAAATTGCACGATGCAGCAAATATAATAACTTACATAAATTGGACATTTGTGCTTCAAGTGTCATGTCCAAAACGATTCTTATTTTGACCTGGAATAAGTATTATTATTGTCCCAGTTTTGGTGACAGTAAGAAACAACGATGTAAAACTTCCGGGTTAAAACTCCCGTCTACTATCCGTACCGATTTAGAGGACAAAATTTTAAAATGTTCCCATCCAAAATGTTTATTGTGGCAGAGACCTATAAACTATACCAGTACTAGGTCCGTAACAGTGTCGAGAAAAAAATGTGTAAAACATGAACATTAAATGAATCTCTGAAATGAAAGAGAAATACAAGGAATAGTTAAACCAATTTTACTTTACGGCACAGAAATTTGGGTAACGGAATTATGATGTCATAAACTTGAAGAGTTCAGCTGAATTTCCTAAAGCATATTCTAAAATTAAAACGTTCAACTCCAAATTATATAGTTTACGGCGAAACTGGAACAAAACCAGTGACGCTAAATATAGAAGAGAATAGAGATCCCAAAGTAATTGATTAATTACATGGTATTACTACTACTACTACTGCTACTGCTGCTGCTGCTGCTGCTGATGATGATGATGATGGTAACGACGACGATAATAATAATAATAATAATAATAATAATAATAATAATAATAATAATATGAATGTGATTATGAATAATAATAATAATAATAATAATAATAATAATAATAATAATAATAATAATAATAATAAAAATGATAATAATAATAATAATATGAATGTGATTAATAATGATGATAAAAATAATGATAAAAATAATAATAATAATAATAATAATAATAATAATAATAATAATAATAATAATAATGATGATAAATTATCATCACTGATA
The DNA here is from genome assembly GCF_026914265.1 of Mya arenaria. Classification (NCBI taxonomy): domain Eukaryota; kingdom Metazoa; phylum Mollusca; class Bivalvia; order Myida; family Myidae; genus Mya; species Mya arenaria. Next base: position 31,548,547 of record NC_069128.1, read on the forward strand.
TATAAATGCATTTACGGAACAGTTCAAACTTTACCTTCTGACATAATAAGAATTCGATAAACAATACAAAGTGTGGATTTATAAGAATTTGGGAATATGAACAAGATGTAAATCCTAAACTGCTTAAACTTGCGGTAAAGCGCAAGCTTAAAGATAATTCTTAACCACTGTGGTACTCCCTTATTAAAAAATGCAACAGTCAATCTTATAAAATCTTCAAAACATCATTTGGCTATGAGAAGTATCTTAATTCATTCAACACCAAACTCATTATTATGTCCACTTATCAAGTCAAGAACAAGAAATAACAAACTACCAACAGAAAATGAACGATAAGTTAGTTCCTTATTCCTTATTCCTTTTTCGAATAAGGAATAGGGAACTGGTTCCTTATTCCTTATTCAAAATAAATAATTGTAGATATGCATAAAATCACTTCTTTGTTATGTGTTTCATATTTTCATTACAATTCGACAACTTTGTGAATAAAATAATGCACGATAATAGAAAAAAATCGAATAAAACTCGAATAAGGAATAAAAACTTTTTAAGTAATACATTTTTTTTCAAATAACTATGCAGAAGTGGTCTACATAAAAAGTGTACAGAAATGCATTGTCTATTCAAGAGGGTTTTAGTGCTTCAAGTGCTTTAAAAACGTTCCAAAATCCGAATAGGTCCGATAGGTAACAGAATTTACGAAAAATACTCAATTTCAAAGTGCTTAATTTGCTAGTTTTTTTTGAAGAAATATCAAAAATTGATCCTTTTAAACAATTTGAATAAATGCATTGACTTATTTAAAGGGATGGAGAGTTTCAATTGCTTTACAACGCACACTAAATCGAATAAGGAATAAGGAACTAGTTCCCTGTTCCTTATTCAAACACGAATAAAGAACAGAAACGGTGAATTTTCAACTTTTTGATTAAGACATTTTTTGATCAAATAACTATGCAGAAGTGGTCTACAGAAAAAAGTTTAAAGAAATGCATTGTCTATTCAAGAGAGTATCAGTACTTAAAGTGCTTTAAAAACGTACCAAACTCCGAATAAGGAACAGAAATCTTGAAAACGTATTTCTTTTTTTAACTTACTCGTTTTATCACTTTTCGACAAAATAACTATGCAGAAGTTGTCTATATAAAAAGTTTAAAGAAATGCATTGTCTATTCAAGAGAGTTTTAGTGCTTAAAGTGCTTTAAAAACGCTCCAAAATTCGAATAAGGAACAGAATTTACGAAAAAAAACTGAATATCAAAGTGTTTCATATGCTATTTTTTGACGAAATATCAATTGCACATATATCTTATCAAATAATTTGAATAAATGTGTTTTCTTATTGAGCAGGATGGAGTGTTCCACGTACTTTAAACCGCACACTAAGTCGAATAAGGAATAAGGAACTAGTTGCAATAAAGCTATAATCCATGTAAATTTTGCCAGATTGTCGTATGCCAGTTTAAAGATTACTTCTTTTTAACATTAGAAGCAATGAGAACATTAAGTTCTATGCTTATATATGCATATTATCTGTCTTACAGGCGACACAAATATATAGAAATGGGCATATTATAAATATTTAGCATAAGAATCGCTGTTTCGATAATTACCGATATCGTCATGTAAATTAGGGTCAATTCTGCAATTGTGGCAGGCATATATGTTTCGATTTATCCACAATGTTTTTTTTTTGCTTTCATATAATGCATTGTTTTCGAAGAAATACAAACGCTTGAACCATTTATCATTGGAACTTGCACCCTGACAAACGCATTATTATAAATGAAAATAGATCATTATTTGTTTGGAGTTGGTAACTATTGTTAAAGGTAAATATGTGAACTAAATAATATATCTTTCGTATTTACTTTTAAATATCTTTATATCTCAGCGTTATCAATAGTAAGGACAAAAGTTCCATGGCAGTTGCATGATTATTATATGTTTTTAAAAAAGAAATGCTTATAACATTGGCTGTAAATGTACTAAACAAAAAACGTTCTCTATACAACTTTACGGTTAGTATTTTTTTCGCTTAGCTTGTTCCCTAGTTTCCATTTTATTCTTTATAATCGGACGTAACATGGTATCTATATATATTTTATATCAGGATGGGCTGACGGCTTTTGTAGTGACAAATCGTTTGGAAACTACCCTCATATGGACTGTAACAAGTTCTACCAATGTGGTCCAGATGGCGAGGTTATTACCCAGTGTCCCGGTAATCTACACTACGACGTAGTAAAAAACAATGCAATTGGCCTTAAGATGCCGGTTGTTCATTCAGATCCAGCATAACTAACCGGCCAACGTCAACAAAAGCTATTTCTTCAACATCATTCAGAAACATCAGTCCACCTCACACATCATCCAGACGTTTGGTAACCTGAATAGCTCGGATTTCGTCCACAAGAGAGACGCCGACAAAATCGACATCAACAAGAACAAGAGAAACATCTTCATCTGAAAGGCCAACGCCAAATCTTTCTTCTTCAAGAATCGAATTACCACCAAGCCTCCGTTCCTCGACCCCAGTATTGCCAACACGATCGATTGCAATGCGAACCTCTTCTGCTTCTTCACCATCTTCCTCGAGAAATATCCAGCCCTCATCACCCCAGTCAGGACCAATGCCTTCAAGCTCAACTGGCTGCTTTGAACCAGGTTCAACTGGCTGCTTTGAACCAGGTTAGAAACATTATATTTACATGCTTACCGGTATTCATCCTGTCATTGCTTCGACAATCAGCCTTACTCGATTACAAACACGACAATGAGAAATTTAACCGAGTGATGAGCGTACAAAGCAAAAATAATCACGCATACAATTCAATTTGATAATTTGCAAGAAATATTGAAAAGTAGCTGTGATTGCCTACTTGTGAGACTCGATATCTAACAAAAAAGAAAAGGTCACCTTTTCCTCGACAGGAATTCATTTTCGCCGAAGACGAATAATTAAGCTGATAATCTGGTCTAATGCTATACCTTAAACCAATTCATTTTACTATGCTAAAGATTTGGGGTTTTTTTATAAATACATGCATGTACTTGTTTTATCAAGTTTGTACTTTTTAAATCAAATATGTTTTGAAGTCAAACAGATCACAACTTTCATGCACATACTTAATATTGTTCATAGGGACAGTGCAATTCTTGGTATGCGTATCTACGGGTGGCGCCCTCAAAGAATGTGAACTTCATAGCATTGAAACGCTGATGGACGAAGTACTGGCTATGTTGTACGAGTATGATGATGGGGAACCATAGTGTTCTCATCGCAGCTTTATCAAGTAAAAGGACTGTATGAGGACTTATAATATTGGATAATGAATTTTAACATGTACATAATTAAATAAAACTCTACTTGTTTGTCACAACAATTGCTATTTCTGACTGATTTTACTGACAAGAAAGGCCAAAAGAAATAACAACAGCATGCGTAAGTATTTGGTGAACTATGAACATAAAGTATGCTGTGAGAATTTTTGACATTTAGGAAACAAGTTTAGTCTAAATATATGATCACTTTGGCTTTTCAGTCTTTGAATCGTATCATATTTATTATTTTGCAAGTATAAATATATTTGGGACAAGATTGAGGTTGTGTACTCATAAAGTCGTTTAAACCCCTACTGTTTTTATGGACCGTTTTAAAGGGGGTAATCCCATTATTTATTGATACAGATATTTTGGTGCGTGTATGGTATTTGTGTAATGTTTGTACGCTTGTATATCTCGGTCGCTGTCTGTTACATCCTTAAAGTTTGCCCCTTAACTGGGTTTGTATTTGAGTTGTTGGTTTCTGGGCTTTCCCTTGTATTATTTCTGTATTCGTTTTGTGTTTTGTGTTTTGTGACCACATACATTTAATTAATATAATATAATTGTCTTGGAACGAGCAAATTTTTCCGTTGATATCTGCAAACCAGTGATAAAAAAAGATGACAAAAGATCAGATCGCAGATTTTCATATTTCCGCTCCAAAATGTATGTGCTATGCATTTTTCTTAAAACGTTAGTAACGGTTTAAGCCATGAAACATTAAATTTGGAGTTGGTACAAGTAGCTCCCTTGCCTGGAGCTCGGCATTTAAAGGGTAGTGCTTGAAAAAGTGGTGTACTTAATACTGGTTCGTAGTGCGAAGTAGTTGGAGTTAGAAATGATTTTATTGTGTATGATAGATTTACTAATGATATTAATAATGATGATATTGCAGACATACCCCTAGCTCGGGCCTCTCTAGACAAACATTGTAATTCATTTGGTTTACAGTTTCTTGATCTTTGCAAATCCACGGGATTTCGTATTTTCTGGGTCATTTACCTTTGCATCAAGAAATGGGTCGTCTTTTATTGATTACGTGTTGTGGAAGCAATTCAATTTTGATGATATTATCGGATTTAATATTTGTCCATTCAATGAATGGAGTGATCATTGTCCACTAGCGTTTTCGATAAAAACAAATTATTCTTTCTGCGACAAAAGTAAAACGCAGTGCAATTTTGTTAAGATCAATATAGAGCAGGATTAATATCTAAACTAACTGTGTTTAACACATGAACGGCAAATGTAAATATACAAAATAGATCTGATATCAATAATATAATTAATTACTTTACACAAACCATTCACGGCTGATCCCTTGTTTAAAAATGATTATATATTTAAAGAGAAAAATTGTTTTGTCGACAATTCACATTGTATTAGCAAACAATGGTTTGATAATGATTGTATAACGGCAAAACGTAATTACTCGGACGCTGCGAACATGTATACTCATTGTAAATCGAACACAAATAGAATACAAATGTGCACCTTGAAAAGTGTTTATAAAAAGCTCGTTAAGCGTAAGCGAAAGTTGTTTAAAAGCCTAAGGCCTTTTGGAAATATTTAAAAAAAGCTACACAGAACAGCAGTGCTTATATTTCGTTGCAAAATTTTACCAAATAGTTTTCAGAATTGAGTGATGATATATTACAAACTGAAAATGGTGAAGCCGAAGGTTCTGTTTGAAATATTGATTTTACAAATACAAGTGAGAGTTTCGAAACGTTATTAGACGGAGATATAACAGTTGCTGAAATAAATGCTGCTGTTAAAACATTAAAACGTAACAAGTCCTGTTAGATGCCTTGTTAAATGAATATTTCATAGAATCTATAGATATTTTGGGTTTACATTTGTGCAATGTGTTTAATGCTATTTTAAACATTGGTTATTTCCCCGAAAGCTAGACTAAAGGAAACGTTATACCCTTACATAAAAAGGGAGCTAAAAACGATGTAAATAATTATAGAGGCATTACCCTAGTTAGTTGTATGTCAAAACTGTTTACGACGATACTAAACAAAATAATAATATCTTTCTGTAATGAAGCGAGTGTTGTATCAGATGCCCAATATGGTTTTAGAAAAGGTAGATGTGTCTGAGGTTTGGGGATTTAGAAAATCAAAAGAAATCGAGCGCATTCATTTAAAGTTTTGTAAAGAATCTTAAATGTACGCATCAATACTTCCAATTGTGCTATATACGGGGAACTAGACCGTTATCCCCTGTATGTATTACGATATATTATAATTTTTGGTTATTGGTTCAAAGTTATTAAAACAGATAATATTAAAATCAATGAAATATATACTATGTCCGTTAAAGACTGCCAAAAGGGTAAACATTATTGGGTTACTGATGCTAAAGATATTTTAAGCAAACATGGTTTTACATTTGTGTTCGATAATCCACAGTTATATAATATTAATACAATCGTACGTCAGTCTATTCAGAGAAATATTAATTGATTCATTTAAGCAAACATGGGGTAATGACAAAGCTAGAAGTAGTGTTCTAAACCTGTATAATAATATTAAAAGTACATTAGACTTTGAACAATACTTGAACATTTTACCGCATGACTTACGATTTTATATTTCTAGATTAGGAGTGTCTGCTCATTCATTAAGAATCCACACCGGTAGATATGCAAATAACAACATTCCTAGGAATGAACGTTATTGTACTTTTTGTGATTCAAATGATCTAGAAGATGAATTTCTTTTTATATGAATATGTGTTTGTGATAATGACATCAGAACGAAATACATTAAAAATATTTTAATGTCGGACCAAGCATGTATAAGTTCATAGAAGTGCTTAAGTCAGATAACAAAATACTGTATTTGAATTAGCCAAATAATTAAAGAAGCCCTTAAACATAGCACTTCAATCACATGTAATGAGTAGTTTATATCAGGTCATCCTCATGTTTTATCATTTGCCTATTATTTTTGTTCACGTATGGACAAATATTCATATCTACATACAGACATTGCCTGCATCGGCGTAGCTCCAATAGGCACGGTAGGCCCGGGCCTACACTTCGTTTCCAAAAATGAAAAATACAAAACGTCCAAATCTGCTATAAAAGCTGAAAGGTAAGGGGGGTGACCGCTGTTGCCTACTTTATATTCAAGTTAACTCTCAAGGTTAACTAAGTATATTTTTTTCTTAAAGTTTAGTGCCTTTTTTTGAAGACAGTCGAACCGTTTAACAAATAGATTCGATAATATTTATACAGCAACCGGCAAGCGTATAATTTCAATGAGCGTCTGTTTCACTCCGCTTTACAAGTATAAGTTGCGAAGCGGGAGTATATTTTGAAAGTCATTCAACATGTTTCCCCCTTACCCCGATCCTGGAGATTCCGATGGATCGTGGAATGATGAATTCAAACTCAGACTTTTATCACAGATGTGGGAGTTAGGCAGTGTTATCAAATTTCCATCGAGGTACGTGTGGGAGACAGAAAGGAAAAAAAAATCTGTTTGCGTTCGTTTTGTTTCCAAGGTAGAGGAGAGGCATGTCGTTCGTGAACAGTCTTTAGGGTTTGTCACTTGCAAGTCAATAAAGGGAGTATATTTTGCACAAGGCATACTCGAATATCTGCAAGGCACCGGCTTAGATATTTTGAAGATTCGGGGCCAGTGCTATGATGGCGCAAGAAACATGGCGGACAAGTACTATGGTGTTCAGGCGCTCATCCGTGAATGATTACCATTTGCTAACTACATCCATTGTAAGTCGCTTTGCCTAAACCTGTCATTTGTCCAAAGCTCCAAACTTCCATGCGTCAGGACCACGATGTCTACAGTGTAGGATATCGCATTTGCGTTTGACTACTCTGCAAAACGCCTCACAGCATTTGCAGATGAACTGGCAGAAGACGTTGCTACAAAGCAAGCGATGGAAAGCTGATAAAAGTTTAAGACCTTGTGTGAAACAAGTTGGATGAGCAGGGCAGATGCGCTTCGTACATTCAAGAATGCCTACCGCGTTGTCGACAATGCGCTCGAAGATCTTCAGGAAAATGGTGACGTCAATGCCCGCGATCACCTCAACGCTTTACTGTAGTTCCAGTTTATTGTTACTCTTGTGACAACAGAGCACATTTTGAGCAATCGAGTAGGTTTTACAGCAGAACTTAGCGGTAATAGTTTGTGCTTATTACTACATGCGACTTCAGTTACCAATTGAACAAAAATGGGAAAAAACACATCAAAAACATCAGATAATAACTTCAAAAATTTGAAAATTATTCTCAGAACAAAACGTGTTGCATCTAGAGACTTATGTATGATATTTTATCATTAAAAGTAAATCATCAGTTAAAAAGTATCTGTCTGGTTTCTTCTATTTTTCATACACGATGAAACAATGAATTTATGCATGAACATAATATATACATATCTCATATACATCTAGGTGGACATGGATCTGTTGGAGGCAATCGAGCAAACGCAGATGGTCATGCAGATATATCGAGCTGAGAGGGTTGACCCCCTTGTATGGATTGCCCTTTATCAGGAAGCTGTGACTTTAGCTGACGAGTTCCATGTACATGTGTAAACATATAACCTGTATTTGCAATCCGCCCGGTTAGCTCAATCGGTAGAGCGTTGGACTGTGAATCGGACAACCCGGGTTAGATTCCCAGGCGGACCAGGTCACTTATGTTGTGATTTGTTATGAAATCCTTTCTACGACCATTCGCACTGTACCACTGCCCCTGGCATGTACAGAAGTTGTCAGTTCCCTGCAAATGTGAAGGCACCTAGTACTGGTTAACCGCCTGATAGCCTGCCCAGGATAGGTGTGCGGTGGTCGAACTGTCACTCTTGGACCCTTCAATGTGCTCACGCCGGGACCCGGAGTATAAACTACTAACACCACCACCTGTATTTGCATGTTGATTTTATGTGGTTGCCAATAAATACATGCATTGATCCACTGGTGCATTTAGCAAATCGTCTTAACGCAATAATTAACAATTCAACGGAACACAAATAAATGATAAAAAACGTTTTTGTAACAGTTCGAAATGCATCGAGATCCGTATTCAGATATACGAGGTAAACTTCTATTAGGTATTTTGCATTCTTCTACCTAGAACAGTTTAATCGATTCGGCTGTCTTTTAATATCGATTGAATGTTTTATTTTTGTTTTACCTAGATTGACCCAGCAGTGCCAAGACAAGCAGCCAGAGAGAGAAACAGGGTGAACTATGATGTACAGGACCCCGGTCGGTATTGGACGGTTTCCCTCTTCTACGTTTTTGTTGACCACCTGCTTCAAGAAATGGATACTTGTATCCTAAAGAATGAAGAGCACTTCCAGGCTCAGTGTTTAAATCCGACCAAATTTGAAGGTCTCCAGCCGGCCAATGTGGACAGGATCTACGAGGCATATGAACCGGACATGCCCAAGACTCGGCAAGAGTTCAGCGAGGAAGTAAGAAGGTGGAATCTGCGATGACAGCTGAAAGATACAAAGCCTTCGACACTGCTGGCGACACTCAACAAGACATCGGAGGCAGCTTATCCCTGCATATACACTATACTACAGATACTGCTGACCATGCCTGCCACATCCGCCTCATGTGAGCGCTCCTTCAGTTCCATGAGTCGCATCAAGACATACATTTGTTCTACAATGACCGGCGAGAGGCTATCCTCACTTGGCGTCCTCTATATTCATCGCGATGTTGCGATAGACATAAATAAAATCATAAACACATTTGCTTCAGTCAAATGCATGAACTTGGATTTCATTTAAAGACCCTCGATCTACCAACTGGACACACTTGTTTAACCATTCAGCATTACAAACATATTTTCTATTTTGAAGCTTTTTTGACAAGTTAGTATCAACCTTTGTATTTCAGTTTTGTTTTTGTAAATCATACGTAAGACAAAACTGAAACTATTTTGAAGACTAAAAAGGCTCCAGATATACGCCAAATCGCTCCATATCGGATCTATAGTTTAAAAAACTCTAGGGGGAGGGCCCCCAAACCCCCTACCAAGTGGGCCTATACTTCTAAATAGTCCCAGCTACGCCCCTGGCCTGTATCGAATCTGTATTATGTGGCATGTTGAATTCACGTTATACAAATGTATTTATATTTTATGACTTATATAATGTATCGTGTTGGTATACGTCGAATAAAATTATGTTCTGTTCTGTTCAACCCAGGTAAATTGAATCCCGTATAATTTAAATCTCAAACGAAGTATAAAAACGCAACTTAGTTTCAGACGACTAAACCACGTACTTTGCACACTTTACATAAAAACCTACGCACAACTGTACTATCTAGAAATGTTTACTTTCCGGGCTCCGGCCTAAATGATTCCAGGAACTTTACAAAAGTAGATACATTTCAAAATAAAATTGAATTTATGCCCAAATTTTAATTTTGATTACGTAAAGTACATTTCCGTCATCTTTAATACCATGTCGACGACATTTTATAAAAGGTATATGGTTAATACATAATCTAGAATTCATGAGAGGGTGAATAATCTAGAATTCATGAGAGGGTAAATAAACATGTCTCTAAGTGAACAATAATACTTCAAACTTATGATCAGTTTTGTAAATCCTATAAGTGAAATATTTTGGAGGAGTGCTAACAATAAAGTATCACTGTCTGTTTGTTTTGCTATTCTAGTGATTTATTTTTTGTTCAACCAGATTAAACAAAAAATACTTTGCACTGTCAGAGTGCTGGTTCTGCCATATAAAGCTGACTCAACATTTATCAAAATATATTTAACATCGCCTAGCTACGAGTGTTTTCTTATTTGTTCGAATGGACTCATTTTAAAGAACTTTGTATCATTTCAAAGTTAAGTTATAATTATCGTGAGTCTATTTATTCCAGACTCCTATAATATGTTTCATAATAGCAATACTAATTTTGAATCTACCGTCGTAACCATAGAGCATAGCATGTGGTGCACATTTCTTTACTTTTAACATATGCTTCATAAAATGAGTGTGTATATTTTATTTAAGCTTAGGTCACCAAAGCCCTGCCCTTCACTGCCATATAAAATAAATGGTTATGGTATTGTAAAATTGTTTCAGTTGACAATCAAATGGTAATTACAGATAACATTGTTTTACATTGAGGCAAATTAGATAAGAGTCTATATAGTGAACTGTATAGTCTAAATCAAACTGGATGTTATTGCCCTCTTGTTGACATTTGTTTATAGTTATGTTAATTTATCAATGCTGTTGTGCATACTATGTTGATTGTTTTGATGATCATAAGCTGCATGTGCTTGTATCTAAATACGTGATCTGTTTTGTTCTATTATATATTGCTTTTATTTGCTAACGACATGGCCATTGTTGGAAAACACGTGTCGAATTTCATATACGTGATGATATAATTTCAAAATATTATTTCACTTGAGGTTTATCAGTTTATACTCTTAAAACTAAAAGTTACGGTCTTTCGTGAAATGAGAGGAACCATTGCCCTCTGAAAATAGCCAACTTATTGGTATTGTGAATTACTTTATTGACTATGGGGCTATTTTAAACTACACTGGTATTTTGCTTTAAGCCAAAAACATCTATTTGGCAAACCATTCAAACGCTGATTATTTATTCTATAAATATAAGGATTATAATCTGAACGATGTAACAACGTCAGCCTGTTTATGCCTGTAAAGTGTAAAATACTCTTCCAAATCCTGAACGTGAGGTGAGGATCATCTGGATGACGAACGAAACGAAGAACACTGACAATTTGAATATACTGTACTATTCCCGTTTAGAATATATACTGGTATGTTGATTATATCATTGGACGAGGAACGTCTTGACTTGGATTTAATGATTGTCACTTTTCAACAGATCAGGTGTAATATTACTGTCACACAGACAAGTAAAACAAGAATCACAAATATTCAAAACACACCACTTACTATGTTTAGTGGACTGAGACTCGGGTCTAAAAAATGACAGAAACAGCGTTATGTTAAGCTCAAAATTCTTGGGTAACGAACAAAATGTAAACAGACAAACAAATAACAAATTTATGAAATGGCTAGAACGACGGAAGACAAATGAGATTTCTATGAATTAAGTATTGGCTTTATTAGTTATAGTTCTGACAATGGAGTCAACATATTCTTAGGAATTACCATTATGTTATAGAATAAAATTATGGTAGAGTGGGGATTTTACCTACTTTGCATATTCAAATCAACATCTCATTTGCGTATAACACCAATACCTACGTTTGCACTAATGTATATAGCACCTTTGTTTACATGTTCATACATGTATATAACTCCAATGCTTAAATGTACGTGCATGTATAAAACGGCAACGCCTGCATGCACATATATATGTAATTGTTAAAGCTTGTTATGCCAATATATTGACAATATGTGCATGTATATACTCAATAAACAGCTTTTTTTCTCACATAGCTTATTGAGGTGCAAGTCTATATAAAGAACATAGAAGATTGACATGACACTTCAGAATTTCAGTTACTAGGTAAGAAAGTGACTAAAACCCAAGAGGTTTGAGATATTGCGTATAAAATGCTAACCTATCCCACAACAATCCCACAACTATCCATCTGTTTTAGGAAAGCATTGTTCTATCATGTTTTCGGTATCATTATCAGGTTAAAAGATTATCACTGGGCTCATATATATATATATATATATATATATATATATATATTAAGTTTCATGTTGGTATCGCCAAATTTTGCCAAAATCAAATAGGTTTTCTGATGCTGAGATGTTGAATTTCCTCATCAGGGCAAAATCTTTGTGGGTCATTGCATTGAAAGCACTTCATAAGTAAACACAAACAATAACAAAAACCACAGTAGTTTAAAGGGAATGAACTATTGCTTTGGTGTCATACTTTTAGGGACATTTAACCTAAAATATTTTATTTTTTTTATAATTATTTTTCAAAGAGTTCACTCCTACCAGCAATAGCTGGGGATAAGAGAGTCATAGCCACGCCTGGTATAGTACATACATAACATTTATGGTACATGAATGTTTTAGTTTCAAAAATTTCAAAGTTTATTGTACACTCTGCACATATAATACATGTGATACGAGGTTTACAACAAATAAACATACACAAATTAAATCGGTCAAGCTGTGTAGGTACTAAGAAAAAGAAGAAGAACGCTATATTCTATCTTCTGGAGTCAACTAAGACAAATATAATGAATATATTTATATTAATTTGTAACAATTTGCAGTAAAAATTGAGGTAAGCGCTAGTTAGCCTGGTGTATTAATAAAATAATCCAGTATAATCTTAAAAAACTTCGCTAAATCTATCAATTTCCTTTCATCTGTTTCATTCATCAATTTTTTATACATAATTGTGTTTTATTGTAGCTTGCTAGGCCATTTCTTTTATTGGTTTGGCAAGTAACATGTTTCGTGGTAACGACAAGCGTTAATTGCTTTGAGGTCTCACTGACAGACTTATTTCGCCTGACTTGATTACCAATCAGCTTATGGGATGGATACCACGTGACTTTCACAAACCAATGAAATCACTTTCGCCATTATTCTTTGTCTTCAGCGAACAAGCTTTGCGTGAAACGCTAAAAAATCAATTACCACCTCCTCCACAACAATTATACAATAAATTATGTCTAGTCAAACTTGTATCAACTATATAAACCTTTGTATTAACCATTTGATTTTTTCTATCCACTTTGTATATTCTGTTTACATTTCACATCAGTTGTGTTAAAGAACTGTTTCCATTACTCCACACCCATTTTGGTATTTTTAGCCACTTTTGTATATAAGGGTGTTATTTCACATGTTTGTATGTCTGTATTAATTAATGTTTTCATTACTGCACAATTCTGCAGATTTCTGTACTATTTCATCTTGGTGGCGGTTTTGGCCGCCAGATAATTCATCAACATTTAACTTGTTTATACAAATGATGTATATTTTTGTTACAGCATTAAATAAATGCCCATATACAAACTGATTGTGTGTTGATTACTTACTAGCTGGGGATATGAGAGTCATAGCCAAGCCTGGTATAGTACATAAATGACTGGAGTTTAACAATATTAGTGATCTCACAATACCTTAAACTGCAGTAGTTCATATGTTATGCTAGATCGTTGGTAGAAACGACCACTTTGATTAATCTAAAGATGTTTTTTATTTAGGTCAAATGTCATTTAAAAATTACAGGTCATTTGACATCAAAGCAGGAGTTCATTCCCATCGAAACAAGGTATAGCAATATTGCCTAGGTTACAAACGTTAGCTACTGGCTCATTTACTGTTAACTTTGCATTTCTAAGTAATGTTAACTTTGCATTTCTAAGTATCTGTAACGAAATATGTCCCTTCAACGAACCATTAAATATTATATAAATATTGCATGGGTTCCAGTGTGACAGTAAATATTGTCAACATTAGGGAAATACTGTTACCCGAGGCGAAGCCGAGGATAACAGTATTTACCCGAATGTTGACAATATCTACTGTCACACTGGAAGTCATGCAATATTTATTTTATTATACAGAACACAGTTACATTTATATACATATATAAAGATTTTTTACCATTACACAACCTTCAAGTTCAATCAATTTATTCTGTAATTATTGTTTGTTTATATTAGCTGTCATTTTGTTGCAAATGTCGCTTAGAAATAATGCAAACACCGGTTGTACCTAGATTTTTTTTTTTTATTATGAAATATTCACAAGAAAAACACATATAAAGCAGTATACAAGCAATGATAATGATGTATTTACTATTTTAACAAATATACTTTAATACTATGCAACTGGATCTATATGAGTTTTTGGTTGCGTTTTGGTAGAGTGATGTTATTTATGTAGGTTTTTAAATTAGTGATAATTGGTGTTACTGTTTGAAATTTGAGTATTATTATTGTGAATGATGATTAATGGACAGTAAGGAGTATGGAGCATTAAATATTGTTGTTGTTGTTGTTGTTGTTATTGTATGGAGCATTCAAAGATTTAAATAATTGTTCAAAAGGTTCCATTTTTTCTGATGGATATGTATTCGATTGTAAACGAGGGCAGTTTCTCGTTCTATGGTTTCTCTTAGTCTGATATAATTCAAAAAGAATGCAAAGGTTGGAATTATACCTCTATTTTTCATGTTACTAATGAAAAATTTCATTACCAATATCAAAAAGTTTACGATGTTTGAATGTTATGACTTATCATTGTATCCGAGACTTATTATTTTTAAATCTAAAACAAGTGGAGTAATGTTTTGATTTATTAAGTTCATCAATTGTGACCATAAGTCTTGTGATATTTTACATTCCCAAAACAGATGTTCTTGTGTTTCAATATTTTCCTGACAAAAATCACATAAATTTGATTGGGTTAATTTGCATTTATATAAGAAAGTATTTGTCGGTATGATTCTGTTTATGTACTTATATTGGAAGCTTCTTAAAGAAATGTCATTCGTCGAAGCTATATATTTTGTATACACTGACTTCCAGGGTATATCATTTACACTATTCAAATGTAAGTGTTTTATCCATTTTTCCTGTAAGTGTTGGTTGTACCCAGATTTACAACACATTTTAATAAGCGCTTACCACCTCAGACTTGGGAAACAAAAAAAACGCCTATTTTTAGACACGCGTGCTATGTGACAGTAATAATGTCAACCGGTCAAAACGGTACTGTCAGTGTGACAGTAAGAAATTGCCCATGATGGGTGTATGAGAAATTAACATGGGCAGGTCACGTGATGTATAATAACATTACATATCTTAGACAATATCACAGGACTTTCCAATGATTAGTATTGTAGCACTTAACAGTCTTTCATCACAATGAAAATATGTGGTGTTGTCTGGAAACATGAGTCTTGTTCAGGTATTCACATTTACAACAAAAACACAGCTTTAACCAAGAGATATGAAAATACGAATACATAACAATATGTTATATTCAATTAAAGAAAACCTCCAAAAATTTTAACAAATATCGATCATAGCCTGCTTGAAAGTTTGTTCAGATAAAATTGAGTATGGCAAGATAGTAGACCAATTTCCACATGTTTTCTTAATATGACATTATGCAATAAAATCACAAACATAGAACTGAATAATGATAACAACTATTAACTTCACAGGTATATCTCCATTGAAAAAGCATTTTTCATTTTTGAGCTGAGATTAGCTAAACCTGGAGTTTGTTATTTGTTCCAGGCGAAACCCCGTTCCTTTCAGGGATATATCCAAAATAGGGTCACATCAGTTTCTCTGGTGCTGACCTATTAAGAAGCCCTGATCCTGAAAATAACACACAAGCCATTGTGACTACATTTAACTTCATTCATTGTTACTATTCACATTTTTTCCTTCTTTTTGCTTTGCTCTTATGAACTATATTCAAAAAGTGAACAAGTTTATTTTGCTTTAGTGAAAGTTGACCGGTAAAATATCATAAATATTCCATTTGTTTTCTTGACTAAGGAATTATTTTAAATCTACCTGCACATACTTTTTAGTTACAAGGTTGACTACAGTATTATTCACTGTAAAATGCAAATATACCTTATCAATTCCTTAACAATGTCTCTGAAAGGTATTCTCTGTTGTGGATCACTCTGCCAGCACAGCTTCATGATCTCGTAAACCTCATCGGGGCAGGTCAAAGGTTTCGGGAATCTCTCGTTCTGAGCGAGGCGGGCCCAATGCTCCTCCTGTGGATCGGAGTATGGGGAGGGTTGGGAGGGTTTGGTAAACCTTGGGGTTCCTCCATCCAAGAAGACCTCTGAGCACACAACGCCGAAACTCCAGATATCTGACTGCCGTCAGTATGTCCCGCTACGAACCTCTGGAGGAGCCCTGTATGGTAATTAAAATTTTATAGGTTTCAAAATTATTTTCTCAAAAGAACACAAAAATGAGTTTTTAAGAGCTGCAGTTATCCAAGGTTTATTTACTCAACTAAACAAATATTACAAAGACACATATAGAAAAAAACCAAAGGTAAATGGACAAAACATACGTAAAAGTTATTTCATAACTATTTTGCTAGATGTAAGTGGAAATTGCTAAAAACATGTATATTGTAAACTATAGCATGTGAAACAAGTTTTGAGGATATGTGAAATAAAATAGTAAAGGACAAAACATGAAGTCTTTGCTTGACTCTGCTGTCAGCCAGACTCGGACAACACCAGTGTTTTAAAACCTTTGGACCATCTCTTCAAAACAGAATGCTGCGATTAGAAAATATCAAATACCACACAATCATCATCATTACCATAATACATGTAGTTTAAACTGAGAATCAGTCCTCCTGTATGTACTGTTTTCACAATCATTCTCCAGTTCCTTCGCCCAACCAAAGTCCGCCACCTTTGCTGTGAGGTCAGATGTCAATAACACATTCCTTGCCGTCAAGTCACAGTGAATAATGATGTTGTCATAAAGGAATTCCATTCCCTGGAAGAATTTTGTGAAAATATTTTTTTTATTGAACTAAAATTTGAAAAGCAAAATTACTTTAAAAAGAGTGTTCTCAAATGGTAAATGTGACTGCATTTCGTCTTGCAACCAGAGGGGCACACTCACACGGTTTCTTAATATTAACTTCATGTTTATTTTTAATGTTTGCTAGAGTTCAATTCACACAAATATAGAGCAAAATATGGACACTATGACAATAGGATTATTTCAATCTATGACGAAAATCAAATACATGTAAGATCTTTACTGAAACGTTCCCCGGATGTTTACCCAAGAGCAAAACAATGACTTCAAGATAATACATATCAACTTGATTCATTTACTCCTCTTTACAATTAAGTTTGAAATAAATAAGTTCAACCAGCCAACATGTCATTTTTAAAAGATTCCTAACATACATGAAGTTACCTGAGCAATGTCTATAAGGCACTTCATTTTGCTATCATACAACATTTTTGGCTCTTTCAGGTAATCAGAAAGGCAGCCATTTTTATAAGCTCCATCATGTAGGCAAACTTAACATGTGGGTCTGAAAAATAATAACTCCATGAATTCTCAGTTTAAGTTCATTTGTGATAAATGTAATCTGGAAGTATATGTTATTGGTACTATAAATAATGATTTTAAGCAATGAATATGCAAATGATATTACAAATCATTAACAAATGTTATAAACTTATAAACATGTTATAAATATATGATATGATATCAGTTTCTTTAAAATTGCACATAGTTTCGGCACTACTTTCCCAAACCCGTAGAAAACCAAAAGAAACACAAAATTCTCATCCAAACATATTTTTTTTTAATGGGGAGGGTGAGTAAATTTGATTTTCATTTCTTTTCTTAAATTAAAAGCAAGGGGTGCTGTGATCCTGACTTTCAACCACTTCTCGTCAACTCAAAACATTGGGGCAGGAGGTTTTTGACAGGTTGACGAAAATGAGAATTTTAAAATTTGGTTTGAAATCCTACCATCTAGCTCCTTGTGTCCAATAAACATGACAATGTTCGGATGCCCATTCTTGTCTGGGCTTCTATTCTTTAACTTCTCGAGAAGAGTGAATTCTCTTTTAAACCTCGCATTATCAGGAGGAGATGTGCAAATCTTCACTGCAACTTCTTGACCACACCACTGGTGCTTGTAAACAGCTCCAAAATCACCCTGTTTTGTGTTGAAATGGGTTAATTGATATAATAAATATCGGTCAGTTTCATACAGTTTAATTATGGTAGTATAAATATATATTAAATTGATTTCGTGTTTCTACCATATTTGTGACTATATTCAATTATTAATGGAAACTCTCATTGATTGGTTAGAAATAAATTGCCAATGAAATCAACACATGAATTCCACGATTTTAATGTGTCAGGTGCTCCCATAATTATTCTAGTAAATGCTGCTTTTAAGCACTGATCAGAAAACTGTTTCAAATTCAGTCCAAGGAACTTCAAATGATTGTAATAGTAGTAATGTGGCGGAAATATTCAGCCTACAATTTTACCCCAGTTAAATACTAACTGCATTCCAAATTTGACGACTTTAAAGACTGTATCTTAACAATTTATATAAAAAAAAATGCAAGGTGCAGTAACAATACCTTTCCAAGGCAATTTTTGTCGTCCACCTGGACATTTGAAGAAAGCTGTTCATCAAGCCTGTCAACAAAAGAAATAAATCGTCTTGGTCAATTATATTGTGAATGTTCGAATAACACTTCATCTGTAATATATCATGTTAGCACAATAAACATTCCACATAGTCATTAATCACTCATATTACTATCTCACGTTAATACTAGTTTGAGTCAAGGGAACAGACACAATATATTTCTATAAGCTAGCAGCTTTCATCAAAATAGTCTGTGCTAGAGTTTACATGTAAATGAAATTAATATAAACTAACCTATTCCTGCACATGGTAAAAGTTGGTCTCCTCTCTGGGTCTTTGTCCCAACACTGACGCATGAACTGGTAGAAATGGTCTGGGCAATTTCTCGGACGCTGGAGTCGATCCCCTTTTATCAGCTTGCCGACAAAGTCACTGGGGTTGTCAATGTTCATCTTTGGATCATTGCCATAACTACCAAACAGAATAGTATAAAAACATATGGTGCCTCTGTTTGGATAAGCATTCCATAAATATATACATTTTTGAGGGGTTTCTTCTCAAAGTATTTTGCACAGCCGTGTCTGTCAACAATTCTTAAACATTATGAACACCGTTATATATTAAGACCCCCTATTATCATCTCTTTCTCACACACATCCATAAATAATGAAATAAAACCTTTGCCCACCTGAACATTTCCCAGAGTACAACTCCATAGCTCCAGACATCAGACTTGGAGGAAACACGTCTGGAATCGGTCCACTCGGGAGCAGACCTATGTTAAACATACAAAACATTGCGTATTGTGTACACAAAACTAAACAAGAGCCCGCTTTATATAGGAGTACCTTAACATACAAATATTTATTTGAATACAGGTAGCTTAAATGCTCTTTCAGTTATCATCAACACTCAGGTTTCAGCCTAATGTTGCTGGCATATAGAACTCAAAGCTATTTTTTTCTTATTTTTTTTATTTAATACATACAGTTGTTCATCATAAGACAGAATGATACCACCATTTTAGAAGAAGGAAACTGTTTTGGATATTTCAAACTGGCATCTTTGAACCAAATATATATTGTAATTTATGATTTTAACAGAAGATAACAATAATATATGCCCCCAGAGTTCTTCTTGTCAGAAAGTTTTGCTAGACTACATAAATATGTTTTAACAAGACAGTAATTTACATTGATCTTGACCTTGACCTGCTATTCCTTAAAACACTAGGGGTCATCTTCTGATGAAGGGCAACAAAATAATTGAGTTAAATGGTATACATCCTTCACCAAGTTGTTGTGCTGACAAAGTTTTCAAAATCAAGAGAAATGTGTAAAACATTATACCCTCTGACCATCACTTTGTCAGAAACATTTGCTTCACAGCATTAATGTATTATTGATGACCATGACCTTGACTTTTGACCTACAGATACTGACTCCCAAATTAAAAGGGCATTACTAAGTCAAACGCAACATATTACTGAAGTTTCATGGTCCTCTGTCAACACATTCTCTAGTGACTGCCGAGCTTAGTTTTCAGGACACTGGTGACCATAATCTTGCATCCATTAACATAAACAAACAGAAGGGACCATAAACTGGTCAAGAGCAACACATCAGTCCAGTCCCACGGTCCACTGTGAAACAATTGTGCTGAAAGATCTGCCTTACTGATTGAAATTTGCAGATCTACATAGGTATATGCTAATGCTTAATGATAACTGTAAACATGGCCTTTGACATACCAAACAAGAGCTGTCGTAAGACAGCGCACTCGACTTCGCCGCTTTGACTTAGAAGTGAATACAATAACAATGTAATATTACCTATTTCTATTTATGTCAAACGTAACTAAAATTATTCAATACATAAGGTGACTTTGATGCTGACCTCCCACCACCCAAAAAATGACGCAAGTCATTCAAATAACTTGATTTCCCATTATGAAAATGTGGTAAAGAATATACAAATATGCCTTTAAAAAGAAATTAAAATAAAATTAAAAAAAAAAAATAATAATAATTCAAGGGCCATTTAGTATAGCCCTCCTTGTTTTCCCTTGGTAAAAAACTGCTTAAGAATGTAAAAATGTGCCTGTCAAAAGAAATTTAATAAAAAAATCAAGGGACATAATTTGTATTTAGGGTTAAAATGGAGTTATGTTTCTTGTTGTAAGATGGTCGTAATTAATTTTGAATTTTATTAAGTGCATTGAATGAAAGGTATAGAAGTTGTTTTTATTTAAATCCCAACTTGCCCTTAACTTTTACTTGCCTAAAACTTTAACCTAAGTCAATCAGGGGCCATAACTTGTATTAAGGATATGGAGTTATGTAACCTCATTGGCTGGTGCTCCTGAACAATTGTGTGAAGTATTAAGCCAATTGAATGAAGGGTATAGAAGTTATTAAACAATATCCCAACCTGCCCTAAAACTTTAACCTAAGTTACATAGTCAATCAGGGGCCATAATTTGTATAAAAGATAATATGGAGTTATTTAACCTCATTATATGATGGCTCTGAACAACTAAGTGAAGTATTAAGTCAATTGAATGAATGGTATTGGAGTTTTAAGTGAAAATCCCAACTTGCCCTAAAACTTTAACCTAAGTCAATCAGGGGCCATAACTTATATTAAGGATAATATGAAGTTATGTAACCTCATTGTGTGATGGTCCTGAACAACTGTGTGAAGTATTAAGTCAATTGAACAAAGGGTATAGAAGTTATTTATAAATTATGAAATATCCCAACATGCCCTAAAACTTTAACATAAGTTTCATAGTCAATGAGGGCCATAATCAGTGTAAAGAATAATATGGAGTTATCTAACCTCATCATGTGATGGCCCTGAACAACTGTGTGAAGTATTAACTCAATTGAATGAAAGGTATTGGACTTATAAGTGAAAATCTCAACTTGCCTTAAAACTTTAACCGGACGCCGACGCCGACGCGAGTAGCATAGCCCACCTATTCTTCGAATAGTCGAGCTAAAAAACAGTATTGGGCATTTTCTGGTCAGAGGGTGAAATTTTGTGGTCCTTTTTCAAATCATTCTTGAATTAGTGTGCAAAGTTTTCCAAAGATTATTGACTTGACCTTTGACCAATCACCCCTGGAAACACTTGGGGTCATTTACAAGCAAGGGGGCAACCTACTGATGAAGTTTCAAGGTCATTTGTTACTAAGTTCTCATGATATTTTTGGGATTTTTTTTCAAAAATTGTTGACTGTATTTTTGGCCTTTGACCTATAGTACCTCTCAACACTTCCAGTCACAGGCAAGACATGGTTAACTGACAAACCATCAGACAGATCAACATTTGCAAGCCCATATGGTGAGCCATCTTATTATAAAGGGTCATATATATGCATACCAGTATATAGGTATTATCCTCTCGGTTTGCCTCCTGTAGTAATCCTTGTCTTCCATTAGTATCTTGGACAGGCCAAAGTCACAGACCTTGGCCTGTTGGTTAGTGGTTAGGAGAATATTCCGGGCTGCAAGGTCACAGTGTAATATTTTCTTCTGTTCTAGGTATTCCATACCCTAAAAAAAAGCAACCTTGGTGATCAAACTTTGACTCTTACTTGTTCAAATCCATGAAGTACCGCGACAAAGGCTTACACTAATAAAAGAAATTTAAGAATCATATTGGTCAAAACAGTAATTATATTCTAGAAAAAATGGAAATTTTTCAATTAATTAGAAGAAAAAAATAACATACTTGCAACATTGATATATTCTGTTCTGATGAACCTTTCTTGCTATTATGTAAATTTGTAGTTCCTATTTGTGAAAAAAACATTGTCTAAATAAACGTTAAGATTTGTTACCTTGGCAACATCGAGGGCAAGCTTGTAAATTTCCTCTTTTTTAAGTTTTCGCGAGATTTCAGAAACTTGTATAGCGACTGATCCAGGCAGTCCATCACAAGGCAGAACCCTGCAAAACACAAAGACAAACCCATACATATATATAGGGCCATCTTCAGAAAACAATCCATGATTTATTATCTCTCGTGTGAACTTTTAAATCCTCATTATAAGTCATTACTAGAAATTATTTCATGTCCAATGCTAGAAATGTTCAATATCACCCTCTTCTGTGCTTAAAAATAAATTTCTTCTTCTCCAATACCAAACACTTTTTTTAAATTATATTAATGATAAAGTATTAATATACCATGAATGCTATCGCAGGTGCCATAGAACTTGACAATGTTTTCATGCTCCAGTTTCTCCATAACTTCAGCTTCCTTTTTGAAATCCAACTTGAATAGCTCAAACTTGTCTTGTTTCAAAACTGAAAATCCAAAGAGATGTTTGTCAAACATTATGCCCGCTGAGTGCTGCTTTGCCAGAGATTATGTTGACTGTGACCTTGACCTTCTGTCCTCTAAAACAATTTAAGAATCTACTGGTCAAGGGAAACCCTACACAGTTTCATGGTCCTAATTTAAATTGTACTTGAGGTTTGGTGAGGACAAAATATTCTTGAATACCAGGAATGAGTTTCCGGTCATGTGACCAGACCTAAAAAACCGTCTTACACCCCCATATAAGATGAGTCACACGCAACAACGCGCCACTTCTTATTTCTTTTATTGTATGGTTTATGAAAAAGATATTATGCCATTTCAATAAAGCGTAATCAATTATTAATCAAAATTTAAAATAAAAAATCGTACAAACGCAATTTTTAGAGGAACTATTTGATATTTGACGTCAAAAGTGATTTAAAATTACTGCATTTTATGACGTCAAAAACAACGTCGAACACGTTTTTCTGTGAAATGTACAAAAGTGCGTTTTCTATGTCAAAATTTCCGCAAATTGATGATTTTAGATAAGCAAGAAAAAATATCGTGCATGCTGCATGGCCGGTAATTTGGCAAGCTTAGGAGCTTGCCCTCATTTTGGATTTTTCTATCCCTACCGGAATCACACTATAGATACTTTTATGGTATAATGATCAACCAACAGTTTTGGAACCGACCGTTCAACATTAATTTTGCAAATAATTTTCATAACGGGACATAATAATGATAGACTTATGAGGAACTGGTCTGTTTTGTTTTTATTATTAATCCAAGGACATAACTGAACAAATCATTAATCAAACAGAGTTATTGTATTTTCTACACTGTGTGTATTGTTGTATTGAGATTGAGTATCAAATTTCAGGATAATATTTCGTAATTTCAAAATGTATGTTTTTACCTTTTACTGCAACAGATAATGGTGTATTATCATCCCTATCTAGAGTGGCCTTGTAAACTGCACCATAATAACCCTGTTAAAAGGTATAAATAAGGCACTTAGTACAACAAATTCAAGCAAGTCCTTATTTAAAGGACATAAATCTCTTGTGCACTGATCTATGAATCTGATTAAATGCAAATAAGTAAAAACAAACAGTAAGTTTTTGTTTCTTTTCTACAAGAAATGCACATGGCTTGTAGGAATATATTTACATGGAGACTATTTATCATCAAGAAATACATTTACAGTATTTAAATAGTGACAACTTAAATGAGTCAAAGTATCATTGATTTAACTATATACATGTACATATTATAATATAATATTATAGTATAATTGTACACTATGATTGTAAGTAGTAGTGTATCTAAGCCTGAAGACTGCAGCCTGGGCCATCATCGGCAACCATGGTTACTTTCTTCCGTTACACTTCATACATATCGTTAAAAATCTTTTTTTATATAAATATGAATGGCACATGGAAGGCAACTCTATTTCCAATGAAATCGCATGTTACAATTAAATACTCTCAAATAACCCTATAATGTCAGAAGTCTCCGATGGCGAGTTGTCTAAGTGGCTGGTTTAAAATTGGTAGTGATCAGGTGGATTGAGTTCAATTCGCCAGAATATTTTTCTACTGGAAAACATTAGTATGAGTGTCTGTGCATAAATATATGAGTCAGAGATCCATACACGTTTCCTTGCAGAACCAATGAAACTGCCTCATTAATTTATGATGATTACAAGATTTTCGTAGCTAAATCGCCCAGGGTTCACAACGAAGCAAGTGCAGTAGTGTATCAGGGGTATCAGACGATGAACACGAGCATCATCATTTTTATCGAGGGAGGAAACTATTTATGCCAGAATATTGTTCAATGCTACATGTTTACAATAAAAATTGTTACTGCTAACATGTGTGCACCGTCAAATTATTTGCATGTCACACCTGATGTCACCAAGGCACGTACATGTATTATTTACACCATTTTTTATCAGATAAGAAATAAATTAACTGATGCTCTTAACTCACTTCAATGTTATGCTCTTTAGATATTTTAGGCCATTATTATACTTACACTTCCCAGCTGTTTGCTTTTGTCAATGGAAAGCCTTCTGTTTAGAATGACAAATGAAGGCAGGTTTACGCCAGCTCCGTGTACCTCCGCCGAAGGTTCCCCATGAAGTGGGTATGGGGTTTTGACGGCGACCCCCTGGGCTCGAGGGATTGGTGGAGTGGGGTGATCAGTTGTATGTTTTGACAGATCTACTTCCAAAGGTAGCACACCTTGATCTGAGAATATATCTGAAATAATTATTCTTGGTTGTACAATGTCTGCAGACGATTCAACTTTCGGATATCAGACAAACATTACACGCTTGAGTCTTGACAATACTTTCAAACTAACATTTTTAGTATTGACTGTAAAGTACTTTGTTAGAAAATTCTGCAGTGTTATCAATTTAATTGATTTTCAAAAGGAAGAATATGAGCAAGAAATAAACTGATCTGAATAAAGGTAGATGGACTGATCCAGTATTTGATTCACATTAGAAGAATATGGTATAGATTCTACCAGGTGACAAATAATCTGTGTACTGGCCTTAAATCACCACTCTACCTGCGTTAATATCACCCTTTACCTGAGAAGTTCATATAACCACTACACCTGAGAAGTTCATAACACACTTACCCAAGGAGTTCACATAACCACTGCACCTTTTATATAAAAAAAATACCTGAAGAGTTGAGACAAGAAAGATTGGGTATTGGTTTTGAGGTGCCC
The DNA here is from genome assembly GCF_026914265.1 of Mya arenaria. NCBI lineage: Eukaryota > Metazoa > Mollusca > Bivalvia > Myida > Myidae > Mya > Mya arenaria. The sequence continues at coordinate 31,574,077 of NC_069128.1, forward strand.
GTATATCCGCTATTGAGGAAATAGAACTCAGTAGTCGCACTGTCCATACTGGATAGCCCACTGCTGCCGGCAGAGTATATTGGTTGGCTATACTCATGGTACTCTCTCGCTGTATGGACAAAATAAAACTTTTTTATTGATTAACAAAATGACAGAATTGAATGTTGACTGTCAGATTTGACAGCTGTGTATTTGTTTTGACAGAACCAATACATTTACACCTTTTTCTGCTCTTGTTGAAAATAATTTGTTTTAAGTATGTTTAAATAAATAAAATCTCACTATGTTAAATGTTAGTTACTGATTTATTATTTCAACAATCATGACATGACAAGTTCCATTGATGATCCTTCAGGTATTGCATTTAATGCATCTGAAGTCATCTTCACATGAGGTAGAAATGATATAATTACACGGTAGCACAACCCCACCCCCTTCTTCATGTTGAGCTGGCCAGGGTGGGTAGCACTTGTGACCTCTGAGGACACTTTGCCACCTCTGTCTATGATATTTCTGAAGTAGGGTGCCAAAGATCTGGGAGCACGACTAATTGGCAAACCAGCCACATCCTCTAGCTTTAAATGTCATTTTTCTTCAGTTGTCAGTCCCAGTTCATCCTTTGAAAAGAAATCCAACTCAGGAATCCACACTAGACAGGCACATACATCCATCCTTGATATTTGTGTACTCCGGTTGAACATTAAGGAGACAAGATGGTGTAGTCATTGGAGGTCTTATTTCAAAGGCATGATATCCCTTGATGACTGAGTGCTTCAAGGTCATTTGATGCAAAGGAACACCATCATGTTGCTTGGAAGAAGGTTCACCACTATCATCTTGCTTCTGATTTTTTTAAAGATCTGGAGAGTTAAATGTGCGTACCAATGTTACCCAGCCACCTGAACAACATACCTTTAACATGAAAAATGCAATAAAGATTTTGATATTTATATAGCATTTTAGAACTGCAAGCATCTATTCTAATATGGAATGCTCACATACATTCACCAAAGCAAAATAACTGAAGTGTTAGGTGCTTATAAAATAATGTGTATTATAAATGTTTATAACATAAGTTTCATTTTTAAAGGCAACATATCATATAATATTATACACTCATTACTTATATAGAATATTTAAATATAAAAATGAGGTTATTGTACAATGAGTTTTGAATTTGCAATGTGACAAAATTTGTATCATCATCAAATGTCCATACTCTGTGGATAGTAAAATGTATATCAAATACTATTCTAAAATGTCTTCTTTGTAAAAAGTAACACATTTAAAATACAATAATTATTTCCTATATATTTTCACATTTAAAATAGGTTTGTAAATTTGTCATGAGAAGCAGGTTTTGAAACACTATCTCTCATGTATGTTTTCACATTTGAAGTAGGTTTTTTTTAGAATTTAAAAAATTTGAAACATGAACAACTTTCTCTGAGCTCTATTCAGTTGACTTATTTGCAGTTATGGCAAACAAAATTCTCTTCTGTCTTGTCATACTCAAAACTTATTGGTAAACAGTCTTCATGCAGCCATGCTGTGCAATTATCACATTGAATCCATGTGTTGCCAGCATTAGTGCCTTATCTTTAGTCCATGTCATTTCACAGACAACACAAAAAGCATCATTATTACTGTTCAAATCACATTCTATGCTCGGTTCAATTCCCTTTTGTCTGTCTCCTTTTGAATATTTCACTGCTGCTTTTCCTTTAAAGGCATTTGTTGTGGACTTTCCTTTCACTGCAGCATTTACTGGGGCTTTTCCTTTCACTGCTAGGTTGCCAGATGACGTAGCTTTCAAATAGACTTGTTTTGCCTTCTTCTCTTTCTCAGCAAACTTCCGTATCTTATCTAAGTTTTTATTCTCAAGTTTTCTGATACACTCAGGCGAGGTCAGGTGGTCAGGTAGTACTTCTAAAGTGCTTTTGCGTTTCACTTTCATAGATGAGACTTTTGGTAATTTCAATGCCTCTTTCATTACATGCGACACATGACTTTCAGATGTTTTACTAGCTGTATCTTGATTCAGACCGGTAGCCACATCAGCAAGGAGTTGTAGAGCACTGACTTCTTCCTGGTTATATTCTTTCACTGGATCTTGATTATAAGTTGAGCTATCTGACTGGATACTTTCGTCTGATATTACTTTTGTTTTCACCTTCGACTTTAAAAGTTCATAAGTATCGTACTCTGGTGATATGCCCTTTATATCAAAATTCTCTTGCAGCCTGTTTTCATACGTGTGCTTAACTGGCGTTGACAATACACTTGCATACGCATTGAATACTTCTTCATTTATATCAATTTGAGTATTTTCTCTCTGTTCTGATTCCTTCTCGGATTCCTATACTATGGATGCCCCATCAGATTCACTGAATGTTAGACCTGTCTTCAACTGCTCATCTGAGATGACTTCACGGTTCACAGGGTAGATGCCTGATGAACGGAAGCTACTAACGATAGTACATGGCTTGTAAAAATCGTTAAAGCAATCCTTTAACTTCTCTGCAAAATTTGTTTTGTTTATTACGACACCCGGGTGTTCTCGATTATGTTTACGGACAGTCGTATACCACTGTTTCTTCATTGGTCCAAACACGCCCTTGTCAAGTGGTTGCATAAGGTGAGTTGCATTAGGCACAATTCTGTACAGTTCAATTCCCTTTGACCGTGCTTTAGTGAATAGTGTACGATTGATGCGTGAACCAACTGAGTCTATCAACAATACAACCAGCTTTTCTGTCACAATATGTTTGTCAAAGTGGTCAAGGTATTTCTCAAATGTTTCAATGTTCATCCACCCCTTTTCCGTGTAGGACACAAATCCACCTGGTAAGGAACAATTTAACAGATTAACACCTTTTGGTGGTGGGGCAGGGTAAACGTAGAATGGTGGCATCATTGCCCCACTAAGACTTGCTGAAAACATAACGGTCAATCGTGCCTTCGTCGATGATCCTGACATATGTGGTACTTGTGTTGGAAATTTCTCCCTACAAGGTCCAATTATATATCCTGCTTTACTTCCCATTTGAAAACCGGTCTCATCGGCATTCCATATTCGTTCGGGCTTGTTGAGAAGATCTTTTCAGCTAGGAAATCTGTGAAGTTTGAATACCATTTATCAAACCGTTCACTTGTGAGTCTGCTTCTTGAAGCTTCAAGCAAAACTTCTTTCCTTAAGCCAACAATGTCTTTGTTTCTATCCATAAGCTTCTTGTACCATTCATAGGAAGGTCTATCATTAGAGAATGGAGTTTTCCTGTTTTCTTTCCGTATAATATCCTGGATAAGATCCGAAAACTCACAGGGCCTAGCCCCATCCCTCTTTTCTCTATTTCACTAAGATACTGAGCAAGTTCTGTTTCCTCTTCCCTAGAAAATGTTCCTGGTCCATTCCTTGAATCTATTGCAGTCTCCCCTGAGACTCTTCTGTACAAATAACTGTAACTGAGACTGTGCTCTATCGAAGCTTTACGTATAGATACCTTTTTATTTTGAACGTCGTACAAGGCACGTCTTGTTCTCACTATCTTGTCTTTGTGAGGAGATTGCGACTTTTTGTATTTTCCCTATATACCTGGGACAGCGGAGGCAACAGGCTGTGTTATTACCTTTCAGGTGGCCCCGCAGTGCCTAGTGAATGTGGTTTTGAAAATAGTCGGGAATGGGCCTCACATAGGTATTCGAGGTTGCGGGGCTATTTGGCAGGGACTTTACCAGCAGTGTGTCCCTGCAGGTCGTGTTCTTTACCCGGGTTTTGAGAGACCGGAAGTCAAAGTCCCCGATTTTCCGGGCTTTAGGGGGGATTTACAATTGGCTGGTGCATAAAAACATCTAAATAACCAAAAAAAATACTCTGAAAAATACCCTTGTTCTTTTTGTTTTAATAAGCACATTGCATTTCCTGTGATAATGAAAACAAAATTTAGTCTATGTTGTATGGAGTCTGATGTTTGATGATGCCTGTGTAAATGAGCATTTTTTGCAAATCCAAAATCAATCCTAAGTATGTCTAAATACAGTTGCATATGATGTTAAACTGATTCAGGTAGATTTATATAAGTCGTTTCAAACTTTTTACTAAAAGCAGGGTTATTTCTTATTATGAATGATCGTCATATTAAAGTACGTTTTAATTATAAAAGAAATTAGATTTATCCATTTAATGTTTGTGGGTGGGTGTGTAAGCTTCTTTATACTCGCACTCGGGCCTTGCCCATTCGGCGAGTGCTCCGTTAAGATTGTTAGTCATTTTAGGTTTTTGGAGCAATGTGCACAGACAGAATGTAACCATGTTTGGAGCTACCCTGGTTCTTTAACGTGCACCAGTGTATAGCACTGTCACACGGGACGCTCATTTAACGTCCCTCCCGGAAGACGATTAGTTTTTTTTAGTGATGCGACGGGGGATCGAACCTTCGGCCCATGGATTGATAGTCAAGTGTGTTACCTCAAGACCACAGATCCGCCACAAATCATGTTTGTACTAAACACGGATGAATAAATAGTATGTATTCCGACATTTTCCCAATGTCCATTAGAGGTTCAGTTCAAGATGGCATTTAAATGGGTTTAAGGGCAATTATACTGAACAATCTTTCTTATTTATATTGAATATAATGAAAAATATATTTTTCGCTCTTCGCTCGCTTCGGTTTTTATGAAAACTGACAAAATTGTTGTGTTTTTTTTTCGCTTGCTCGCTCTTAATTTTTTTGGCAAAAATCCGAGGAACGAAACATTAACTTGGTGTGGCCTTATGAAAACATAAACCATTTAATGGTGGAAAATGCTTTGCATGATCATGCTTTATACATTTCTAGTCTTAATTAAGAAAACAAATGAGACAAGATATTTCCAATTTCTGATGTTAAAGCATATTATGGCATTCTAAGTATTGATATTTTCTTTAAAGATGCATTCTTACTCACAAATTTGAATTAACAAAATTAATACTTTTGTTTAATATTCCAAAAAGGATGAATAAATGTCAAAAACAATGGCTCTTATGAAGGATACCGAATCTAAATTGAGAGAAATGTGCTTGCGTTTTGAACTTTTAAATACACGGTTACAATCATGTTATCAGTAATATTTTCCATAAAGACATTATTTAGTTAGTAGTTGAAGTTTTTTTCAGTCAAAATTGATGTTTGTTATAATCTGTATGTTTGGTTTTGAATAAGAGCGCCACTTTAAAGGGTTGTCACTGGAATATGTTAATGGATATTTCTCAAGCTCATACCAATCAAGCTGTTTTAGCAGTTATCGCGCAGAATATAAAACCTTTTGAATAGAATATGATCATCATTTGTTCTTTGCTTCATGCTAGGGGATTTATCCCACACAAACAGTACTATAAAAGCTTACAATGTTCCTGAAAGCAGGATATGAATGTCCTGAGCAGTGCCTCTGGGCATGGCCTCTCCTCACTATCTAATGTCCAGCAGTCTTGCAGCTTCATGTAAAACTCTTGTTTGTACTTTTGAACTGGTTCAGAGTCATCTGCCTGCGGTTTCAGTAACTTCGGACAACGAGGAACTTTTTTATTTACCAGAAAAAATTGCTGCACCTAAAACAACAACATTTTTTTTTGATAAGAATGATTTCTAATGAATTCCCAAATCAGAAAGATAACTTTTAAACTACAATACTTTTATTCCATCATTATTTATAGTACCACAAAACTCAATAAAATAAAGTGGCTATTTTTGCACAAACATTTTAGGGAGGTGTTTTTGATTCTATTCCGCACCTAAAAAAAATCCAGTTTGGTTAGCCTGAAGAATTTTATTTTTATTAAAACTGGGCAAAATTAGCCAAGATATATGCATTTTTTTCGCTCCAATATGCCGTCACTAGAATTACATACAATGTGAATGTCTTTATGACACAAATATTCACTTATTTTAAAATACTCCTCGTAAGAATTATTTGTGTAAATTCAAAGTTCCTATTTTCTAGGTAAATTTCACTATGGGAGGGCTTCTTTCCCATTCCCCTGAGCTGACAGACAGCCCTGGCCCCAATATCACGAAAATACTTAAGTCAAATCTCAAACTCAGTCTCAACACATTTTATCAAATAGCATCAAAATTTATAAAAAAACATATATGTTTTTTTACAGTTTTATAAGCACATTCTACCATAGAATATGCTGAAAAAAGCCTTTGGTCAAATTGCAAGGGAAATTTATTCTACAGCCAAAAATATATTTGAGTACAATTCTGTATTCTTTATAAAATACTCAAATATATTTTTTGCTCTAGAATAAGTTTTCTTTGAAATATTGAAAGAATCTTTTTATCAAAAAATTCAATAAGAAAATACGTTTTCAAAAAGTATAAAACATGGAAGATTTTGAAGAAAATTATGCTTTTACATAGTGGCATGAGTTAAGTCTGAGTTTGAGATTTGACTTAAGTATTTTCGTGATATTGGGGCCTGCATTTTATCAACTCTCCTTTCATAGTAACACAGCAATAACACTGACACGGACACGCACCGCGTCAATTGACCTTGGCCCTCCCATCGAGTTAATGGCCTCCCACGGACTGGCCCCGCCCTCAAACATCTGCCAGAGGGTGGAGCCCAGAGCCCACACCTCGGTCTTTGCCGTCACTTCTTTAAGGCCACCAGGCTTATACATACTGGGGTCCAACCACGGAAGTCTAAAGAAAAAAAGAAAGCACCTTATCATAGTTATAGTTAGCGATCATTCATTTTGTGTGTTATACTTATGCCAACATAATTTGAGTTTCCTTGGTCAAAGAGAATGCGTGCATGCACTTATAGGGATTCTCTCTACCTAATTACCATTTTTTTTATCTCATTAAATCTTACTCCCTTCAACTTAAATTCATAACAATACCTACCTTTTAATGTTGACTTCATGATCTAAGGGAAGCTGCTGGTAGAAGCAGACGAGGCCTGGGTCTGTGACCTTGATCTCTAACACACGATGGTCAAACTTCTCCACTACAAGGTTTTCACATGTTAGGTTTCCATGGAAACAATTTTTCTGTTCCTGAAAATAAAAGATAAGTTATAATTTTGTTTACATACATATATGAACAAGAGCCCTGAATCACTTACCGAATATATGGAACCCTGGCCATGGCATTTCTATTGAGTCACTATATACATCTATGATTTGAGCGGTGTCCTAGTTTTTCACCTAACAAAAGGTATATTCATTCATGACCTGAATTCGATTCTAGGATGAACATTAAAGAGTTTTGCTCATGGTTTGTAAAATGCACTTTTTATTACAAAATAAAGAGAGGCAAACCATAACGGGTGTTAAAAATTAAGATACTGACAACTGGAATCCTTCAGCAAATGTTGATATTTGCCAAAAATTGTCTTTGAAGACCACATTTTTCAATGGCTTTCAGTGAATCACTGTTGTGTGATCGGTTAATAGGCATTATCATTTTTGTTATCAATGTATTGCTAAAAGGTAAAAATATCCGTCTCTGTGTTCTCTAGACTGTAAACAAACCAATTATGAGCGGATGCCAGAACAAACACAGTCATAAAAACCTCACCTTGCAATTGATTCATGATCTAATAAGAACAAAAAAGAAAGAATTTAGACAATAAAACATCATGATTAATTGAAAATAGTTATAATCTTAGGTTGAAAATAGATCAATCTATTATGTGATTACCTGGTAGGTTAGCAAATTTATACAGTTACATAATAATATATAATATAATTTGGAAGCAGTCAACCTACCATGTATTGCAAGGCCTCTGCCAGGTGTATCGAGACATCAATCAGGTGCAAAAATGTCAGTTGGGGAGGCCCAGTCCTGTCCATGCGCAGGAATGCCTTCATGCTATACAGGCCGGTTCCACTCATCAGCAAGCCTGTGCTAGGCCCAAGGGTTAGTCCCAGGAAATTGACAAATAAATTTGACCCGTTTAACTTCAGCAGTACCTCAAAGCCAGACATTAGGGACTGCAATGTGAGAGAAAGTTGGTAAAACATGGGTATTGTGCAATTGACTGTCGAAACTGTACAATCTTCCTAAAAGCAAAATACTTACAGCAGAAATATTTCACTATGTACTTTTATATGTTATTTTCTAACCAACTAAGTTTATGCCTTAATATTAGTTGAGAAGTTTCTTGAAAATCATCACATCATACACACACTAAATTTAACCATGTTATCTTTTGTTGAAGTTGCAGAATGCTACTTACTGTACTAAGTGTTTCATTTTAGAGAGCAACATTATGAGACAAGTACTCATTACAAGACCATGCTTAAAGTGGTTTATACAAGTATCAGTTAGTCTCACAACACAGGTTTAATAAGATATTTTACAAATAAGTATTTAACTCAACAGCAATGTTTACACGTAAATGTAGCTTCACATACAAGTGGTGCGTTTGAAACCTTTTTTAAAAACTCAACCCTGACCTCATGCAGTTGTTTGTGGTGACGCTGCAGGGTCGGGTTCGACCTCAGCTGCTTTATCACAACATGCTGTTGCTCACATAACCGACCCGTGTAAACCTCAGTGAAGTGGCCCTCCCCTGTAAGTTAAAATTTTTAAGTAATACAGCATTTGACCATAGCTGCCTACATACAGTCAAAACAAGATGGCCCGTTACTGCTCGGCTTGATTTCCTCGTTTGATCTGGGTGTAAGGGACCAATTTTGTTTCATTCTGTGGAAGCATTCTCGCTTGGCTCATTAGTATTTTCGCTGATCCCTGGGATATCGAGCCAACGGGTTTTGACTGTATCTCATACAGGCATGTGTACATCAGTCAAATAAACGTGCAAGACTAGTTAAAGCAGTGTTAATTAGCAAACTTTGAGAGAACAGGCCATTTTGCTTTCTGAATTGAAAATATTTCTTATATGTTTAACAGCTAATTTTGATTGATTTTTACATCAAATGCCAATATATTCCAAGGTTGTTGATTTTTTTTTTGCTATCTTGTACTGATAAACTCTGCAAAAAGAGACACTTTAAAATGCCTTATAGATTTAACAAAAAAAATTAGATGTAAGATAAGTTCCAAAATTTGCACTGAAAGTTCCAAAAATTGCACTGAAATTACATTTATAAGATATAAAAATGCCTAAGGTTTGAATTGTGAGTGCTTCTTCTAAACAAATACCAGTATGTAAGCGGCAAAACCTGAGATGTCATTGTGTACAACAAGATATACACACTGAATAAACAAAATATGCAAATTAATAACAACAAGGGCCTATGCTCTACTGGCATGGCTCTTGAGGTCATTTTCAATCCAGAGCATGTATGAATGTGTAAAAGGCAACAAACATATAGTTCACGTTTTGTGTTTGGGTTACCTGAAAACGTTGCCAACATCTGAGGACAGAAAGTGTTGTAAGCAGATTAGTTGCATGAATCATTTTAATAGGTGCCAAGTAAAGGTCATCTGACAAAAAATGCTTTCAAAACTGCACTCATGGTCGAAATTTCATTTCTGTAGTTTTAAAAATAAAAAAGAGTTCGTCAAAAGGTCAAAGTCAAGTTCATCCGAGGACAACATTGATGCTCGTTTGCAAAACAGCACATATGGTCCAAATATCATTGCTGTAGCTTTGAAAATAAAAGGAAGCTCAAAAAGGGTGGGGCCAGCTTTGGCCCCAGGGGCATAATTTTAACTGTTTTGCTAGACAGTCATCATATGATGCTCCACAACAAATATCAAAGGTATGAGCCTTGTGGTTTGAAACAAGAAGATTTTGAAAATATTTCTTAAACAAGTCTCTAGGAAACTTGTGACCACCAGGGCAGGGCCAGCTTTGACCCCAGGGGTATAATCTGAACAACCATGGTAGCAGACCTTAATTATGCCTTATTCAAAATAGCAAGTGTCTGCATAGCTGGTTCACAGAAAACGATTTTCAAACATTTCCCAATTGAAGTATACCAAACCTGTGAACCCTGGGGGATGGCCAGTAATGACCCCGGGGGCATAATTTTAACAAACATTCACAAGCAATTTTGTTTAGATGAATGTGAGAAATACACAAACTTTGGCCGATAGAGAAAAATTGCCTTTGGCCTTTCAACAAAAACAAGGCAAAGTAATTCACAAAATCAATTGCAGAACCAAAAGAGCTAAAAACAACATTCCTGCCTGTAAGTTGTAGGAAACCTTATTGCAATGAACTGATATAAACTTGAAATGTGTTCATTTCATTAAACACCACGACACATTTACGATTATGCTAATGTCTGTACATAATCAACATTATTTTCATTGTGTTTTTTTTCCAAACTAGATTATACTCTAACAGTATATTTCTTGGTATGCAAAGCTGCAAAATATAGACAAGGTAATATAGCTCAGTGACCCAAGAGCCTTGTGATTGAGCCAAACAAGGGACATTTTCCCGTGTGGCCTTTCAAAACAGCCTTCATTGATTTCATTCAGTGTAAATTTATTGGCTAATTAAATTATGCACATGTCTATAAAGAGGCTAAGATTCTACTCATAACATTCATATAAATCTAAGATGTTTCTATCAATAATGGCCACTGCATTACTTTCTTGTTTCCTAGAAATAAACCAAGTGTGATGAATATCAGCTAACAACCATCCTCACATTAAAGCTTAACTAAAAGAATAGAGAATCCAATTATATGGTTTGAAATTTTATAAAACTGTGTAAGGGACATACCTATAATAGTAACACAGCTAACATTACCAGCCATGTACACCTCGGGCTGACTGGCAACTCACCTATCTTGTCAGCAATGTTGACCCGACCAGCCATGTAGACCTTGGGCTGACTGGAAACTCACCTATCTTGGCAGCAATGTTGACCAGACCAGCCATGTAGACCTTAGGCTGACTGGCAACTCACCTATCTTGGCAGCAATGTTGACCTGACCAGCCATGTATACCTTGGGCTGACTGGCAACTCACCTATCTTGGCAGCAAAGTTCACCTGACCAGCCATGTATACCATGGGCTGACTTGCAACTCGCCTATCTTACCAGTAATGTTGAACTGACCAGCTATGTAGGCCTTGGGCTGACAGGCAACTAACCTACTAGTATTTTAGCAGCAATGTTGACCTGACCAGCCATGTAGACCTTGGGCTGACTGGCAACTCACCTATTTTAGCAGCAATGTTGACCTGACCAGCCATGTAGACCTTGGGCTGACTGGCAACTCACCTATTTTAGCAGCAATGTTGACCTGACCAGCCATGTAGACCTTGGGCTGACTTGCAACTCATCTATCTTAGCAGCAATGTTGACCTGACCAGCCATGTAGACCTTGGGCTAACAGGCAACTTACCTATTTTAGCAGCAATGTTGACCTGACCAGCCATGTAGACCTTGGGCTGACTTGCAACTCACCTATATTAGCAGCAATGTTGACCTGACCAGCCATGTAGACCTTGGGCTAACAGGCAACTTACCTATTTTAGCAACAATGTTGACCTGACCAGCCATGTAGACCTTGGGCTGACTGGCAACTCACCTATTTTAGCAGCAATGTTGACCTGACCAGCCATGTAGACCTTGGGCTGACTTGCAACTCACCTATCTTAGCAGCAATGTTGACCAGACCAGCCATGTAGACCTTGAGCTGACAGACAACTAACCTATTTTAGCAGCAATGTTGACCTGACCAGCCATGTAGACCTTGGGCTGACTTGCAACTCACCTATATTAGCAGCAAAGTTGACCTGACCAGCCATGTAGACCTTGGGCTAACAGGCAACTAACCTATTTTAGCAGCAATGTTGACCTGACCAGCCATGTAGACCTTGGGCTGACTGGCAACTCACCTATTTTAGCAGCAATGTTGACCTGACCAGCCATGTAGACCTTGGGCTGACTTGCAACTCACCTATTTTAGCAGCAATGTTGAACTGACCAGTCATGTAGGCTTTGGGCTGACTTGCAACTCACCTATCTTAACAGCAATGTTGACCTGACCTGCCATGTAGACCTTGGGCTGACTGGCAATACGTCTTTTCTCCTCTTCAGTCTCAAGGTCAATGGCATTTGGCAAGGTAATTGCATGCTTCGTCAAGAGGTTCTGTACAATGTCACATCCTGAAACAAATTCATAAGTGAAAATGAGTATGTTTCTGAACTTGTAGAGCATTATTCACAGGCTGATTGATTGAAATCTCTATATCAGACAGTTTTCTACATTTGAGATTTATTAACTTATTACATAAATTCAGTTGCCACATTTTGAAATAGTTTTAAACAATATGTTTCAACATGACTGCTAGGTTTGCCATACGGATGATCATTTACAACAACATCTAGTCTCTTTTTTAAAATTATTATGCTTGGAGTGTAAGAATCCTTAGGCTAAAAAAAAACAACACCTGTGTTTCCGGTAACCCGACCGACCCTATGTTTTACTCACCGACCTTAATCTTTTTTAGGCATAAAAGTAAAAAAAACAAAATTAAATAAATCGTCATTATTTTCGTTGTTTGTCTGTCTCTGTTCCCGGAAAGTAAAATTTTATTCCTGATTATGTATTACCGAGACGCTTTGTCAACAGGGAAACAAAAGGGCGGAGTGGTGATCCCTGTCCGATATCTTTTAGTTTAAATTGGCAAACGCATGTTTATGGTCCAAACACGAAGTTGATCACAGGAGACACATTTTGCTGTCTTTATAATGAAAATATTTAGGATATAGTTCGCGGTGTTATTTTATCCATGTCCAAAATAGAACTTACTTTATTTTACATTAGGCTTTGCGCATATCATGCGGCTTCTTACGATAACCTTTGCGAATTCATGCAGGCTTATAAACTGTGAGGTTCACATTTCATTAATCGTTACATTAATTTATCCGCAGTTATCAATGGTTATTTATTTCACCTAATTTAAGATCCTTCAACTGAAATCCAAACAAAAACCTGCAAAAGTTATAACAACACATTCATAGGAATGTGTCGGCTGCAGATCAAACGGTACATTTTGTGACGTCAGAGCACAAGCTGTAATAAGATCAAAGGCGCATTGTTGTTGTTGAGTTTATATAGGTCTGCCCGCGCCCTATAATGGCTGCATTATGGCTTGACCCCGTCACATCCCCAAGTGTGACTTAAACAGAATTTTGAAGCCAAAAGGGGTCAAAGGCGCGTGGCTATGGTTTGTCTTTAAATAGGTTGGTCGGATACCGTATAATACCATTTGATTGCCAGGATTTCGTCTAGGCTGGTAAGAAAATACCATACGATCGAAAAAATCTAATAATCAATAATCGTCGTCTGGGAATCTTAAAACAATGACCAAAATGTTTTAATTCACTACGAATATGCATGAAACTTTGATTGTAATGAGAATAATGATAAATATTAAATAATAAAATAAGATACATAAAATAAATCCATATCTGCGTTTACTTGTTCTATTATTAACCTACCTCAACATAAGAGAGCTCACAGTTGACAAGAAAATCGCAATTTTCTTCAAGCATCAAATTTAGTTGATAAATGACTGTTTCGCTAGATCATCATCATAGACTTATAGAAATTAGAAGTGCTGGATTTGTTCTAAAAACCGATCGCGTCTTATAAAGGAGTATTGTATACAAAAAACACCAAATTTCATGGGCAAAATTGGCGGAAACTACGGTAGTCAAAGGCAAGGAAATGATTTCAGACATTAAACTATGATGTTTTTTCTGACTTTTTGTAAATTATGGAAAACTTAGATATAATATAATTGATTTGATGCAACAAAATTTACATGAAATCGAAACTGTAAAAAAAAAAAAAAAAAAAAAAAATCCCGACCGACGGACCTTTTTTTTCGCCAGGTAACCGGAAACACAGGTAATTTTTTTTGGCCTTATGAAAAAAAACATATTCTTAAACTGCATATAAACTCACCTTCTGACTGTGGCTGGACCGGTATAACATTGCTGGGCAGGAATCCCAGAGCCTTTGCCTGTTGCCTAAAGAACAGTTTGGGAGGCACAGGCTCAGCCTGGGATCCTTCTAGAACTAAACCATCTTCCCGCTCCATTACCTGGAAAAGAGAACATTCCATTTTCTCATACAAACATTTATCCACTCTAAGCATTTATAACAAGATCAAGCTAAGCACACTATATTTTGTATTAGTATGTTTTGTGTAACAGTTATCAATTATATTAAAAGTAATAACAATATATTAATTTTTGGTGTTAAAGTGAGTAATGTTGCACAATGAAATGTGATACTTAAGCGTATTGTACTAAGGTTTATTTAAGAAATTGGGGCTATTTCTAGTTTGAAAAAAAATATGTCCATAACTGACTACTTCAGAAGATAAAAAAATCAGCTCCAAACAACATGATATCATACCAGCTCCACTCTTCTGTAAGTTGCCATATAATCAGGAATTCTATGTGCTTCTATAAGTGTATGTCCTAAAATGGTGATAGAGTATGGTGTCTGTCATGCATAGAGGACTATAAATTGGTACATGTATGTGGTCTGTACATACACACAATGGTCGTATACATTACCCACGATGATGAAATAATAACGCAATGCCCACCTTTCCAAAGCTTCTGACTATGAGAGATTTGTCCTTGGGTGTCCTGAGATAGAGAACATCATACTGTCCGATCTTCTGAAGATTTGAGCGCAAAACGTACCAATCGCGACACTGGAGACCTCGCTGACTCAACTTCTTCCTTATTGTGGCCTCACTGGTATGCATAATTACTGGTATGTATGATCAGTGATATAAATGATTACTGGTATGTATAATCATTGGTATGGTGTTAACTGGTATGTGCGATCAGTGATATATATGATTAATTGTATGGATGATCAGTGATATTTATGCTTAATAGTATGAATGAACAGTGATATATATGATTAATTGTATGGATGATCAGTGATATATATGATTGATTGTATGGTTGATCAGTGATATGTATGATTAATTGTATGGATGATCAGTGATATATATGTTTAATTGTATGGATGATCAGTGATATATATATGATTAATTGTATGGATGATCACTAGTAGTAGTATGTATGTCTACTGGTATGGAGTTGATATCCAACAAAATAGAAAACAGAAAATAAAATCCATTGAAATTCATGAAGTGGCTATAACTGTATTTTTTACTTTTTTGTTGCTATTTTTAAGTTATTATTTTGTTCATGTCAATGGACTATTATAACAGTATTACAGATATAAGATAACTTGGAGGATCATAAACAAAATATATGTTATAAAACATAGATAGTGAACAACAGAAAAAGGATACAAATCATCAAAACAAGTATGCACCATATCCAAGTACTTACCTAACAGGTCCATGTGCACGGACCTGATATTGTTTGTGTATGCGTGGTGACTGCAGGTCGGGGCACAGGCTTGTGTAGTAGTTGAACATGAGCAAGCAATATTTCTCAAGACATGTTACAAATGAATGGCTTTCCAATCGGTCTTTGAAGTACACTTTCTGTGGAAAGTACAGATAAATGTCAGTGAATATTGACACGTCGTCTTGGTATGCCGAACACATGTGGCAAGTTAAAAAAAGTTTAAAATCTGTCCATACAAGGAAAAGTTACAGCCCGGACACGACAATCTATACTCTATGTCATTATATGCTGCATTCCATTATGAATAAACACCTAAGTGTGACCTTGACCTTAGAGGTAGGGACACGGTTCTTGCACGCGAAACGTCGTCTTGGTATGTCGAACACATGTGGCAAGTTATTTTAAAATCTGTCCATACAACGGAAAGTTACAGCCCGGACACGACAACCTATACTCTATTCTCTTATATGCTGCAGCATTCCATTGTGAATAAACACTAAGTGTGACCTTGACCTAAGAGGTAGGGACGAAAGTTTTGCATATGACACGTCTTCTTGATATGCCGAACACATGTGGTAAGTTATTTTAAAATCTGTCCATACAAGGGAAAGTTACAGCCCGGATACGACAACCTATACTCTATTGACTTATATGCAGCATTCCATTGTGAATAAACACCTAAGTGTGACCTTAACCTTAGAGGAAGGGACACGGTTCTTGCACGCGACACGTCATCTTGGTATGCCGAACACATGTGGCAAGTTATTTTAAAATCTGTCCATACAAGGGAAAGTTACAGCCCGGACACGACAATCTATACTCTATGTCCTTATATGCATCATGCCATTGTGAATAAACACTAAGTGTGACCTTGACCTAAGAGGTAGGGACACGGGTCTTGCACGCGCCACGTCATCATGGAATGCCGAACACATGTGGCAAGTTATTTTAAAATCTGTCCATACAAGGGAAAGTTACAGCCCGGACACGACAACCTATACTCTATGTCCTTATATGCAGCATTCCATTATGAATAAACACTCAAGTGTGACCTTCCATTAATGTATATAATGAACAAAATATATTTATATCACTAAAATATTCAAGTATATGAACTGTTTACAATACTGGTTAAATACACATGCATATCTTTTATTTTTCTTAGAATACGCATACTTCTGTATAAGCACATGGGTGTTTTTCATATAAGAATAAAAGCATATTGAATCAAAGGCGCAACAGGAAAGACATTTTATTATGATATAACAAAAAAATGAAGAAAAAAAATGTAAACATTTAAAAATGATAATCACTATCAGCAATGCCTTTTTGTTTTGTTTTCGTTAAAAGGCATGGATAGACATTGCTATGCATCTTAAAAACACTTTGCGTCAACATATATCCCTTGTTTTATTTTTTGACAAGGGTTGATATCATTTGATATATCGTCTTTCAAAATTCATGTATTTTACAAGTGTTTTATAGAAACACATAATATATTTTGGCTACACATATTATGACTTTTCTATACACGTTAATATTATATGTGCTTTGTATACGAATTCGACCTTAGATAGTTACTTCAAACTATATATTTTTAATATTTAACTCGTGAAATAGCTTATACCTCTCAATTTGTGTATTTTGTTGTTTAGCTATACTTATAACGTTGCTTGAATAATTTATTATTGATACATGTAAATAGAAAATAATCCTGCACGTGCACATAATGAGTAATATATATATTATTCATGCTCATGAATGTGTGTTTGTGTGCGTGCGTCCCTGAGTGAGCTCGTGTGTGCGCGTGCGTGCGTGCGTGTGTGTGTGTGCGTGTGCGTGCGCATGCGTGGGTGTTTGCTTGTGCATGCGTGTGCGTGCGTGCGTGCCAGATGACACGAACAAGTTGGTGAAATATAACACACAGTAGTTAAAATATTGCTAAAATCTTGGTTCATGACAACGTGCAAGCACACGTTCAGAATATGATACTCTTTGTTATACGCGCACATTACGTGCATGTGGGAATATATATTAAATTTATTGTTATGTTCATTATAAACATTAGTTAAAATATTTCTATAAAATATAAATATCATACAAGTTTTTTTTTCCATATATATTGTTGTTTTTTTTAATTTGTATAGGCTATGAATGACATGATATTTAGATACATTATGTTGTAAACCTTTTTATATTGATTGCAATTTTTTCACATGCATATTGGCAAGCTTCTGAAATGTGTTTACAATCACGACCATACGCATCAACGATTTTATATCTTTTGTACATGCAAATAAAATCTGCCAATCATTATACACATACACAATGTTTTACACATTATACAATAGAGGAGCATTCAAATATTTATCTATCAATTCCAAAACATTTATCATTATAAATATATATGGACCTAACACGGACGACGTAAACATATTTAAAATTTTAGAAAATTTTCTGCATATACACTCAGACACACGATATATCATAGGCGGTGATTTTAACACAATAATTGATGTAAATCTAGATAAGAAAAACGGAAATATCAACAAACATAACCGTTGCCGTAAATATATAATCGATGTTATGTCGACGTTTAATTTAATTGATATATGGCGTTTGAAACATCCAGATAAAAAGCAATTTACATGGCATTCGAGCACAAAACCAAGCATTCATTGCAGATTAGACTATTTTCTAATTTCAGACATGTTGCAAAATTATATTATTGACTGTAACATCAATGCAAGTTTTAAAACAGACCATTCCTTAGTACTTTTGAAGTTCAACACACAAGAAAACAAAAGAGGACCAGGATACTTTAAAATAAATAATAGCTTATTATTTAATCAAGAATATAAACAATTGATTAAAGATACTATTGAAAACACTGTAAACATAAATAATGAAGCTAATCCAGTCACCCTGTGGGCTATAATTAAAGGCAACATAAGAAACACAACTATAGCATTTGCATCTAATCTAAAAAAGAAAACAAACATAAAAGAAAAAGAAATAATAACCAACATTGATAATCTAGAGAAAAAAATACCCTTAGAACATGATCATAGCAATATTTCAGAACAGATAATGGCTTTAAAATCAGAACTTAATGAAATTATTTTAAAAAGAGTTAACGGTTCAATCTTGAGATCAAAAGCCATACACATTGAAAATAATGAAAAAAACACGGCATATTTTTCTAATCTTGAAAAAAGGAACGCAGAAATGAAAACTATGAATAAACTAAGAGTCAATAATAAATTAGTTACTGGTCAAAAGGATATACTCAATGAACAACACAAATATTATAATAAATTATATAAGAAAAACGAAAACATTGAAACTGATATGTCAATGTTGAATTATACCAACACTAAATTGAATAATGAACAAATTGGATCTTGCGAAGGTATTTTAACCGAACACGAATGCCATAAAGCAATACACGAAATGAAAAATAACAAAAGCCCTGGTTCTGATGGTCTGTCAGTAGAGTTCTATAAAGCCTTTTGGGATAATATAAAACATTATTACTTAAAATCTATTAATGAGTCATTTAGAACAGGGCACTTGTCGGATCTACAAAAGCAAGGAATAATCTCTCTCATCCCAAAACCCGGAAAAGATTCAGAACTAATTTCTAATTGGAGACCAATAAGTTTGCTAAATGTCGACTATAAAATCGCAACAAAAGCCATAGCGAATAGAATAAAAAACATTTTACCGAGCATTATTAGCCCGTACCAAACAGGTTTTATCAAAAACAGATATATTGGAGAAAATGTCAGACTCGTAGCAGAATGTATATCTCATTTCAAAAAGACAAATACACCTGGTCTCATATTTTTCGCTGACTTTGAAAAAGCATTTGATAGCTTAGACCATAACTTCATGATATCGTGTCTAAGGCATTTCAATTTTGGTCAGGATCTTATAAATTGGGTTAAACTCTTCTACAATGATATAAAAAGCATTATAACAAGTAACGGATACTTTTCAGAGGAAATAAATATTGAACGAGGAGTCCGTCAAGGGTGTCCCCTTTCATCATATTTATTTATTATATGCATTGATATACTGTCAAACACAATACAAAATCAAAATGATATAATCGGCCTCACCATCAATAATATAGAAATTAAACAATCACTTTTTGCTGACGATGCCACCTATGTAAATAATGGTACAGAAAAATCCTTCTCTACACTTATAAACACAATAGAGAATTTCGGTAGAATATCTGGCCTAAAGCTTAATTCGAACAAATCAATTATACTTAGAGTTGGAACTCTTGCCAAATCAAGTTTAACATACTTCCCAGATAAGAAATTTATTTGGACCTCCACGAATGCTAAAACACTTGGAATAACCTTCACTAATAATGAAAAAGAATTATTAGAACTCAATTTCCTCCCCAAATTACAACACTTTAGAAACTGTTTGAAAAGCTGGAACCATAGAAAACTTACACTTCTTGGGAAAGTTACTGTAATAAAAACATTTGCTTTACCAAAAATCATATATCCCTTAACGGTTTTGCAAACCCCACCAAAAAATATACTTGATGAAATTAACAAAGATATATATAAATTCATATGGAATAATAAGCCTGAAAAAATAAAAAGAACTTGTATTACAGAAAAATACGAAACCGGTGGTTTGAATTTACCTGATATATACAAACTCACTTTATCGATAAAATCATCATGGGTTAAAAGAATACTGGATCATACCTATAAAGGTCAATATAAGCAATTCTATAATATTCTATTAAATAAATTCGGGGGTGACCTCGTATTCGAATGCAATTTAAATGAAAAACTCATCAAAAAGATATGCTGCAATAATCCCTTTCTTCTAGATATACTTAGTTCCTGGACAGAAATAAATCAATACACTCCTAAACCACCAACAAGTAAAATAATCATATGGAACAATAAATCAATTAAAAATAATTGCAATACATTTTACATCAATGAGTGGTACGAAAAGGGAATTAAATATCTTCAACATATTTTTGACTATCGTACCAAACAATTTTATTCATTTGAAAATATTAAATATTTATACGATATCAATACTAATGATTAACTCACATATTTTCAACTCTTATCTTGTATTCCACATGAAATAAAAAATAAAATGAACTTAGAAACACCAGAAAATACCACAGCAAACACACTTAAACATAAAATTATGTCCAGTAAAACAAAACCAAACAAGCTTTTATACTCTATCCAACAAAAAGGTGAAATGAACCAACACTTACAAGAAAAATGGATAAAACACTTATATTTGAATAGTATAAATGATATACCCTGGAAGTCAGTGTTTACAAAATATATAGCTTCGACGAATGACAATTCTTTAAGAAGCTTCCAATATAAGTACATAAACAGAATCATACCGACAAATACTTTCTTATATAAATGCAAATTAACCCAATCAAATGTATGTGATTTTTGTCAGGAAAATATTGAAACACAAGAACATCTGTTTTGGGAATGTAAAATATCACAAGACTTATGGTCACAATTGATGAACTTAATAAATCAAAACATTACTCCACTTGTTTTAGATTTAAAAATAATAAGTCTCGGATACAATGATAAGTCACAACATTCAAACATCGTAAACTTTTTGATATTGGTAATGAAATTTTTCATTAGTAACATGAAAAATAGAGGTATAATTCCAACCTTTGCATTCTTTTTGAATTATATCAGACTAAGAGAAACCATAGAACGAGAAACTGCCCTCGTTTACAATCGAATACATATCCATCAGAAAAAATGGAACCTTTTGAACAATTATTTAAATCTTTGAATGCTCCATACAATAACAACAACAACAACAACAACAACAATATTTAATGCTCCATACTCCATTAATCATCATTCACAATAATAATACTCAAATTTCAAACAGTAACACCAATTATCACTAATTTAAAAACCTACATAAATAACATCACTCTACCAAAAACGCAAACAAAAACTCATATAGATCCAGTTGCATAGTATTAAAGTATATTTGTTAAAATAGTAAATACATCATTATCATTGCTTGTATACTGCTTTATATGTGTTTTTCTTGTGAATATTTCATAATAACAAAAATAAAAAAAAGTGTGACCTTGACCTTAGAGGTAGGGACACGGTTCTTGCACGCGACACGTCGTCTTGGTATGCCAAACACATGTGGCAAGTTATTTTAAAATCTGTCCATAATATTCTGAGTTATTGAGTCGGACGGACGGACGGACAAACGGACGGACGGTGCGATTTTATTATGCCCACCTTAGGGGGCATAAAAAGTCGTATAGTAATTGCGTCAGATGATGACACTTAAAGGCTATATTAATACATTTAACACGTGATCTTTGATAAATAGATTGTTTAACAATGAAACTAGAAATGTGTCCATAGGACAGAGATGCCCAAACTTTCATCCTTTGTCACAAAAGCAAGGGCCATTATTCCACCCATTGTCAATGAATTTGCATTAAAATAAACAGTTGCACAACATCACATGCTGATAAAAATTAAAGTAAGGTTTGATGGCTGTATAATACTGTTTAATACCTTAATATCATAGTTTTCCCTATAGTCAGTTAGAACTAAAGATATTAACTAACAGGAAATGTTAGAGTCCAGTTCAAACAATTATGCAATTACTGATATATGCCTATAATTAAGAAGAGCTATCATAATCTATAAGCATATGCCAGCCAGAATGATGACTGACGTCAAGTGTGGAGGAGTGATGCTGTAAGCGGTAAGAAGTTAGGTCTTGCATGTGACACGTCATCTTAATGTACCAAACATACATGCATAGTAATTTTCAAATATCTCCTGGCATGACAGAGTAACCGCCCGGACAGGACCAAATAAACTCTATATATGTGCATATCTGCAGCATTCCATAATGGTTAAACTCTTAATATGACCCTTGAACTTGATATAAGGTCGTTGGTCTTGTATGTAATACAATGTCAGTATGTACAGAACACATGTCCCAATTTAAGGACCATTACTCTGCTTGGTACAGATAAATAAAATCCCCAGATGAACAACTTCAGTTGCTGGTTAACATTTCTCTGAAATTTCAGTGTTTTGACTCTGGTTCATAAACTTTTGGAGATACACAAGACTCAGGATTCCTTACTCAGGCTTTCAAGTGACCAATAACAAAAACATTGGCATAAAAGTAGGAAGATAATTTAAAAAAATAGGGTAAAATAGGGATATTAAGAACAAAAAGTAGGGACAGTAGGCTTCTTTCCTGACTTTTATTTGATGCAAATATTTAAAATGATTAAAAACCCTATTCATCAATTGTGATGTACATGTAGTAAGCTTTGCCTACAAACCAATGCTTCAAGAGGAATTCAGCCACAGGATGAGGAGAAGAACCTCTCATCATAGAACCCCACTTGCAGCACTGGAGACCAACTGCAACAACTAATCCTACCGAAATACTAGAAGTGGCTTCTGAATTAAATTTAGACTACGTATTTCAATCAATGCATTTAGTTAAAACTTTTCCATTATTTCTCGAAATATTTTTACCAAAAAGTAAGGATAGTAGGGCTTTTTCAAGAAAAAGTATGGAAAAGTAGGAACCTAAAAAAAATAGGGAAAGGTAGGAAAAGAAGGGCTGCTAGCTCTATAGGCAATTTCTTAACTAAGTGATAACTCGGCACCTACTTAACGCAGTTCCACACTGAACCCCAGGTGCACAACATAACATGCTTGGTAAAATGCCTTTAAAGTTTTGTGACTGGTTTCCAAACTTTTGCAGATACCCCGGACACAATTTTGCATGCTCTATAGCCTATTTTGTAACAACCGGTAAGTAAAGGGCCATAACTCTGTACAGGATGCTCACACACATCAGATTTTGTAATGAACGGACAGACAGACAAGGGCAAATGCATATGCCCCTAAAGAGTATAGCATAAAAAACATGTATTTTATCGCTTAACATTCCAATTATGAACAATATGTTACCTGGTATTGGGCCTGTGCTATAATTTGCACTTCAAACCAGTTCATTCCTTCAAATGTTAACTGCTGCAATTTAACCTCATAAATTTTCTGCAGAAAAATCTCACAGGAAGGTTTCTGGAAAATACTGAGCATTATAGTAAGCATTCCGATTGGTGACTAAATCAAATACAAGACCTTAGAATACTTTAAATAAACTACTGTTTTTATTATACATTTTCAAAATTTTGTCGTGGATATTAAAATCAATATCTTTCAGAGGAAATCTCAGAGTAACTAATCTTTACAGGAAGGATTCTCCAATATAAATAGCTTTACAGAACTGAAAGAAGGTCCACCAATATTGAATGAAGTTTCAATTCAAAACTCACCCTAGAAATGATTTTCAGCTTTGAGGAGTTCCCATTCAAATTTATCGAACTTTTCATCTTCAGTTCATTCGTATATTGTGTGTGGCCAGAAGTGTCACTTTCCTGCACTTGAATGTTTTCTAAATCCAGTTGATATGCGGAATAGGATTCTTCATAAAAGTCCTTGTCGCTCTGCAGTATGTGTTCTAAGAAAGATCGCATCAAGATGTCCGCAGGGTAACTGTCACTTGGGTGTTTATCCTGATAGTCTTTTAATTTATTTCGAATGCTACCTTCTAGAAATCTTTTGTCAATAAAATTTCTAGTTAGAGCAGGCGGAAAAAAGTCTTTCAAGCTGATAATTCTAAAGAAGTTTTCCACATTTTCTTCTGTCCCTGTATTTTGTGCAGAAATCCGCATCATTATCAAGATGACAAAGGCCCCAACACCGCGCGAGTCCTTGTCTTTTTCCTGACCCTTTAGGTACTTGAGGTCACCGTGCACATAGTCGTATTTTACTTGATAAAACAGATACTGCAAACAAGCACTGTACTGACTCAACATATCTCGACATTTCTCTTTTACAGGTACAAATCTCATTCTAAAACACAACTTTTTTTCTCCCAGATCAGGCAACTCACCAGGTGCAAGCCAAGTGTATCTACCATCCTGACTGTTATCAAAAGCCAGACCAAAACAGTCGACCACTGCTGGTGCTATCCCTTGAGTTTCAGCCAAAGCTAGACAAACCTCCTCACAAGTGCTGCAGCCACTAACTCGCTCAAAGCTTAGCTCCCTTTTTTCCCCATACATACCAACCTGAACCCCCTGAGAGAGGGACAGCATCGTAAACCCTGAACCACTGGACATCTCAGCATAGTTCAAATGCTGATTGACCTCAGAGTTGCCGCCAAACCACTTCAGCTTTATCTTTCTCTGCATCTACCATCAACTTACAAATGAAAATATAAACATGAACATCTATCCATTTAACAAACATGTACCCAGATGTGTCCTTATGAAAAGTTTATGTAAATATTCACCATTTTTTAGAATAATTATTTTAGTATAGCTATAAGGGTGCAGTATTGTTGGGTATAGTAATGTAACAAGGGTTCAGTCTTGCGTGGTTGAGTCATGTAGTAAGGGTACTGTATTTTGCGTTTGAGTGATGTTGTAAAGGGGCAGTATTGTGGGGTTAGGTTATGTATTTAAGTGAAGTCATCTTGGGTTGAGGCATGTGATTTGGGTGCAGTATTAATTGGTTAAGTCATGTAATTAATAAGGTTGCAGTGTTGTGGGGTTTAGTCATTATATTAGAATGCAGTATTAAAGGGTCGGGTCATGTTATTAGGGTGCAGTCTTGTGGGGTTTAGTCATTATATTAGAGTGCAGTATTAAAGGGTCGGATCATGTTATTAGGGTGCAGTCTTTTGGGGTTGAGTCATGTATTTAAGTGAAGTAATCTTGGGTTGAGGCATGTAATTTGGGTGCAGTATTAATTGGTTGAGTCATGTTATTAGGGTGCAGTGTTGGGGGGTTTAGTCATTATATTAGAGTGCAATATTAAAAGGTCGGATCATGTTATTAGGGTGCAGTCTTGTGGGGTTGAGCCATGTATTAAAGTGAAGTCATCTGCGGTTGAGGCATGTTATTCGGGTGCAGTATTAGTTGGTTGATACATGTAATTAGGGTGCAGTGTTGTGGGGTTTAGTCATTATATTAGAGTGCAATATTAAAGGGTCGGATCATGTTATTAGGGTCCAGTCTTGTCGGGTTGAGTCGTGTTATAAGGGTCTTGTGGGGTTGAGCCATATTGTAAGGGTCTTGTGGGGTTGATTCATGTTGTAAGGGTCTTGTGGGTTTTAGTCATGTAGTTAGCATGCCGTCTTCTGGGGTAAAGTCATGTAAATAGGGTGCAGTCTTGTGGGTTTAAAAGATGTAACTAGGGTGTAGTCTTGTTGGTTTGAGTCGTGTAGTATTAAATGTCTAAACTTAGCTGTTAAATCATTTATTGATGCGAAAGTAGTTACATTTGTATACTGGTCCTGTTGAAGATATAACGTATTGGTGTAATAGTTATTCCTGTTGATACGTTCTGTGGTTTTGGATAATTAAACATTGATTCTTGAACCATAATAATCATTGTTAATCAAGTGTTTATAGTACTGATTACATATTTAAGTTTTGGGACAAAGCAGTCCGATGTTTATATATCTATTTAAGGCAGTGTGGCTGAGCTTACTAGGGAAGAAGCCTAACAGTTCCAGCAGCCTAATTTCGATGACTGCCATGCTATCTTTAGGTCAAAATGGCTAGTGTTACTGTTTTAAGTCAATGGAGTGGACAAGGACAGCTACAGACATTTCGAGGGTCAGTCGTAAAGTTCCCGGATTGTCCTTATAAAATTCGCATTTTTTATTCAATCGTTTAAATACTCAGTGATGGATATCAATATATTTTTTATTTAAATTTATAAATGTTGTTTAGGAGTTACGGAGCAGTTTGAAATATTACATACTTACAAACAACACAATAATGTATTTTCTCTCGAATCTTTAAAATTTGGCGCGTTAACGTCATAATTTTAGACATGACGTTAAAACGTATCTGGTGAATACTTACGAAAATTTATGACTTCATATCTGTTATAACAATTGAGAAATCGCTAGTTGAGTATCACTACCCCGCAACAGTTGCAATGGAAAAAAATCACCGACGTCATTTTGTATGGAGCAACATGCAGTGAAATTTTGCGCAAGTGCAGGATTACCTCCTCCAGAAACATTTGAATTTATGGAAAAGGACCCTAATAATCTAAGGGCCGATGATAAGCTTATGACAATTGACTTCCACGGATATGAGTGTCTGCAGCATCCTCCATACCCTGGTACAGTCCAAACCTGTCTCCCATGGATTTCAAGTTGTTCCCTAGGTTAAAGGGTGCGCTTCGAGGCCGAAATTTCGAATCGCTACTGAAACTGGCGATTGCTGCACGAACGCATATCCGGGGATACGACCCGATGTGGTTCAGAGATGTTTTTGATGAGTGGGTAGAGAAACACCGAAAATATGTCCGTGGTTGCGGGGAATATTTTGAAAAGGTGTAACGTCTAACGTGACGTCGCATTATTTTCGCTGTGCAAAGTGCTCCGTGTTGTTCATGGTTATGTGTAATAGGGTGATGCTATTATTTAGTATGATAATGTTGTTTGGCTCCTGTTAAATTTGCAACACCACTTCAAAATACATTTGTCTACCGTACTGTTGTATTATTTTGGTTTACAGTTACAGTAAACAGTTTTGATATCATAAGCAGTGTCCGGGAACTTTACAACTGGCCCTCGTATATACAGAATATTCATAATGTTTATCTCATTACATTCAAAGTCTGATAAAGACCTGTATTCCACATGTCATTCTCACTGAAATTGAGAATTTTGTATAAAATACAAGCTTCATTGCTTGATTTTGGACATTCAGACATATATTTGTTTTTATAAATCAATTTGGAAATTGAATTAAATGACATTTTAGGACGTATTATTGAAAAAATCATACAAGTGAGACCATGCATTGCTCATTTTGAATACTAAATACGTCAAATCAGGGCTTATCCATTAAGAATTTGAAACTGGAAGTATGAACTTCCTGTCCATCAATATTGGAAGTTTTTCACTGAAATGTGGAAGTTTAAGTCTTTCATATACAATATTGTATTTTCACTACTTTTCATATTGTATGTTAAAAAAATAATATACAGCTATAACTTGCCAAATTCACAGATTTATATTATATAAATTAATTTTACTTCAAGACCGATTGAATTTGTGACCATAAAGGTAATATTGACACCAGGTTTTCATATTTTGAACTTCCAAGCAATTATCTTTGGAAGTTTTCTTCAAAATTATAGAAGTTTTTTGTACTTCCAAGGAATCAATTTTGGAAGTTTTGACGCATTTTTAAGGAGAAAAATATACTTCCAAACCCTCTTTAATGGAAGCCCTGGTCAATATGAAATTACATTTTTTAATCGTCAGTCCAACTGTCCTGATTGGTAAATTTTGACTAGGTCTGACTAAATTTGTAATGGGGACGTTCTGTCTGATCAACAGTTTTCACCTCCAGATGTAAAAAAGTGGAAATCTAATCTTTATCAATTATCAAACACCGCTTAAAAGTAAGAACAAATAATGCAAAATTCTTAATTAGTAATTAATGGCTTTGCCTATCTATATCTTTGATCAGGGTGCATCTTCTTTTATGACCTTAAATTCCAATTAAATCGATAATTGACGTTTGTATATGCACTAATTCGCATGTTGTTCCACTATAGCGAGTGTCATAAACAGTGTGACGTAGAAGACGGAAATCATGTACCCAGAACCAGTGGCGTAGCTACCTATAGCCATTGTAGGCCTGGACCTACATTTTTTTTGAAATGACAAAATTAAAATAACCTCAAAAATGCAATAAATGTTGAATATGATGTAATTTTATCAAAAGCAAGCCTGGTGTTTACATAAACTATATATGTGCTCGGTGTATTACTTGATTTTATTGTTTTCATTGCACATATATTAAAGCTTTTGTAATGTGCATATAAAATGAATGAAATTGTGCCTTTTGTTTCTCTCCTGGAATGCTCCCAAATTGCACTATTTTGCTTCTGATTTAGAAAGAATCTTTGGGGTCGGTATCCCCAAACTAACCTAGAACCATCGGGCCTACACGTTGTTTTAGGCCTATCTACGCCCCTGAGCACGTGGAGATTATGCAGACGACTTACTAGGACGAACGCAGTTTCGGGCCACGCATTTAAGTACCCACGAAATGTAAATTTTCGGAAAACCGCTAAATTTCATGCCAACAAATATAAATTATTTCACAGTAATACATTTTTGTATTATTAATCCAATTCACTTTGGCCGTTTTAAACGCAGACAATGACTGCAGTCAAAATAAATTAGAACGATATCTGTTGTTGATATGGACCTGAGAGTAAACTAATGATTATTAACCGTCGAGAAAATGGTGCGCCAATTTCAAACTTTTAACAGAAATAAATGTAGAAGGTCTGAGTTTAGCAACGACATTTCTCGGGGTTCTGGTTTTTGTTTATTGTGGTAATTGAAACCTATAAACATAACATATATTAAAGAAAACTATAAACATACTATATTTAAATACAACACAAGACAAATGTTAAAAAGACATAATACGGGGTACAATACAATAACCACGCCCGTGTAATGGAACACAATTTAAATACAAATGTGTTTAGTTGTTTAGATATTATTTTAATACAAACTACTAAGACAACTCACCAGGATATGATGCGAAGTACTAAATTGAAAATATATTTGAACAGTTTTGTGATAAACCGTAACATAAGCCCAAACGAAAATGCCGCCAAACTTTACAGTTTGACGTTCAAGTAATGAATGATTAGAGGAAAACATAGGTTAGTCTGGTGCAGTGATGATATAAATATCGACCAATGACATTGTAAATTAAATATATAAAACCTTTTTAAGATATCACCCCATACAGAAAATTGTACATACATGAAGATTACATGGACTGAAAGAATGACAATTACATGGACAGCACAAGTGACAAAACAAAACGGACTGCTGGGGTGGAGTTGACCTGTCTACACACTCCCCCACTTTATTTAAAATGTCTCCGACATTTCTGGCTGTAAATTATAAATAAACATGTAGTGTGAAGTGTATAATATTCTTAAGAAAATGATGGCGGGCCTTGTAGTATCCGAAAAACTAATGATATTGAATGTATGTAACTCTGAAAAAAAGGCATGTGAACTAATATAACACAAGTTTTACAAATGAATATGAGAACAACTAAATGAGAAAAAAGTTTCTCACTGAAATAAATGCATTAGCATAAATTATTTTGCAATAATTAATAAATACATAAAGTACAGGGTTGTCAGGCCCTAGATGTACCATTGACCAGGATTTCTGAAAATCACCTTTGTAGCAAGGAAATAGCAATTGTTGTACAAGAAGTTAGGTAAAAAAACACTAGAAGCGCCGCAATGCGACGAAACCAGGTTTTTGTTATGGACAATCAGAAATTATAGCCAATTAATTTGTTGTATGAGCAAGTTCAATCTGCAGCTTCATATAAGCTATATTCACACTAAGATTCATCACTATCCATCAATTCTAACTAAGTTGTTGGGCAGAAAAACATTTTTCTATTTTAAGGAACAGTGACCTTGATCCAACCTCCCAAGCTAGCTCTTCACATAAGCTACCTTCGCTCTAAGTTTCATCAATATCTATCAATGCTAATTAAAGTTATAGGGCAGGAACCATTTTTTCTATTTTTAGTAACAGTGACCTTGACCCCACCCCCCTCAAAAGAAATTTCAAGCTTGCTCTTCACATAAGCTATTAGTACCTACACACAAAATTTCGTCAATATCTATCAATCCTAACTAAAGTAATTGGGCGGAAACCATTTTTCAATTTTTTAGTAACAGTGACCTTGACCTTAGCTCCAACCCCTTCAAAAGCAATCCCAAGCTAGCTCTGTACATAAGCTACCTACACACTTAGTATTATCAATATCTATCAATGCTAACTAAAGTTATTGGGCGGACACCATTTTAATTTTTTTAGTAACAGTGACCTTGACCTTAGCCCCACCCCCCTCAAAAGCAATCCCAAGCTAGCTTTTTACATAAGCTACCCACACACCAAGTTTAATCAATATCTATCAAGGCTATCAAAAGTTATTTGGCAAAAAACATTTTTCTATTTCAATTAACAGTGACATTGACCGTAGCCCCTCCCCACTTAAAAGCAATCCCAAGCTAGCTCTTAACATGCTACCTACACACCAAGTTTCATCAATATCTGTCAATCCTAACTAGAGTTATTGGGCGGAAACCATTTTTCTATTTTTCGTAATAGTGACCTTGACCTTAGCCCCTCCCCACTCAAAAGCATTTCCAAGCTAGCTCTGTACATAAGCAACCTACACACCAAGTTTCATCAATATCGGTCAATGCTAACTAAAGTTATTGGGCAGAAACCATTTTTCTATTTTAAGTAACAGTGACCTGGACCATTTTTCTATTTAAAGTAATAGTGACCTTGACCTTAGCCCCTCCCTACTCAAAAGCAATCCCAAGCTAGCTCTTCACATAAGCAACTTTCACACCAAGTTTCATCAATATCGGTCAATGCTAACTCAAGTTATTGGGCAGAAACCATTTTTCTATTTTTAGTAACAGTGACCTTGACCTTAGCCCCTCCCCCTCAATAGCAATCCCAAGCTATCTCTTCCCATAAGCTACCTACACACCAACTTTCGTCAATATCTATCAATCCTAACTAAAGTTATTGGGCAGAAACCATTTTTCTATTTTTAGTAACAGGCGACCTTGACCTTAGCCCCACCCCCCTCTAAAGCAATCCCAAGCTAGCTCTTCACATAAGCTACCTACACTCTAAGTTTCATTAATATCTATCAATGCTAACTAAAGTTATTGAACAGAAACCAATGTTTGACGCCCGCCCGCCCGCCCGCCCGCCCAACGACAAGCTCAAGGCTCGAAGTTTCGTGGTTGCTATCTGATTCCTACAGGGGATAGCTCTGGCATACCGTGTAAAGTGATCGGGCATTACCAAAACGTCTTCAAATCCACCTTTTGACCTCTCGAGTTTCAGAAAGTCAATACAGACAAGCTGCATAGGTCTCAAGGTTTCGATGGGAACAAGATAAGCCCTGGGCACAACTGGGGTCTTACGACAAACACACGGACGACAGGAAGAAATACGACGATCGAAATCTGACTCCGTGCCGGGCCAGTAGAAACGCTTACGTGCGAGCCAAAGGAATTGCTCACGACCAGGATGACTTTCGTCGTCGTGAACACCACGAAAAGCAATTGTCCTGTAAGAAGAAGGAATTACAAGCTGCTGAACTTCATCACCATCCAAAGAAGCGGTTCGGAAGAGAACACCATTCTGCAGTGAAAGACGTGACAAGTCACGAAGAAGGTATTTGTCATCTTTCGACGTTTTCTCCCCCCTCGGACGAGACCCGGAACTAAGGATGGAAATGACCATGGCGATGTCAGGATCGTTTGACTGCTCTGTTTTCCAGTCTACCGGGTTGAGGAGCTGTCACACCAGATACACATTCAACAGGAGAATTTGAAACAGAGACACTTAGACAAACAGCTTTTATCTCCTCAGAGAACAAATAAGGTTTACGACTGAACCCGTCACAATCGGAATTAAGTTTGCCTGACTTATAGATGATATTAAAAGCATATGCAGACAAAGCTGCAACCCAACTATGACATGTAGCGTCTAACTTGGCAGTAGACAGGATATACGTTAACAAGTTGTTGTCCGTAGTGACTACAATTTTATTTCCGAACAAATAGTCGTGAAATTTGTCGGTTACCGCCAACTTAAGCGCGAGGAATTCTAACTTGTGTGCGGGATAGTTACGCTCACTACGGCGAAGACCTCGGTTTGCATAAGCAATGACTCTTTCGGTGTGATCTTCTTGTTTTTGGAGAAGTACTGCTCCCAAACCAGACCCACTTGCTTCAGTATGTACTTTGAATGATTTAGAAAAGTCAGCAAAAGCAAGAACAGGAGGAGAAGTGATTTTCTCCTTCAAAATATCAAAGGAAGACTGCTGGGCGTCACCCCAGACCAAGTCAACTGTTTTTTTTTTGCGTTTGGCGGTTCCTAAGAAGATACAGAGTTGAGAAATGTTCGATGGAGCTGGCCAATCAGCAATGGCTGAAGTTATCGCAGCATCAGCGGCGATGCCTTTTTCAGAAATAATATGGTCACGATTTGTAACTGACGATTTAAAAAGCTCACACTTTGAACCTTTTAGCTTGAGACCATGAAATGAAAAACGGTGAAAAAACGTTCTCTAACCTGATCACATACTCATCGAAAGTCTCAGAAAATAACCATCATATCATCAACAAAGACAAGACATTCACGCAGTAGTAGATCTCCCATGGTACGCATGAAGCTCGCACCTGAATTTACTTAACGAAAGCTATACGATTGCACTCGTAGAAACCGAGATTCCCCACGGAAAAAGCAGTGTATTGCTTAGAATACTCTTCCATTTCTACCTGCCAATAACCTGAGCGAAATCTTGGAAGCATGTATGCATCTTTTTGGTAAGGGAATTCAGCATACGGAAGTCGATGCAAAATCGCAGGGATCCATCTTTTTTACGAACAAAAACAACATTGGAAGAAAAGGGGCTTTGGATTTCACGGATGGCGCCACAATCCAACATAGCTTTGATGTGCTGCCGGACTTCCTCATACATACCAGGAGGACCAGTGGAAAATATGTTTTTTCCAGATTCCAAGAACCTGGCGAATACAAAGAAGCTGATCGCAGGACATGTTCACCGTGTCAATCTAAACACCAAGATCATCAACAAAATTATCAGAGGGTGTAGATGAAGGAGAACAACAACGCAAACGTCAGACTTCGGCCGAATAAAAATGGGCCTAGTGTTCATGTTACAAACTCTGACAGGGATTTTAGCAAACTTACCGTTCTGGCGGACAGAAAGTACTTGTGGTCTAACAAGACATGGAGAATCAATGTCACAGTTCTCTGTTACAATTTTCTGAATGTTGCTACCAAGACCTCTGGCAATACCGATAATGGTCACAGTCTTATTTGGTTTTATTTCAATACTGTGCTCATTAGTGGACTTAACAGAGACAGGGTGACACACTAGAGTATTGAATGCGAATTGCCAAACCTCTGGCACAGTGTTCGCGGAGGCGGCCACCACCGGCTTACAACACCGAATGATATTAGTTCCCAAGATAACATGATAAGTTTGGTTACCCTCTATATCTGATACTACTAAAAGGGGGACTGGTAATTCTTAATTAAAATCAGGGATAGCTACAGCAACTTCAATGTAGCCTTGTATGTCCAAGGTATGGCCACTGGCTACAGAAACGTTTAAATCAACTCAAAAATTGTTAACATCAAAAAGTTGATCAGGTAGTGACTGGTAAAAAGAATTTGAATTAGTTGAAACCATGGACCCTTTGTCAAGTAGACCTGTTGTAGAAACATGGTGTATAAAAACAGAGCAAGTGTTTTAATCACCAGCAATGCGAACTCTCAAAGTCGAACAATGGGGAATATTAACTTTAGAAGAACAATCAATGCGGCCATCATCGGGAACCACCTCTGGGCGGCCAGTAGCAGAGCGGAAGCTAGTTTGGTGACAGGTAAGCTACTGGCTACCCGCGAACTGATGTATGTTGCCACTGT
Source organism: Mya arenaria (assembly GCF_026914265.1). Lineage (NCBI taxonomy): Eukaryota > Metazoa > Mollusca > Bivalvia > Myida > Myidae > Mya > Mya arenaria. Next base: position 31,608,101 of record NC_069128.1, read on the forward strand.
AACCACCTCTCCCACGCCACTGCTTGTTGTCGCAAGTTGGGCCTGTCTGCGACTTAAAAGGCGGAGGTCCGAGGATGGACTGAGGGTTGCGGTTTACTAAAATTGGATGGGGGATATAAAAAATCTGGGGGGGGGGGGGGCTAGACACTGATATATTATCGAACCGCTAAACGAGCAAATTGAATTTCTTATCAACACTAGACTGAACACTGCTAACCTTATTGTTAATTCGCTGTTCTAATTCAATAAATTGCTGCTGGATGTCAGGGGTAGACACCTGAGCATTCATGTAGGGTTTCGACTTGGGATTAGGAGGTTGTGTAATCTCCCGCTCCACCTGCCGGATATCCCGCAAAAATAATCATAGTCGGGTGAGGCATCCAACTTATGACGAGTACTACTCTTTAAAGAATCAGAAATGAGTCCTGACCATAATCACATAAAAGTTCGTTTCGACCAGACCTAGGAACCTGACCGCCTGCAAAAGCTAATTCAAGTATAGATTCAATACGACACCCGAAAGCAGTGACAGACTCGTCATGCTTCTGAGTAGCATTGAAGAACTCGCGCATAGAAACACCTTGTCTGGCTGGATCTGCAAAGTTGACTTCAAGTTTTCTGAAAACAGTATCTATTGTGGCATAATCGCCAAGAGAAACAAGAAGACGCCTAGCAGTACCACGCAGAGAAGTTCTGATAGACTGAAGGACCTGAGTCTCTGACAAAGTAGTATCTCTACGAAGACAACGTGCATCATGCTGCCACTCATAATAACTAATCTCATTTTTTCGGTACTGGTTCATTCTCAGAAAAGAATGGAATTTTGGGAGGTCTAGAACTACTATCTGTACTAGGGGGTTATGTGAAATAAGATGGTGTGGAAGCACTATCGGTATTCACAAAGAAAGGTATGACGTGGAGTATATGGTCAGCCTGTGCTGTAGGGGTTATTGTAGAAGGTCTGAGTTTAGCAACGACACTTCTCGGGGTTCTGGTTCTTTATCTATCGTGGTAATTGAAACCTATAAACATAACATATTTAAATACAACTAAAGACATATGTTAAAAAGACATAATACAGGCAGTGATTTTTTACTAACAATTTGACGCCGGATATCGGCCTATTTACCATCGCCAAAAAAACGCTAAAAAATCACAAAAATATGAAAAAGAATTCACAATTCCCAAGAGCTACTTGTGAACAAAGTATTTTTCTATTAAATCAGCGTACAAACTCGTAAAAGTTGTGTAAAACCTTGAAGATTTTAGTCAAAATATTTACCGATCGGCGATTGCGAATTCGCATATATATATAGAATACCGTATGACGGCTTTTATCGATACCCGATCAAGTAAGTAAAGCGCTCGGTCACCCGGAGCAAAAGGACAGAGCAAAATTTGTAAACAAATTGATATTTATCGGCAAAATGTCAAGAAATGGCAAGTATTATCAGAAAAATTAAAAAAAGATCCACGCTGCCGGTACACCAACAATATTTTCCGCCTTTTAACAGATGACATTTACAAATGACCGTGGTGATTCTCAATCTGTCATCAGTTCACTTCCGTGTACCTCATATCATGCGTGTAACTTCAACATGATCTAGCTGACAAAACCTTAGAACGTCTTGTTGACAGTTTCAAAAGATACAGGAATAGGAAGTTGTAAATCAAGAATCTACAAAACTGTTATCTGTAACTCTTTGCATTTCATAAATATGCAACTATCAAAGTTTCATTGTTGTCTTTTATCCTTCTAATGTTAATACAGACACTAAATCAGGCTGTATGTTTGAGTATAACACTATTATATTTAAGAATTAAGATTTTAATGTTTTGTTAATTTTTCACAATTTTGAACTTTAACGCGCTAAAATTTCATAAAAGAAAAGGCATTGTCTGTTTTACAAAAAAGTGAAAAAAATCACTGACAGGGTACAATACAATAACCACGCCCGTGTAATGAAACACAGTAGAAATACAAATGTGTTTAATTATTTAGATATTATTTTAATACAAACTTCTAAAACAACTCACCAGGATATGATGCGATATATTAAATTGAAATTACATTTGAACAGTTTTGTAATAAACCGTACGGCGTAACATAAGCCAAAACGAAGATGCCGCCATGATATAAATATCGACCAATGAAATTATAAATTAAATATATAAAACCTGTTTAAGATATCAACCCATACAGAACATTGTACATACATGAAGATTAAATGGACTGATCGAATGACAATTACATGGACAGCACAAGTGACAAAACAAAACGGACTGCTGTGGGTGGAGTTGAACTGTCTACATAAGTTTGGTAGAAATAAATAAGTATCATACCTAGAACAATTCATTTTTTAGCCTTTAGGATTAATTATTATTATTTCATTTGTAGTATTCATGTTGAATGAGCCAAAATTGCACGATGCAGCAAATATAATAACTTACATCAATTGGACATTTGTGCATCAAGTCTCATGTCCAAAACGATTCTTATTTTCACCTGGAATAAGGATTATTGTTATTGTCCCGGTTTTGGTGACAGTAAGAAACAACGATGCAAAACTTCCTTGTTCTAACTCCCGTCTACCATCCGTACCGAATTAGAGTACAAAATTTTATAATGTTCCCATCCAAAATGTTCATTGTGGCAGAGACCTATAAACCATAGGTCCGTAACAGTGTCGAGAAGAATTATGTAAAACATGAAAATAAATGAATATCTAAAAAGAAAGAAAAATACAATTCATGTATATTATACTGCGCTGACTGGAAACTTCAAAAAAAAAATATTTTCAATAGGCCGACAACCAAATTATTTTTTTCACTAAATATAAATCAACCGCTTGATATAGTGAAGGAACATAAATATCTAAGTGTGCAGTTTAGTTGCACAGGTTCTTTTTATATAAAAAATAAATAAATAAATGTTACATCGCTGGCAAATAGAGTAGCTACAATAATGAGCGATCAGGGATACATTTTTTTATTACTTTGATATTTCTTATGTATCCCTGTACAGTAACGCTACAACTCTCTACCATTTAACACTGGTTGAAAGAATATATAGTAAGATTATGCATCGATTTTGAAAAATAATGACAAAATTGTTTAATATATTCCCGACAGTAATCTAAACAGGATTGAATTTGTCATTAGAGTCGTTATTTTCACATAAATATATTCTGGGTCACGAATACCGTTTATAATGTTCACAACCTGTCAGATTTGTCCCGGATTTACAGATATAGGGGTACTTGATAAACAATCGACACATGTAAGTGTCTTATGATACCTGAACATGTTTTTTGGGCATAATGACATAAATAGATATGTGTTTAATAGTAGGCAATACTAATTTCCTGGAAATTTGAATTTATAACGGAAATAATTTCAAAATTGTGGCCGTGAGGATTCTCTGCGTAAGGACCGTTCGCTATTTTTTGCTGGGATGGTGGACATCAAAAGACTCGTTGGCGGCCATTTAGATGGACTAGCAACTAGAGCACTTCTAGTCTCCTCAGAATTTCTAAGTAAAAGATTCAATCTACCTATCGATCTCCAAATAGACTAATCCGAAGGAATAGTAAAACCAATTTTCATTTACGGCACAGAAATTTGGGGTAACGGGAATCAACTCAACTCAACTCAACTCAACTTATCTTTATTTCCACCGAAATCGATGATATGCATTATATGTACAAACAACTTAAATAACTGTTAATTACAATACAATACAATGTTTAAATACTTATGTATGCATGGTTAAACATGAACATTTGATTTAGATATGATATAATGTTTAATAGTCTACACATATTATATACCATGATATATATGAAAAGACAGTCCATATTCTTTACAACAACATTGCAGCGCATTATGTACTAATGCAATGATGGATGTATGTGTATGCACACCTTAAAAATACATGGCGTACACTGAGATAATTCGGCACTGACAGTTCGGCGCCAAGGAGGGCCAGATAGAACGAGTCTTTGTCCATTGATAGAAGTACACTGGCTAGATCCACGTCGATCGCTGCGACGTCAGAAATAAAACGCCATCTCGAACGTTTAGCACGAGTACACTTTATGCGTCTCTATATTGTCTGTTTCCTCGTTGCAATGTTCACAGCGACGAATGCTATCTGTAGGCACTTTGCACCATAGTCTTGCAATACAGGTTTGAATGTGCCGGTAATAACTGGAGTCGAACACTTGATACACAATTGCATGTGTAACGCTAGGGTGTAAAATCCTAAAGCGTCTAAAGTCATCGTCGGATAAAGTTCGTTCTGACCACTGTAGAGTAGCTGCAGACAGTACACGGCTTTTTACAATGCCTTTCCACTGCTGTTTGGAAGGCATGCGTTCAGGGTGTAATAACGAATCATTCACGAAGCTTTGTAACCCATAAGCACATAATAGTTATATACATATATCTGGCACATAACCTAAATTAACAGTTCGGTCACATACAAATTGGAAGTAACGTCTTATAAATATGTTTCTGGTTGTACATTTTGTATCAAGACTAAGAATAGCATGCAAGAATAACAATTTTCTGATGATAACAAATGTATATAACTTATTCAATCCTAACATAGATTCACACATGTCCGATCTGGTTTGGATGTGAAATCCTTGAATCTTCTTAACAATAAAGTGTTGAAGTCTGTTAAGAGAAATGATATCACTTGATGTTACATTATTCCATAGTTCGCTACAGTACAATACAATCGGTATAATTATTTTAAGGTACAAATTTGCTGATACTAAAGGATTAAGGCCATATGGATGGACTCCTTGAGCTGTCATAGCGAAGAATGCGTTTTTGGCCTTTTGGCATCGTTCCTCTATTCTTAATTTACATTTCATATTAGAGACTTGTTTGACACCCAGGTGGTTAGCACAGTTCGTTTGAGGAATTATATTGTCACCGTACATAATGGCCACGTTTGGTGGATTACGTTTCTTGCTGAACACTACTATCTCTGATTTCTCCACGTTCATATCAATGTTCCAGGTTTTGCAATATCGGTACACGATATCCATCATGCGCTGTAGGCTTAGGGGAGATAAGGCTAGCATAGCAATGTCGTCTGCATATGATGGATTACCGGCCTTGGTGGACAGAACTGTGCACCCAAGATCACTATCTTCAAGGTCCCTCAAAAGCTTGTCGACGTATATCAGGTAATAGAATGTGGAAAGCACACCACCTTGGCGAACAGATTTGCGTACAGCTATTTGTTTTGACTTTTCACCGTTGAATTTTACGATGCAGTTTAAACCCTGATATGACGATCTTAGTGTTCGCAAAGCTTTACCCACAACACCAAATTGTCCAAGCTTTACAAATAGTCCATCGTGCCACACTGAGTCGAATGCAGATTTCTGGTCCAGCATACTAACGTACACATTACTGTTTAGCTCAATTTGATGAAAGACGGTCTCTTGTAGATTAAACTCTGCAGTTACACAACTTAAACCTTTACGAAAGCCTTGCTGCTGCTCACACGGGAAGTCGATGTGTAAGTCTTTAACGGTGTTGTTTATCCTGTTCAGTATTACTTTTTCAAATATTTTGCTAAAGCATGGACTTAATGACACCGGTCTATAACTGCTGGGGTCCGATTTTAGCTTCCCTTTGCCTTTATATATAGGAATTAATAGACTAGTGCTCCATTCTTTTGGTGTCCGTTCGCTGTACAATATTGCGTTAAACAGAATAGCTAAAGAGTTTGTCAAACTTGTGCCGCCATATTTTACATTTTCATTAAGTATGTTGTCTACACCAGGGCTTTTCTTAAGTTTAAGTCCTTTCACCACATTTGAAACCTCCTCCCAAGTCACGGGTGTTGTAATAGCCCTCGTCATATTATTATCGCATTCATTCAATAATGATTCTAGCGTTGCATTTAATGAGTGATTATGGTGAGAGTTTATATCATCAAAGACGTCTGTGAAGTACGTTTCAAACCCATCTATGACATGTTCGTTCGAATACAGTTCGTTGCCAACTTTCAATTCATTACACACAGACGGAGTTTTACCGCTTCGTTTTCTAAGTAGCTTCCAAAACAGTCTATAATCCAGTTCCGCAGCTGTTTTAAGGTCGTCTATAGCCTTATTTTCAAATTCAGTCTGTTTGGATCTTTGCAAGCGTCGGAACGCACTTTTTGCTTCCTTATATTTAGAGTATGCTCCGTAATAATAGTCTCTCGGACGGCCTTCATCTATCCACATCCGGCGGAAAAGGCGTGCTTTTGCATGTCTCAGTTTTAACTCGTCACACCAGTAAGGTTTTGCACTTTTGTTAAATCGACTGACGGGTAGAATGCTATTTGCAGAGTGTATTGCATTTACTATTATAGTGTTGATAAAGTCGGGGCAACATTTCACACTGTCAACAGAGTTAATGCAGTTCAGTTCTGTTTCGAGTATATGCTGATAGCACTCTATATGTTGATCTGTGAACTTGTTCCAGGCGATGTTAGAACGTATAGTTGGTTCCGCCCGTATGATAGGTTTCACGTTCATACTGTACACTAGTGGTAAGTGATCTGACGTCATTATATTTGAGCTGTCTTCGACAACAAAGTTCGTACACATATTAAGAGAAGATTGTTCGACTAGCACGTGATCGATCACACTCCCAGTTGGGACATATGTGCCCCTATAACCATTACCGTGGATTGCATGTAATGAAACGAGGTTATTGTTCGTTATAAATTCAGTCAGGAGCTGGGATTTAACATTGACATTTCTTCGTCCGTGATTTACTATCAACTGTCCATTAAAATCTCCCGCCATCATAACATCTCCCACCTGGGTGTAATGAGCAAATAATGATTGTACTTCACTTAAAACACTCTTATAGTAATCAATATCATTACTTGCAGGCATATAAATACAAAATATATACAGAGGAATTCTATCTACACATTTCAATTCTATTCCAACAATGCGATGATTTTCATTGAAAGGTAATTGACTTATACAGCAAGATAAAGATTTCTTAAACATAATTGCCGTGCCAGCTTTGCCGCATTTTAAAGAACCAAAATTATCAACGTTCTCGTTAAACTTAACAATACTCGAGTAATCAGAGTGAATACTATCAAAGAATAATGTTGATCTAGGCAAGAGTTTGTGTTCCGTAATCAAAGCGACATCTATATCATACTGATCTAACATATTAGCTAAGGGATATGAAGATGACATAATACCCCTACAATTCCAGCAATAAAAGTTTAGAGCCATATATAAAATGTTGATGATGAACCATAATTTTACACACATTACAAACATGATTTAATATGCAGTAAAGAGGTATATATAACGCTTCAGAGTGTGTAACAGTCCTAATATCGCGAGGGATCCCACTCGTCCTCCTCCTCTTCCGGTTCCCTTGTATTCCAGTACGAGTCTTCATTATCGTTATAACTGCCGTCCTGGTAACGAGCACAGTTGTCATACTCAGTATGTTGTATTCTGTGGTCACGGTAAGTCTCTTCGTTTCCCCTGTGTGTGTCACGAGCCGCGCTGAAGTAACTATGGCTGCCCTTATTGTACATACCGTGAGCGTCCTCGTTACGGCCGCGAGTTGCATTGTAGTTCCTATGCCTGTCCTTATCGTAGTTATCGTAGGTGCCCTCGTTACGATTACGAGCTGTCCTGAAGTTACGATGGGTGCCCTTATCGTAGCTATTGTAGGTACCCTGGTTACGATCGCTGTAATTGTAACGTTCATGCTGGGGCGCGCGTCGTTTGGATTTACGCTCCTTGAGGTGGTCCTCTTTGGGCATCCACTTCCGGTACGTGATGCCTTCAGGCCAGAAGTGTTCATCGTCAATGATCTCTTCTAAGTCCTCTGGGATGTTTACTTTAGCTGATGACCCTTCGCGGCCATAGAAAACGCGTATATACGATACGTACACTTTGTTGTCCTTGAAATATTTGTAAATATCACTCTCGGTGGCTTCTGCATCAATATTTCCAATATAGTAAGAAATAGTTTTCTTGCGCTTGGCAGAGATGAATCCAGCCGAGTCTGTTTTGTCTTTATTCGCATTAACACGATCGTTTTGTGCCGGTGGTTCGGTTTGTGACCTTTCCTTAATGTTCGTAGCCGAAACGGCGGGCGCCTGTATGCCGCCATGGTCGCTGATATGTTTTGCTGCTTCCGTTGATGGCCTCGGTGCCGACTCTTGCTTCTTGGTGTTTGGCACAACAGAGGCTTGTGTAATGGTCGCGGTGACGTGTTCTGATGTACAGGTCTTGCTTTCACCTCTAGGGATCATATCCGTCGGCTGAGGTGGGCGGTTGCTCGCAGGAGGTGTACATCCTACCTTCACGGCCGCCGAGTACGCCGCTGCTTGTACAGGCGGGGTAGAGCTAGACTCGACAAAGCGCTTGTTAACTGTGGCGATCGCTGAGCCCAGTCCTTCGACATCCTTCTGTAGTTTACTCAGGTGAGAATCGGCGGTTGTTTCTGGCAATCTAGATAGAACACTTCTCATGGTGCCGTTCAATATCCTGTAGTTACTGACAACGTTAGTAATTTCAGTTTGAATAGACTGAAGTAACACAGTGTCCTTAGCCTGCTGTTTGGATATTTTACCACTTCCATTGTTAAGTTCGTAATCATGGCTAAAGCGTCTGGAGTTGCGATTACATCTTTAGGTTCATCGTTGTCTATAACAATAGTTTCATTTACAGCTGCATTTGTAAATATGCTATTGATATCCTTGGTATTCTCTCCGGAGATAAATGCGCTGAGCACATAACAGTCTATGGCGCATTTCCGCTCGCGTGTCGTCTGCGCTGTCGTCTTTCGGTTTACAAGACGAGTACCAGGGCAACCATGCAGGGTTCGAGCTCTTTCCGCAAGCCTGTTACGGTAGCCGTCAATACGTCGGTAGTCAGAGTTGCAAACATTAAGCACTTGCTTAACATAGTCATCCTTGGTTAGCCCAGATAGCTTACAGTCCATATCCTGGAAGAAACGCTGCGGTAGGAATGGCTGGGAGCACTCGTCGTCTCCTGTGATACCAGCGTCGCTACCACAGAACGAACCGTTAAGCGCATTATCGTCTTTTTCTTTCTTAATCTTCAGCAAGGAGGCATTAATGAGCCTCTTTGGGTCAGTTTCATCAGAGTCCACGAATAGCGACATTATTATGGGAGTTATGTCGCTCGATATAATCCGTAATTGTTGCAATTAACGGTCAGTTCCGTTAATGTACCGGTACTCTAGCCACTCATGCGTGACGCAATTTTGGCCGTACCTGGGTGAGCACTTATCACTGTTCTGCTGTACACATGATGATTTCAAATATTTCAATATTGAAGACAAAGTAAAATGAGAAAATGATTATTTTTCAGTCATTTGTAACGTTTTTTTTCATTAGAAATTTTGGCTGTAACGTTGTAACTCACATGCTATACAAATATCCGAAAATAATAAATCCTTTTGCACGTTAAAGACACTTATATCACTAAAATGTTAGAGCGACACTAATGCGCGTTTGTTTATACCGGAAGCGGAAGGGACATCTAATTATCAAATCATCAAATTATTTAGTTTACGGCCAAACTGGAACAACACCAGTGACGCTAAATATAGAAGAGAATATGATCCCATAGTAATTGTTTAATAATATGGTATTAATACTTCTACTACTACAACTGCTACTGCTGCTGCTGCTGCTGCTGCTGATGATGATGATGATGATGATGATGATGATGATGATGATGATAATGATGGTAACGATGACGACGACGATGAAGACAATAATAATAATAATAATAATAATAATAATAATAATAATAATAATAATAATAATAATAATAATAATAATAATACTATCATCGCTGATATATAAATGCATTTACAAAACAGTTCAAATTTTACCTCCTAATAAGAATTCGATATACAATATAAAGTGTGGATTTATAAGAATTTGGGATTATGAACAAGATGTAAATCCTTAACGGCTTAAACTTGCGGTAAAGTGCAAGCTCAAAAATTATTCTTAACCACTGTGATACTCCCTTATTGAAAATAATAGCAACAGTCAATTTTATAAAATCTTCAAAACGTCATTTGGCTATGAGAAGTATCTTCATTCAACACCAATCTCATTATTATGTCCACTTATCAAGTTAAGAACAAGAAACAACAAACTACCAATAGAAACGGGTAATTGGAATAGAATACCAGTCAATGAAAGGAAATGCCAAACCTGTAAGAAACTTGGGAATGAATTCCATTTTTTATTCGAGTGTATTATTTTTGATAACGAATGTAAGCAGCATATAAAACCATATTTTAAAAGATATCAGATATATATGTATACTTTATAGCATGTTGTGCATGCATATGAGTGAATAAATGTATTGACTTGACTTGTCTTGCTATTGGGAAATTAACGACACGTTTAGCGATACTGAAGCAATCAGCTGTCATCAAAGAATAGTGGAGTTAAGTATAACAACGACTGTACGTGCAAACTGCAGACGACTAAATAAGATTTTATCACATTTGTTAAAAGATTAAAAGAACAAGTTGTTTAGTCAAAAATAAGATGCAGCAGAAGCAGTTATGAATCATATCTTCTTCATATTTCTCTTAACACACATGTCAGAGCAAATTCAACATCGTACTCTTTTGGAAAAAAGAACCCTGCGTTAAGGTCATTCAATGCCCACTGGTTCAAATTACATTAGTGGCTGCACTATGGTGAGATATAAATATACTAACGTATAAAAATACTGTTTCAAAGAATTGATGTGAATCCCGAAAGTGCGTTAAAATGCGTTTAAATCAGCCCATCATCCCCAATGCAAATTACCTTCCGACCGCATGCATTTATAAGTATTTTTTATGTATATTGTTCATCTTATAATGCAAATAATACAAACAGTATTATACATGTATGCACAGATCTAGAACACTATCTTAATGGCACAGACGCACCGAAACTGCAGTTTATGCAATAAAACTATAATCAATGTAAATTTTGCCAGATTGTCGTAACGTAACATAGACAATGAGTACATAGTGGTGAGTTCTATGCTTCAATATGCATAAAATCTGTATTACAGACAACAAAAACTATGTGGAACTGCGCATATTATAATTTTTTAGCATATGAATTGCTGTTTCGATACTTAAAGACATCGTCATGTAAATTAAGGTCGATTCTGCCATTGTGGCCGGCATATATGTTTAGATTTATCATCAATGGTTTTTGTTTTTCATATAATGCATTTTGTTCGAAGAAATACAAACGCTTGGATCATTTATCATTGGAACTTGCACTCTGACAAACACATCATTAAAAATGAAAATAGAATTGATCATTATTTGTTTGGAGTTGGTAACTATTGTTAAAGGTAAATATGTGAACTACATAACATATGTTTTGTATATACTATAAATGTGTTTATATCTCAGAGTAATTAATAGTTAAGACATAAGTTCCATGACATGATGGAAACTTTAGTTGCATGATAATAACATGTTTTCAAAAAAAACTCAACATTGGCTGTAAATGAACTAAACAATTCACACAAAACAATTCTCTATACAATTTTACGGGCGTAATTAATAGTTTGGACAAAAGTTCCATGGCACTTGCATGAATATTACATGTTTTGAAAAAGAAGTGATCATAACATTGGCTGTAAATGTACTTAACAATACACGTTTTCTATACAACTTTACGGTAAGTATTCTTTTCGCTTAGCTTGTTCCCTAGTTTCCATTTTATTCTTGATAATCGGGCGTAACATGGTATCTATATTTATTTTATATCAGGATGGGCTGACGGCTTTTGTAGTGACAAATCGTTTGGAAACTATCCTCATATGGACTGCAACAAGTTCATCCAATGTGGTCCAGATGGCGAGGTTATTATCCAGTGTCCCGGTAATCTACACTACGACGTAGTAAACGATAAATGCAATTGGCCGAAAATTGCCGGTTGTTCAATCAGATCCAGCTTAACTACCCGGCCAACGTTAATAAAAGCTATTTCTTCAACATCATTCAGAAACATCAGTCCAACGCCCACATCATCCAGACGTTTGGTACCCTCAATAGCTCAGATTTCGTCAACAAGAGAGACGCCGACAAAATCAACATCAACAAGAACAAGAGAAAAATCTTCATCTGAAAGACCAACGCCAAATCTTTCTTCTTCAATAATCGAATTACCACCAAGCATCCGATCCCCGACCCCAGTATTGCCAACACGATCGACTGCAATGCGAACCTCCTCTGCTTCTTCACCATCTTCCTCGAGAAATATCCAGCCTTCATCATCCCAGTCAGGATCAATGCCTTCAAGTTCAACTGGCTGCTTTGAACCAGGTTAGAAAAATGTTGTTTACATGCTTACCGGTATTCATTATGCTATTGCTTCGATTGACAGCATTACTTGATTTCAAAAACGACATCAAAGAAACTTAGCCGAGTGATGATCGTACACAGCAAAAACGATCATGACATACAATTAAATTTGACAAGTTTTAAAGAAATACTGAAAAATAGCTGAGATTGCCTGCTTGTGAGACTTGATATCTAACAAGAAAAAAATGTACTCTTTCCTCGACAGGAATTCATTTTCGCTGAAGACAAATAATTAAGCTGATAATCTGGTCTAATAGCTATACCATAAACCAATTCATTTTACTAAACTTTATAGATTTCTTTTTATAAAATACATACATTTAATTGTTTTATTAAGTTTGTACCTTTTAAATCAAATATGTTTTAACGTCAAACAAGTCACAACTTAAATGCACAAAATTATTATTGTTCATAGGGACAGTGCAGTTCTTGTTATGCGTATCTACGGGTGGCGCCCTCCAAGAATGTGAACTTCATAGCATTGAAACGCTGATGGACGAAGCACTGGCTTTGTTGTTGGAGTATGATGATGGGGAACCATAGCGTTCTCGTCGCAGCTTTATGAAGTATAAGGACTGTATGAGGAATTAAACTAGTGGAAAATGGATTTGTACAGTACATACTTAAATAAAACTCTACTTTTTGTCACAACGATTGTTATTTCTGATTTATTTTACTAACAAGAAAGGACAAAAGAAATAACAACATCATACATATGTATTTGGTAAACAGTGGACATAAAGTTTGTTGTGTGAATTTTTGACATTTAGGAAACAAGTTTAGTCTATATATATATATGGTCACTGTGGCTTTTCAGTCTTTGAATGGTAACATATTTATTATATTGTAAGTATAAATAAAGTTAGGACAAGTGTGAGGTTGTGTACTCATAATCTATTTTAATTCCCCAGTGTTTTTATTGACCGTTTTGAAGGTGGTAATCCCGTCATTTATTGATACAGATATTTTGATGCGTGTGTGGTATTTGTGTAATGTCTGTACGCTTGTGTATCTCGGTTACTGTCTGGACCCTTTAAGTTTGCCTCTAAACTACAGTGTTTATATTTGAGTTGTTGATTTCTAGGCTTCCCCTTGTATTATTTATAAACTTCTTTTTTTAAACTAACTTTTTTTAACCACATACATGTAATATATGTGATGTGTTCCCACTGAAGTGCTATTATTGAATTGATGATATAGTCAGCTAACCAAAAGGGTTGTTGAGTCTCCGTTCCTAGACGAAACCTGGCGTGTGGACGTATAAGAAATCCGACTGATTACTGTTTATAAGCGAGCAGGCTTAAACGCAATTTAGTCTGTTTCCGCTTTTCCAAGAAGATTCTAGTTAAAAACAATTGAAAACTGTATTTTTATTTGGGAAGCAGTTTTTTTTATCGTTTATCAGCAAGCTTGCAGTCAGGTTACTTCGTATTTGTGCTTCAAAATAATCACCGTCAGATACTCAAGTTTCAAGTTTAATTCATTATAATAACTCATGTCATACAAAATGAACATTGCAATGAACATATTATACATATAAAGAGGTATTGTAAATTAACGTGTCTAACGGTCGGGAGACAGGTTGTTCACTGTGTCGAACTCTCAGGAGACATGCAGTGTACTGTGTCTAACGGTCTGCAGACAGGTACTGTGTCGAACGATTATCATAAATATGTGACATTGTTTTATTTATATACACACACAAAATAGTCATGTATCTTCCAAATACTTCGTGAGTTAAACTGATACTGATTTGTTTTTGTAATGCTATCAGTTTTTGCATTAAAATGCCAAAATGTATCTGGTAGGTCAACTTTTACAAAACTCTTTTCGTTGTTTTTTTCTGATCGCTTATAGCAACATATTGTTTTATTTACTCATTTATAGTTTGTAAATTAAGACATCGATACAAAAAGCTGTTAACCATATACGTGTCAAAAATTTGATCGACAACATACTTCTTAAGTATTAGCATGCTGAATATGGTATGCCGAATTATGCTAACAATTGAATGAAGAAGTAAAAACATCATCTGATCAACAGCTGTTTTAATCTATTGCTTCCGGCATTGTTAGGGATATGTTCACTTTCATCTTCATATGGTTTGTAAGGAAAATAGATTTTGTTCTATGATAACAAACATAATTAAATCACCCTAAAGGAGTTATTATAACAATGCTACCAAAGTGTTAAGGAACACTGCCTTATTGTAAACATAAAATACGATAAACGATTCTACTGAAGAGCTACCGAACTGCCATTTGTATCTGAAGATGGCTATCAAAGTTTTGATTTTACTTTTTGGACTTCAAATTGGTAGCATTGGTAAGTGCAAATTATTTCAACATTTTCTGGGCAATTTCTCGGTCTACAATCGTTAAATTAAAGCATATTTTAAGTTTGAACTTATTGATCAGACTTATTGTAAATCTATCGATCAAGTAAAATGATATATTATCTTCTTTAACATTGTTTCTGAGTTTTAAAGACAATGTTATAAATTATTCCATTCTTAATTATTATATGAAAAACTATTGAATCAAGCACAATAGTCAACAGTTTAAAAATAACCCCCGTTTAATGGCACAGGGTCAACGCCAAAGACATAGAACACAGACACAAACAATCACAAACCATAAATATGGAATAACACCAAAAAACTCCACACACAAGACAGTACATATATATACGTTATAGAAATACGGGTGTTTATTAAGCCCCAGTCGGTTAACCGCAACCATTTCAATCGTGCAAAATAAGATTGATGTCCATATATACCAAGTAGCTCTGCTTGTGTCAGGCATGTAACAATCAACAGCTGCCTCTTCTAACGTCAACCCAGTGTCAAACAAATCTAGGAATGACTCTTCTCCTGCTCACCCTATAACCAATATATCACACCTGTTTATCCTCTGAAGACCACCATATGTAAACAAACACAGAAATAGTGTTAATGATTGAGATTGGATTTTCTCAATGTTTATCAAAGTTTATGTATGTGTCAAACAAATTCTAGAAGGGCTCTTCTCAATGTGTATCGGGTCCATCCTCGGCCAAATCTATATTCTTGAGATATAGACAATCTCCAACAAAATACATGGGTGCTCGTTTTCATGTGTATAATGGAATTGCCAACTGTCCCTTTCATGTCCAGTAGGTGTCCAATAAAACTAGAAATAGCTCGTATGCCCTGATGTTGATTCACATGCATTTCTCAAAATAACTCACGTTTATTTTTAATTCACGTACATTTATTCACCCAGTCTAAAATCGGTGGTTCGTTGTTCTCTGTTTGCTTCATTCTTTTCTTAATAGACGTTTTTTTGTTGGATAACGTGATGTGAACTTGAATTGATATATGTCTTGTAACCCATGAATAGTGGGCCTACGCATTTATGAAATAAAAGCTTAAAACGTGAAAGAAATGACTTAATATGTCATATTCATGTTTTTATCAAAAGACTCAATCTACCTATCGATCTCCAAATAGACTAATTCGAAGGAATAGTTAAACCAATTTTACTTTACGGCACAGGAATTTGGGGTAACGGGAATTGTGATGTCATAAACTTGAAGAGTTCAGCTGAGTTTTCTAAATTAAATTCTCAAATTAAAAATTTCAACTCCAAATTATATAGTTTACGGCAAAACTGGAACAACACCAGTGACTATTATTATTATAATATGAATAATAGTATGAATAATTATAATATTAATAAACTATAATCGCTGATATATAAATGCATTCAAAAAACAGTTCAATCTTTACCTCCTGACATAATAAAAACTCAATATACAATATAAAGTGTGGATTTATAAGAATCTGGGATATAAACAAGATGTAAATCCTAAACGGCTTAAACTTGCGGTAAAGCGCATGCTAAAAGATTACTCTTAACATTGTGGTACTCCCTATAGAAAATACTAGCATAACAGTCAATTTCATAACATATTCAAAACGTCATTTGGCTATGAGAAGTATCTTCATTCAACACCAAACTCATTAGTATATCCACTTATCTGGTTTAAAACAGGAAACAACAGACTACCAATAAAAACGGGTAATTGGAATAGAATAACAGTCAATGAAAGGAAATGGCAACCCTGTTACAAACTAGGGGATGAATGCCATTTTTTATTCGAGTGTAATATTTTCGATAACGAATGTAAGCAACATTAAAAAACATATTTCAAAAAATATCAGGTATATATGTATACTTGAACAGCGTGTAAGCACACCTATTAAAAATGAATTTTTGAATATGTGTAAAATGGTCTGTTATTCTTAAACAAATTCGTTGAAACAATATTATTCTTATTTATTTGTATCATTTAGCATTTATAAAGAAAGAGTTGTGACTCTCCTATTTTATAAACGTAAACAATATCACTGTTTAAATCCAATGATCTATGTTCAATATTTATTCATTTGTTAAACGGGTATATCTGGTGTTTAAGGTTTTGATAAACTTGAATGTATGTTATGTCTTTGAATTCTCAATTTGAGCCTCTGAATTGTATTGTTTTTATCAATTACCTCATTTTGTTCAAGCTGTGCATGCATATGAGATTAAAAATGTTGACTTGACTTGTTTTGCGATTGGGAAATGAACGACACGTTTAGCGATACTGAAGCAATCAGCTGTCATCAAAGAATAGTGGAGTAAAGTATAACAACGACTGCGCGTGCAAACCGCAGACGACTTTTAAATTAAGATTTTATTACATTGGTTAAAATATCGAAAGAACAAGTTGTTTAGTCAAAAATAAGTTGCAGCAGAAGCAGCCAACTCAACATCGCACTCTTTCGGATAAAAGAACCATGTGTTAAGGTCATTCAATACTCAGTGATTCGTGGCTGCACTATGATGAGGCATAAATATATTTACGTATAAAAATGCCGTTTCATACAAGTGATGTGAATTCTGTAAATGCGTTAAAATACGTTTAAATCACCCCCACATCCCCAATGCAAAATACCTTCCGACACCATGCATATATATGTATATTGTACATCTTATTATGCAAATAATACAAACAGTAGTATACATGTATGCATCTGAGGCACTATCTAAATGACACAGACGTACCGAAACTGCTGTTCTTGCAATAAAGCTATAATCCATGTAAATTTTGCCAGATTTTCGTAAGCCAGTTTAAAGATGACTTTTTTTTACCATTAGAAGCAATGAGAACATTTTGAAAAGTTCTATGCTTACATATGCATATTATCTGTCTTACAGACGACACAAATATATAGAAATGGGCATATTATAAATATTTAGCATAAGAATCGCTGTTTCGATAATTACAGACATCGTCATGTAAATTAGGGTCAATTCTGCAATTGTGACAGGCATATATGTTTCGATTTATCCACAATGTGTTTTTTTGCTATAATGCATTGTGTTCGAAGAAATACAAACACTTGGGCCATTTACCATTGAACTTGAACCCTGACAAACGCATTATTATAAATGAAAATATAATTTATCATTATTTGTTTAGAGCTGGTAACTATTGTTAAAGGTAAATATGTGAACTACATAATATATCTTTCGTAAATTCTTTTAAATATCTTTATATCTCAGCGTAATTAATAGTTCGGACAAAAGTTCCATGGCACTTGCATGATTATAACATGTTTTTAAAAAGGAATTTATTTCGCTTAGCTTGTTCCCTAGTTTCCATTTTATTCTTGATAATCGGACGTAACATGGTATCTATATATATTTTATATCAGGATGGGCTGACGGCTTTTGTAGTGACAAATCGTTTGGAAACTATCCTCATATGGACTGCAACAAGTTCATCCAATGTGGTCCAGATGGCGAGGTTATCACCCAGTGTCCCGGTAATCTACACTACGACGTAGTAAAAAAACAATGCAATTGGCCGAAAGATGCCGGTTGTTCATTCAGATCCAGCTTAACTACCCGGCCAACGTCAACAAAAGCTATTTCTTCAACATCATTCAGAAACATCAGTCCAACGCACACATCATCCAGACGTTTGGTACCCTCAATAGCTCGGATTTCGCCCACAAGAGAGACGCCGACAAAATCGACATCAACAAGAACAAGAGAAACATCTTCATCTGAAAGACCAACGCCAAATCTTTCGTCTTCAATAATCGAATTACCACCAAGCATCCGTTCCTCGACCCCAGTATTGCCAACACGATCGATTGCAATGCGAACCTCCTCTGCTTCTTCACCATCTTCCTCGAGAAATATCCAGCCCTCATCACCCCAGTCAGGACCAATGCCTTCAAGCTCAACTGGCTGCTTCAAACCAGGTTCAACTGGCTGCTTTGAACCAGGTTAGAAACATTTTATTTACATGCTTACCGATATTCATCCTGTCATTGCTTCGACAATCAGCCTAACTCGGTTACAAAAACGACAATGAGAAATTTAACCGAGTGATGAGCGTACACAGCAAAAAAATTAAGGCATACAATTCAATTTGATAATTTGCAAGAAATATTGAACAGTAGCTGTGATTGCCTACTTGTGAGACTCGATATCTAACAAGAAAGAAAAGGTCACCTTTTCCTCGACATGAAATCATTTTCGCCGAAGATGAATAATTAAGCTGATAATCTGGTCTAATGCTATACCTTAAACCAATTCATTTTACTATGCTAAAGATTTGTGTGTTTTTTTTATAAATACATGCATGTGTTTGTTTTATCAAGTTTGTACTTTTTAAATCAAATATGTTTTGAAGTCAAACAGATCACAACTTTAATGCACATACTTAATATTGTTCATAGGGACAGTGCAGTTCTTGGTATGCGTATCTACGGGTGGCGCCCTCCAAGAATGTGAACTTCATAACATTGAAACGCTGATGGACGAAGCACTGGCTTTGTTGTTGGAGTATGATGATGGGGAACCATAGCGTTCTCGTCGCAGCTTTATCAAGTAAAAGGACTGTATAAGGACTTATAATGTTGGATAATGAATGTTTACAGTACATAATTAAATAAAACTCTACTTTTTTGTCACAACAATTGCTATTTCTGACTGATTTTACTGACAAGAAAGGCCAAAAGAAATAATAACAGCATGCGTAAGTATTTGGTGAACTATGAACATAAAGTATGAGTTTTTGACATTTAGGAAAAAGTTTAGTCTAAATATATGGTCACTTTGACTTTTCAGTCTTTGAATGGTATCATATTTATTATTTTGCAAGTATAAATATATTTGGGACAAGATTGAGGTTGTGTACTCATAAAGTAGTTTAAACCCCTACTGTTTTATGGACCGTTTTAAAGGGGGTAATCCCATCATTTATTGATACAGATATTTTGGTGCGTGTATGGTATTTGTGCAATGTTTGTACGCTTGTATATCTCGGTCACTGTCTGTTACATCCTTAAAGTTTGCCTCTAATCTGGGTTTGCATTTGAGTTGTTGGTTTCTGGGCTTTCCCTTGTATTATTTCTGTATTAGTTTTGTGTTTTGTAACCTCATACATATAATATATTGGATGTTTTCCCGCTTAAGTGTTATTATTCAACTGACGGTATAATCAGCTAACCAAAAAAGGTTGTTGGGGAATCCGTTCCTAGACGAAACCTGGCATGTGGACATGTAAGCAACCCGAATGTTTACCGTTTATAAGCGAGCTGAAACATTTATGTCTTTTCCCGCTTTTCCAGGACAAAAAGGGTTGAAAACTATTGAAAACTGTTTATTGATTTGAGAAGCAGTTTGTTTGTTTATCGTTCATCGCCAACCTTGCAGTCAGATTACTTCGTATTTGCGCTTCAAAATAATCGCCGTCAGGTTTCAAGTTTAGTTCATTATAATAACTCATGTCATACAAGATGAGCATTGCACTGAACATATTATAAATATAAAGAGGTATTGTTAAAGAACTTTAAGTATATATATATATATATATATATATATATATATATATATATATATATATATATATATATATATATATACTGCACTATTTTTCCTGAATTCATACAACACAGCGAGGCTTGGTATTTGACGGTGCAGTATAATTATTAATTTAATAATTGCAATCGTGCGTTATTTGCGTTTTGCGTTCCCCGATTATTTATAACACATATTTTTCTTTCAATGTGGAGAGTTTAAACATGTAGCTTTATTAAAAGTGATTTTGCACCTAGTTTCGTGTATTAACACGGCTGGATCTGGTATTATTAAAGGATTGACGTCATATTTTATATGATTTGTTTTTCATTTCTTTTACCATGCATATCGAATTGCCAGTCATTCTGGCAAGGGCAGACTTCTTGAATTATTTCAATAATTTTATGAGGAATAAAAGTTATTAATCTAGCAACAAAATAAAGCATTGTCATATAATTTTGTTTTATTTGTTTCCATTATCATTGTTAATATCATGATACGTTTATCGACTTCAGAGTCTCCAGGGACAAGCCCGTTTTCCAAAGAAATAACGATAACCCGGCTTAGGGGCACAAAGTTCAAAGACTAAAATACACTTAACAAGTAATTTACAAAATCACAAAACAATAAAGACAAATAGCATATGCAGTAACACATTTGTATTTATGAATGTTGAGAGTTACCGCATTACAACGGTCGGGAGTCAGGTAGTTCACTGTGTCGAACTCTCAGGAGACAGGTAGTTCAGTGAGTCGAACGATTATCATAAATATGTGACATTGTTTTATTTTATACACATGCACATGTATCTTCGAAATATTTTGTACGTAAAACTATACACTGATTTGTTTTTGTAATGCCATCAGTTTTCGCATTAAAATGCCAAAATGTATTTGGTAGGTCAACTTTTACAAACCTCTTTACGTTTTCTTTTTCTGGTCGCTTATAGCAGCATATTGTTTTATTTACTCATTTTTAATTTGTAAATTTAGACATACATAACAAAAGCTGATAACCATATACGTGTTAAGAATTTGATCGACAAAATCTTTCCCAAGTATTAGCATGCAGAAGATGATATGTCGAATTATGCAAACACTTCAGTGAAAGAAGTTACAACAACAAATGATCTACAGCTTTTTAATATATTGTTTCCGGCATTTTTCTTCAATGTTATTAAGGAAACGTTCACCTTCATCTTCATATGGTTAATAGGGAAAATAGATTTTCTTCTATGATAACAAACATAAGTATGTCACCCTAAAGGTGTTATTACAATACTACCAAAGTGTTAAGGAACACTGCCTTATTGTGAACATAAAATACGATGAACGATTCCATTGAAGAGCTACCGAACTGCCATTTGTATCTGAAGATGGCTATCAAAGTTTTGATTTTACTTTTTGGACTACACATTGGTAGCATTGGTAAGTGAAAATTATTTTCACATTGTCTGTGCGATTTCTCTGTCTTAACATCGTTCAATTAAAGAAAATTTTGTACTTATAGATCAAACTAACTGTGAATGTCTCGATCAAGTAAAATAATATATTATCTTCTTTGAGTTTAAAAGACAGTCTATATAATTATAACTAATTCCATTCTTAATTATTATATGAAAAACTATTGAATCAAGCACAGTAGTCAACAGTTTAAAAATAACCCCCGTTTAATGGCACAGGGTCAACGCCAAAGACATAGAACACAGACACAAACAATCACAAACCATAAATATGGAATAACACCAAAAAACTCCACACACAAGACAGTACATATATATACTTTATAGAAATACGGGTGTTTATTAAGCCCCAGTCGGTTAACCTCAACCATTTCAATCGTGCAAAATAAGGTTTATGTCTATAATTGCTTTATTTGTTACAAGCACATTCTATCACGCAATCGTAAATCAATATATCTCAATGTTGCATCAAAGTACTGAGGCTATATGACTCGGAACCAGGCACAATGGACTTTTATGGACAATTTTCAAGATGGCCGCCATT
Organism: Mya arenaria; assembly: GCF_026914265.1. Taxonomy (NCBI): domain Eukaryota; kingdom Metazoa; phylum Mollusca; class Bivalvia; order Myida; family Myidae; genus Mya; species Mya arenaria. The sequence goes on from NC_069128.1 coordinate 31,630,434, forward strand.
CGGCTATATTCACATATACAAAATACAGCTCACTCTCTAAAAGTGTATTTTTTTTTACTCTATTTTGTTTCAAATTTCTATTTATTTGTACGCGTTCTTTTTATTGCCAATTTGTTGCCAATTGGTCTAAACTTTGCTTGTTTTAAGAATACTATAAAGATACCAATTCAGAACCACCCGCTATATATACCTACCATAATTTGTCTTAAAACTCAACTATATTTTAACGACCATCGTATAAACGGCACAACAGGCAGTCGTGTAAATTAGACAATATAATATTTATGTATATATTGTACGCATTATTGTATCTGAAATAAGACATCATTCTTATGTTCTTGTTTTTATTTCGCGTGACAAACATTTTTTATGGATAAAATTGGACCAAATAATTATGTTCATTCTTAAAGTAACACTTTTAGCTAATTTGTTACTGTTTTATTACAATAATTGAAACAGTCATAAAAGCGTAGCTACTGAAACTTTAAAACCTGTTTTAAATACAATGTTTAACATTACCTTGTAAACGATTGCGTGTAGTTATTACTTTAATATTAAAAAAGTGAACGTTTATTTTGAACATGTATTTGTTTCTTTGTAAAATTCAATCAGGGCCTCTTTTCAACTTAGGCCATCTTTTTAACTAAATTAAAGAGCATTATATGGACTAGATCATATACTTTATGTTGACAATAATATGTTTTAAACTTTGCTGAAATTGTTCTATTTGCTTACTAAATTTTCTGAACAAACACTGAACAGCAACTGGCAATATTGAGTAAATGGAAACCTATTCTAATTCAATTTTAAATAGCTTTACTAACATAGCAACCTCAATCACATGTTTACATAATTATCAACAGCAGAGCTCTAGTTTGATCAAGAGAAAACTGTTTTATCACTGTAAAATGCATTTTGTTCACATTTCATTGAATCGCTTTTTTCGGTTTGTGACCTTATAAAACACGAACGAGTCCTTTTAAATGCATGACATGTCCCCCGTGCACATAGTAGGTCACCAATATACAGAATGAAATGCACGTTTATGCTATAACATTATGATATGATATTGTTTGAGTATCAATGAATAATTGACTTTGCTTCAGACTGTGATTTCTGTCAAGGCGTTCCTAGCGGTGATTATCCTCATCCGGACTGCAGCAAATTTATCCGGTGTGGAAATGCTGGTACAGACGTAATTAAATGCCCCGGAAACTTGCATTTTGATGCCTCGAACAAAATATGCAATTGGCCCCTCCGGGCGAGTTGCAGAAGTTCTAACGTTGTCTTTCCGTCAAAAACTGTCGCCGCAGGCAATACAGAAACTAGCACACCAACGTTCTCAACAATGTCTGCGTCAAACGCAGCTCAAGATGCAGCTCAAGATACAACATTGACAACAACTGCAATCATGACAACAACTTCCACAATGACAAAAACTGCCAGCATGACAGCAGCTGCCATCATGACAACAACCGGCCAGCAAACACTGACTGCATCCACGATATTTCCTTCTACGACAGGCACAACTCTCACTTACACAGCACCTATGCGTTCAAGTATTCTTTCAACTGACACAGTTATTGATACGGCCTCTCCTCGAGACAGTTTATTCCCGACAACCGCTTCAGAACTTCGCGACAGATTTACCATGACAACCACTACACAAACGGTACAAGAGACGATTGCTTCATCGCCGTGCTCCTGCACATGTGCATGCACAGAACAACCAGAATCAGGTTTGTTTATGTAGGAGGTGATTTTCAGAATATATCACGTTGAGCGGCTTTTGACGTTTGGTCCTTGCGCCTTTAAGCAAAACAAGTTAAACCTTGTCTGCTGGGCTTGTCCATGTATATGACTGGGAAACGAGTATGTTGTTGGTCTCGGCTTTGATGTATGCACATTGTTTAAATGTTTTTAAACACAAAACATGTTATCTCAACAATATAATCAAAAGCGTGATGCTGCAGAACACCATTTTCTACAATGATGACCAATCTGTCTACTTCTGTTTCAGAGCAGACTCGGTACCTTGCATGTCGAATAAAAGTAGGATTTTCGGACTGTCAGCTGCATGACTTGGGCAGCCTGTTTGATGCAATGGGGCCTGCGCCGCCATAAACACGAGCGGCTGTAAAATGTGTAAACTTATATTTACATACGCAATCCCTGGCATGTCAATAATATATTTATGAGTATTTTACTTCTTACTAAAAACGTTTGCATAAATCTTTTGTTTTTGAGATATCAAAATTAATTGTTTTTGGATGGATTGAGGTACTGGATAGTGGATATCGAAGATAAAAGGTTTTCTGGATTAATGTTTAGCGGGACACAATATAATTATATAACTGCACAGTAAATTTCCGTATGTGTTTACAATGTACTTAACAGTCGAGTCAATGTTTTGCCTTCAGTGTCAGAGTGTAGATTTGAATAGTACCTTGACTTGTTAACTTGATTTGTATAAGAACTCTCTTGCAAATTTTATGTCGGTGACTTTTTCATTTTTATATCAGACAATAGACATATACTTATTTTTTTACACCACACAACACTATACAGAAACTTTAACACCTAACACAAATAGACATATACTTAATTTAACATCACACAAACAAAGACAGACACGAGAGAAGGACCCTTAAATAATAATCTTGGTATGTTTTCAAGCAGCAATTATAATTATACCGTTCATTAAACACGTTGATCATTATATATATGGCATTCAATGGTATACTGCGTGTTTAATCAATTATCAAACTGTCTCTTTCTGTCACGTAATAGTTAGCTGACATTAACTGAAATCTTAATGATTAAGAATGGGCGGAGTGAACGCAGCAAACGAGCTCTTTTTTATCATTAGGATTTCAATTCAGGCCATCTTACTGACATAGAATACAATCTCATTGGTTGACACATTGGCAACACTGATTATGTATCGGACGGGTGGCAGTGGGTAGACCTTTAAACACCCGCGAAAGTTGAAATTCATAATGATTAAGCCTAGTACTTTCAATTTCATTGGCTGTAAATGTTGGTTGTAATTTATTTTTTCTTTGTCGATTGTTAACAATGTTGTGAATTTTAGCAATATACTTATACAACATAGTCGTGATAATAATGTTCAAAGTCATAGCCAAAGGCAACGGCTCGTATGTAGATCAAATAAATACATATCGTCTAAGTGCTGTTTTGTTTATTCTTTTCAATGTATTAGTAATACTTAATGCCAGAAAAGAAATCGAAAAAAACAACGCCCAAGTTTTTTCAACCCTGTGCCTTTAAACGGGGTTATCGTAATTTTTTGGCGACAAACAAACAATTAAAACAGAACAACACTGGTAACTTTGCATGACATAATGCTGGTCTCTATGCACGACAGTTTACTCCAAATAACGTACATGACATATGGAAGTCGCATACATTTCAGTAAACCAAGGGTTTTAACTCTGCAAGAATTAAAGAATATGTTAAAATTCAATTTTGGCAATTTCAGCAATACTCAGAAAATGGAAAGGGCTTACGTATCTCGGCTGAAGGCCAAGGTAGCACACTCTGCCTTCTGTCGATCGTCGAAATTGCACTCTAACTTATGCTTGGCGATTTGATGCATTTGTCAGAATCGGTCTACGTAAATAGTACTGACTTGAAAATTTGAAAAATCCTCGATTGTCATTGGACCACACAAAAATGTCAACACCAATGAACGTTGATAGATGTGTGTACAAATGAGTATACGGACTTTTGTCGTTAGATAATTGTACATGTAAAGTTTTAAATAATTGTGTTTCATTAAGATGCTGCACAAATATGTTTTGCAAATGTTGCTGGATATACGCGCGTTCAGGCGAGGTAAACTGTCATTACTGTTAATTTAAAACAAAAAGAGAACATCAACAGACATAAACATATATACCAAGAAACATGGTGACCTTACATACCTGATACTCTTTTTCAAACATGTGACTTTGGTCGTTACGTGCCAAGTGCCTATAATATTCCATTCTCTGTTGCATAGGAAATGTTCACATTAATGCAAAGGCTAATCATCTACTGGTCAAAGACAGGCTACATGCACCGGTTTATAAAAGCATGTGTTATGATTCGATAATAATTGCACTGACTATCTTTCAAAATATGTTTACTTGATGTTGAAATCGAAGTGAATTTATACATTGCTTTTCAATTTTCCACGACACAGTTGTAATGATAGCCAATGTGGAACCAGGCTATTGTCATTCATGTATCAATCAATAATAAAGCGTTCTGGTAAATAGATGAGACATATTGTGGGAATTTTAATTTGAAAGAACAGTATACTCGTACTGAGATCGAATGATTTTATCTGTAATATGCAACGTATATATGAATGGCACCACGTTTATATGAATGTTTTGTTAAAAGTTGTAAAAATATGTACAGTCTGTAACAGAGCTAGGTGGGTCTTTAGATTTCCTAAAATCTGTAAAACAAGCCAATTTGAGGCATCAATCTGTTTACTTTATTTTATATTTTTTTGCAAAAGAATAAACAGAAACAGGGGTTTTCTATAGTCTTAATCTAGACAATATGTAATGATTCTATGCTTTATATTTAGCAAAATAGTATATGCTAGACAATAACCTTGGTAGAAGCGTTAGAAAATTTAGACGAGGCCTTATGTTTTTGAATTATGTATGAATTCTTTGTTTACTAATCTGATTGTGGTGTTTCGGGTTTTCTCTTTTGGAACGTTTTCCTAATATAAGTTATTTATTGGGGTTTCATTCTTTGTTTAATCTTGTAGGCTACCCTTAAATATTGACAAACCATAATTTGAGAAAAACTATCGTTTTGAACTGATTGTGTCTACTTTCACTTTGAACACAGGTCAACTTAAAACCGGTGAATTGATCCTTTCAGGGTCATATCAAATCTGTACAGATGCATCATTTATAATTTTAAGGCATAAATTAAACGGATTAGATCTGATCATCTGTCATGATATCATCATTATAACAAATAAGTGAGCTTAATTTGATCCTGTTTTAAGGGACCTAACCTTTTTTCGAGAAATTAGTGTCAGTTCTTGGAGCACCATTAATTGATATTTGTCATTAAAGGCGAACAATGTAGTATGCATTTTTTTTAATTTGAATGCATTTTTTACGTTTAATTCATTCGGCGTTTAAGATACAAACAAACGAAAAGCATATTTGACTTCAATGATCCAAACAAAAAACAACCCCATATGATTTGTGTACCGATAGAAAATGTGTTAGCAATATTTTGGCGCTTTTTTAACTGTGAAATGTGTGGCCTAGAAGCTATTGATTAAAAAATCCCATTTATAAAGGCTTATATTTTCTTATCTGTACACAAATTTAAATAGCGATCTTTCACTCCATGATCACCTCGTTTAGATGCAAAATGTCTAAGGGTGATTGGATTTATTCTTTAACTTATCAACCAGAAATATATTCCTTGAGCACATGCCAAATATAACACAACAGAAAGCCTCATTAGTTTCTTTACTCTTCCTAAAGCTAATGCATGTCATTATCGAAAACATTAAGACCAATTCCAAGTACAGACCCACATTTATATGCAGTAAACATTCAAACGAGTACAATGTTAAGGTGTTATGGTGTTTAATTTAAAAGTGAATATGAAAACAGTGTATTTTCCAACAAGCACAGGTACATATCATCGTTTGGTACGTGCAAGGGACTTTGTAGCAGTTTTTAGCTCTACTGGCCAAAGGCTAGAAGAGCTTATGCGATGGCAATGTGTACGTCGTATGTGCGTCATTGCGTCAGTCCGTCCGTGCGTCTGTAAACCATTGCTTTTGAACACTGTACTACTTTGATTGAATCTCGATGAAACTTGTACAGTAGTTAATTAGATATCCATCAGAACTCGGTTTCTTTCGAAAACCAGCCAGATCTGTCCATGCATGACTAAAGTATGTCCTTTTAAAGTATAAAAACAAAAATCTATTTTAGCCAAGGTTATAGCAAGTCTAGGATTAAAGAGAACAACTTGTTTTTTGGTTGTGCAGTTGGTTTTATGTTGTACTCTCCCTTGCCCTTGTTAAAAAGAGTTCAAAATTACAGTTTAAAGATGTTGGTTGATTTTAGCTCTATTGGGGGCAAAGGCCAGTTTTGGCTCTATTGGTAAAAGGCCAGAAGTGTCTGTCGTTTGTGCATCCATCTGAACAGTCTTGTGAATGTTTGTTCAAATTATGCCCCTGTGGTCATTACTTGCAACCCCCCTGGGTTCCCAGGTTTGGTGTACTTATTTAGGGAAATGTTTGAAAATCTTTTGTCTGAAACCGCTAGGAAGACCCTTGCTATTTTGAATAAGGCATCATTTAGTGGTCCGCTACCAAGATTGTTCAAATTATGCCCCTGGGGTCAAAACTGGCCCTTCCCCGGGGTCACAACTTTCCTAGAGACTTATAGAAGAAAAAACTTGCAAAATCTTCTCGTATAAAACCACAAAGCTCATACCTTTAATATTTGTTGTGGAGCATCATATGATGACCCTCTACCAAGAGAGTTAAAATTATGCCCCGGCGGCCAAAGCTGTCCCAACCCCTTTTGACCTACTTTTTTCATTTTTAAAGCTACATCAATGAAATTTGGACCCTGTATACAATTGTGCAAACGAGCATCAATGTTGTCCTCGGATGACATTGACTGTGACCTTTTGACCTACTTTCTTATTTTTGAAGCAACAGCAATGAAATTTTGGACCATGTGTACTGTTTTGTAAACAAAATATTTATTTTGTACTTGTATGACCTTGTTTGTGACCTCTTGACCTACTTTTTTATTTTTGAAGCTACAGCAATGAAATTTGGACCATTTGTACATTGTGCAAACAATTAACTAAGTCTTAATATTATCCTCAGACGACATTGACTGTGGCCGTTTGACCTATTTTCTTAATTTTGAAGCTACAGCATTGAAAGTTTTACCATGTGTACAGTTTTGAAAACAAATATTAATTTTGTCAATGGATGACCTTGACTTGTCACATATTAAAATAGTTCATGCAACTAATCTGCTTACAAATTTCTGTCTTCAGATGTTGAACGCGCAACAATTTCAGCTAACCCAAACACAAAACTTTAAATAAATGTGTGTTGCCTATTACCCATACATACATGCTCTGGATTGGAAATGACCATAAAAGCCATGCCAGTAGAGCATAGGCCCTCATGGGCCTCTTGTTAACTCTAAAAATCTAGTAATAAAAAAGGTTGGATAGAGATAACGAGTATGATGAACATATTTACGTATTTCATTTATAAAATGATTACAATTAAAAAGATGATGAAACTCGTTGCCTATTTCTTGTCTATTACACAGTCTATTTTCTCTTCCAATACCATAACCGTGACCTTAATTTTCTACTGGTAAATTAAAATTAAGGCATCTAAGACAAGTATGATGGCATATAACTGCCGTTAGATAACCTGTTAACGTTCGCGAATTGTTTCCTGTTAGCCACTTAATTTTCGCGATAATTATCTAACTACCTAGTGAATATTTGGGTGCGTTACTGTTTTGGTAATACACGTATCATCAGACTAAAAACAGCCTTGGAAGTGCTCAGAACTGCCACTTATTTCCTTTTTTAGCTGTACAACACTTACAGGTTAATTAGTTATGATCTGCGAATTACACTTAATAAGTAACATACTAACCGGTTAATGTAATAACGATTCGTGTTACCACTTAGCTAAAAATGCATTCCATATTCAGGCGCTAACAGGTTATCTAGGTATGGTTTGCGATTTCCACTTAATATGTTATGTGCAATGATGAGATGTAAATAAAGATACAAACAAACATTAAGTAACATAATAACTGGTTGACGTAATAAGTTTCTTGCTAACACTTACTAATTGAAATTCGCATATCATAACCAGTTGTATATATATATGAATATTTTCCGAAGAACACATCATTTTCGGATATGTTCGGATAGCAAATCATCGCGTAATAAAATAAATTGAAACATTGTCTTGTTATTGTTTGTATTGTGTCAGCAGACCACGAACAACTTTAATCAACATGTTGAAAAAATATATTGATTTATGATTTGATAAATGCAATGTTGTCATTAGCGTTGCCCATTATGAATTTTGGTCAACATATACCGTTTGGATGCAATCCTCAAACGCCAATGGATCTGTAATTCCAAAATCGACGAAATGGAAAAGTCCCTTAGAACCATACATTTGAAATTAACAGAATTTGACACCAAAATGGGTACAGTAAAAAAAAGAGTCAATGACATTGCAAAATCATGCATCAGAGATGAAAACGACACGCGAAAGACAGAATTTATGACATTACAACAAGTTAAACATTTAGACACAATGCGATGAAACATCAATGTAATCGTAACAACAAGAAACAGAAAGATCAAAAGATGAACTCTTGGACATGAAAGCTTGTTCGATGAACAGACAGACAGACAGACAGACAGACAGACAGACAGACGGACGGACGGACGGACAGACAGACAGACAGACAGACAGACAGACAGACAGACAGACAGACAGACAGACAGAATAAACCACAGGAGGCAAGCATGTTAAAAAAAATCGTTTTTTTTTTTTTTTTTTTTTTTTTTTTAAGTGTTTTGCCAAACATGAGTTAAGTATACTATACAAATATGTTCACTAATGTCCTACGATGATTTTGGAATGTACGCTGGATGCACTTGTTTTTTTTTATAAAATCTATGTCCGTAACCCTAGCCTAACCCTAGGTGTATTTTGCTTTTAAAATAAATTGCCTGCCTGCCAACTGTTAGCTGGCTGTCAATTGCCAGCTGGCTGCCAACTGTTAGCTGTTAACAGGCTGCCAACTGTTAGCTGGCTGCCAATTGCCAGCTGGCAGCCGTACACAAGGCGGCTGCCAAAGGTCGAGCTAGGCTCTTCATGGCTAAGTTTAAAGTGGCTGCCAACTGTTAGCTGGCTGTCAATTGCCAGCTGGCTGCCAACTGTTAGCTGTTAACAGGCTGCCAGCTGGCTGCCAACTGTTAGCTGGCTGCCAATTGCCAGCTGGCAGCCGTACACAAGGCGGCTGCCAAAGGTCGAGCTAGGCTCTTCATGGCTAAGTTTAAAGTGGCTGCGGAGGCGTCCCCGGTGCCCGGCGCGCGCGCGCTAATGATCGCAGCGTGCACACACGGGTTGATTTGGGCGCCGCGCGGAGCTCCCCACACAGGTACACGGTAGTTCACCCGTTCAATCTACCATAAAAAAACTACATCCGGCGCGCCAAAGTGGCGGGCCATCGTACCGGAAGTAGTGTTATCTCGATAACAAAAAGAGATATCTCAATTCTGTTTTCAGATTCCTTTTCAGAGTACCCCGAAACCTGGCGAGTAACTTTTTTCTAAAGAAAATCTCACAGAATGAACAAATGGATTAATATGTTGTTGTTTTTAGCCACCCAAAAATGGCCATTCGCCCACGTACGGACGAACGCACTTGGAAACACCAAAGTGTCGTACACCGTTCGACGCGGGTTTTTTTTCCCTAGGCGCCTGTCCAAGTTTTAATAGGATACCTCTTAAGACAAAATAGTTATTGCCAAAAAACATATCGCGCGGACGCTATAGAGAGCACATTTCTCTCGCCTGTATCGCCCCACGACCTCGTACGGGCGAACGAACAAGTATATGTTCATAATTCTTTTTGTGTTAAAACAGGTATAGAATAAACTAGATAATGAGGAAATTTCAAAAGCATTGCACAAAAACTAAAGGTACGAGACAAATTTCAAACCAGGACGCTTCTATAATTACATGTGAAACTCGGCCCGCATGGCACTTTTGGTCCCAGACAGGCGGACACACGTCGTTTATTGCATTGATTTTCACATGTCCGTCTAGGGCATGGTTATAACTCAAACAAATGGGTGTTTCCTCGGCTATATATCGGGTAATTTTGTCATAACATAATATCACCACAGGTAAAACGGCCCGTAAATTGACCCGAGAGCTTTGCGTGTTCATATATTCACTAGCAGATGCACCTGGCACTCCGCTGTTAATTGTCTTTGGTCAATATCTACCAAAAAAAATCAATTTCCGGCGCTGCAAGCTGGCTGGCGGCAAACCGGATGTCGATCCATCTTGAGAACCGAATCTGATATCACGATTCTGATTTCAGATTTGTGTTCGGCATACCCTAAAAATCATACAATACCAACTCTGTAAGCAGTCAAGGTATCGCGTTCGAGCAGGTACCCGTCCGTCCGCGGGTACCGGGCTCGAGCCCGGCCGCGAACTTGACGGCTATGGACGCAGCTCGCCGAGACCTTACAACGGTAGCTCGTTCGCCCCGATCTTAAATTACATTCGCAATAACGGGTTATAACATAGACATGAATGCGCGTGTTGATTTCATTAATTCCTTAAAAAATCATTGTTGCGAACATGGTGTGGAAACTTCGGGTCAATGAAGGCAAATGTCCTGCCCGTGTTAACACGGTACAGAAATAATTCCAACTTGGTCCCCGGGTGTGCTGGGGATCGTCGGGCGAAGCACGATGGTGATTGTCAACAGGAGCAATTTGCTGGGAAAAAGACGTATTTAGACATAAGGATTGAGCACTAAACTGTTATTATTCCGAATACAGGTACGAAACCTTGCACACAGCTAGGTAAACGTGTCCCCCGTTACGTTGTGCTCGTGAAACTTCATCTCTAAAGCCCAAGTACCCGCACGGGAGGTGGGGTCGACGGCAGGATGGCGGCCGTGTGTCATACGGGTTATAACATAGTATGCGCGTGTTGGTTTCATTAATTCATTTAAAATTCATTATTGCGAACAGGGTGTGGAAACTTCGAGACAATGAAGGCCTATGTACTGCCCGTGTAACCATAGCAGAGAAATAATTTTAACTTAGCACGGGTGTGCTGGGTCTCCTCTGTCCATGCATGCTGGTGAATGTCAACATAAGCAGTTTGCTGAAAGAAAGCCGTATTAAGACATAATGTTTGAGCACTAAAACGTTATTATTCCGTGTACACCTACAAAACCTTGCACACAGCTAGGTAGACGTGTCCCCAGTTAAGATGTTCTCGAAAAACCGTATTTCTAAAGTGCAAGTACCCGAGAGGCGAGGTGGGGGCGGCAGACGGCGGCGTTTATAACATTCAAATGAATGCGCATGCTACTGCCCGTATACTGGAATGCGACAGATTTAAATGCTCATATAAAGAAAGAGAGCCATTAACGTGTCCCCCAGCTAACAGTGCTTGGGCAAGCGTGTTCTAAGCGTTCCTGTGCCCGTGCGCGCCAGTCGCGCGCTGAAACGCTAATGACCACCGTGTTAATCTTATGCTTCGTATCACTGTAGATGTACGCTCGTGTCAATGAAGAGTGGCAAACGATAATGCCCAGGGCGTCCCTGAGTGAGCCGCCGGTCGTCGGCGATCACACGCCGCTGCCTTCAATATATATGCACGTTTTGTCGCAATAAAATGAATAAGAACCTCAGTACGTAAATAGCTAACCGTCTAAACCGAGCCCGGCACGGTGGCGTCCCCGGTGCCCGGCGCGCGCGCGCTAATGATCGCAGCGTGCACACACGGGTTGATTTGGGCGCCGCGCGGAGCTCCCCACACAGGTACACGGTAGTTCACCCGTTCAATCTACCATAAAAAAACTACATCCGGCGCGCCAAAGTGGCGGGCCATCGTACCGGAAGTAGTGTTATCTCGATAACAAAAAGAGATATCTCAATTCTGTTTTCAGATTCCTTTTCAGAGTACCCCGAAACCTGGCGAGTAACTTTTTTCTAAAGAAAATCTCACAGAATGAACAAATGGATTAATATGTTGTTGTTTTTAGCCACCCAAAAATGGCCATTCGCCCACGTACGGACGAACGCACTTGGAAACACCAAAGTGTCGTACACCGTTCGACGCGGTTTTTTTTCCCTAGGCGCCTGTCCAAGTTTTAATAGGATACCTCTTAAGACAAAATAGTTATTGCCAAAAAACATATCGCGCGGACTCTATAGAGAGCACATTTCTCTCGCCTGTATCGCCCCACGACCTCGTACGGGCGAACGAACAAGTATATGTCCATAATTCTTTTTGTGTTAAAACAGGTATAGAATAAACTAGATAATGAGGAAATTTCAAAAGCATTGCACAAAAACTAAAGGTACGAGACAAATTTCAAACCAGGACGCTTCTATAATTACATGTGAAACTCGGCCCGCATGGCACTTTTGGTCCCAGACAGGCGGACACACGTCGTTTATTGCATTGATTTTCACATGTCCGTCTAGGGCATGGTTATAACTCAAACAAATGGGTGTTTCCTCGGCTATATATCGGGTAATTTTGTCATAACATAATATCACCACAGGCTAAAACGGCCCGTAAATTGACCCGAGAGCTTTGCGTGTTCATATATTCACTAGCAGATGCACCTGGCACTCCGCTGTTAATGGTCTTTGGTCAATATCTACCAAAAAAATCAATTTCCGGCGCTGCAAGCTGGCTGGCGGCAAACCGGATGTCGATCCATCTTGAGAACCGAATCTGATATCACGATTCTGATTTCAGATTTGTGTTCGGCATGCCCTAAAAATCATACAATAGCCAACTCTGTAAGCAGTCAAGGTATCGCGTTCGAGCAGGTACCCGTCCGTCCGCGGGTACCGGGCTCGAGCCCGGCCGCGAACTTGACGGCTATGGACGCAGCTCGCCGAGACCTTACAACGGTAGCTCGTTCGCCCCGATCTTAAATTACATTCGCAATAACGGGTTATAACATAGACATGAATGCGCGTGTTGATTTCATTAATTCCTTAAAAAATCATTGTTGCGAACAGGGTGTGGAAACTTCGGGTCAATGAAGGCAAATGTCCTGCCCGTGTTAACACGGTACAGAAATAATTCCAACTTGGTCCCCGGGTGTGCTGGGGATCGTCGGGCGAAGCACGATGGTGATTGTCAACAGGAGCAATTTGCTGGGAAAAAGACGTATTTAGACATAAGGATTGAGCACTAAACTGTTATTATTCCGAATACAGGTACGAAACCTTGCACACAGCTAGGTAAACGTGTCCCCCGTTACGTTGTGCTCGTGAAACTTCATCTCTAAAGCCCAAGTACCCGCACGGGAGGTGGGGTCGACGGCAGGATGGCGGCCGTGTGTCATACGGGTTATAACATAGTATGCGCGTGTTGGTTTCATTAATTCATTTAAAATTCATTATTGCGAACAGGGTGTGGAAACTTCGAGACAATGAAGGCCTATGTACTGCCCGTGTAACCATAGCAGAGAAATAATTTTAACTTAGCACGGGTGTGCTGGGTATCCTCTGTCCATGCATGCTGGTGAATGTCAACATAAGCAGTTTGCTGAAAGAAAGCCGTATTAAGACATAATGTTTGAGCACTAAAACGTTACTATTCCGTGTACACCTACAAAACCTTGCACACAGCTAGGTAGACGTGTCCCCAGTTAAGACATTCTCGAAAAACCGTATTTCTAAAGTGCATGTAGCCGAGAGGCGAGGTGGGGGCGGCAGACGGCGGCGTTTATAAACATTCAAATGAATGCGCATGCTACTGCCCGTATACTGGAATGCGACAGATTTAAATGCTCATATAAAGAAAGAGAGCCATTAACGTGTCCCCCAGCTAACAGTGCTTGGGCAAGCGTGTTCTAAGCGTTCCTGTGCCCGTGCGCGCCAGTCGCGCGCTGAAACGCTAATGACCACCGTGTTAATCTTATGTTTCGTATCACTGTAGATGTACGGTCGTGTCAATGAAGAGTAGCAAACGATAATGCCCAGGGCGTCCCTGAGTGAGCCGCCGGTCGTCGGCGATCACACGCCGCTGCATTCAACATATATGCACGTTTTGTCGCAATAAAATGAATAAGAACCTCAGTACGTAAATAGCTAACCGTCCAAACCGAATGTGAATCTGGTCGCCCTTATATACACTTCGCCTCATACATGGCGCAGGCACACCATTTGTTTTGAAATGTAAAAATGACACTGTTCTCGTAGCGTTTTGACAAATAACTGGAAAATGAGATAAACCCTGAACCAAAATAATCAAAGGGAGGTAATACGTCGCCGAGACGGAGGCTGGGGGGTGGGGGGTGGGTGGGGGTGTGGCTGGATAAATTATGAACGACCGTTCCTCAGCAGCCAGTGGGCCGATTGAAGTACTGTTGGATAGGGCTCGACGATACCTTAACGAACCGACCGCGCTAGCCCCGTAGCTTGGACTGTCCCGGGGTCTGGGCTCGAAGGGCGTTCTGAAGTTTAGCGTCTTATGTTTACAATGCACGACAAAATCATGTTATCTCTCGGTGTTGTACCAACCATTCACCGTGTACAATGTTACTGAGAAAAAATAACAACACGTAATTATTGAGCACCAGGATGTCAGTGCTGGCGCAAGGGCCTGTCGGTCTAGATTTTCACGCCTCTGAGGCGGACACGCGAGGTGCGAACGACCCTTCCCCACACAGGCCACTGCCTGCCAATAAGGTGTCATTTAGCACCTCGCTCGGTGTGGGTACAATGGGCCCCTACTGGCATGTGCCACTGTTCATGAGCAATGCCAGTCAATTTAGGGCGTTCGTATATAATCGGACACTGCCGCTGAGACAGCCACAGTTTATCTTGACTATTCACACACTGAACTTGTTCATATCACAAACAATGCCAGGACATAGAAACATGAAGAGATGCCCACTCTGCACGAGCATCGTGCAGCGTCTAAGGGCACATGTAAGAAGTCAGCACGGTTACAGGCTAACCGAGCTGCAGGTGAAGATCGTCGCCAATATCGGCAACATCCAGGGGCGCACGGCTTACCGGGGCCGCCTGTACAAGATATGCCCGGTGGACGGCTGCGGAGCCGTGACACGGTTCATTACCGCTCACCTTCGGAGGCAGCACGCGCTCGACACTGATGATATACGCCGGCTCCATGCGCAGCCGGTCGGCAGGTACGAGATGCCAGACATGGAGATGGTCCAGGACGGGCGACCAATGCCCGCAGAGGTGGCCGACCGATCCGAGGACCAGCACGATGAGCTGACCGTTGCGACTACAGACGGCCGCCCTAGAGACAGTACTGACAAGCCAGTCATTGGAGCGGAAGGGGACGCCGCAACCTCAGGATCCAGCCCGGACCGCGATGAGCAAGGCGCGACACCCGGCCGTCCTCGTGTGCAGCTGGGCGCGGACGCACTTGAGTTCCGCCGGCACCTCCAGCGTCGCGCCGGGGGGCAGCGGACAGCCGATATAGCCGAACAGTACGCACGGACTACGCAGAAGTTCCTTGACTACTGTGGGGAGGGCATCCCCGGTGAGGTCGCGCTGAGCCGGCACAACGTTGAGGACTATCTTGATCACTGCGAAAGTGAGGGGCTAGCGCCGGGAACGCTCACGAGCCGGCTGACCATACTACTATTGTTCGCCAGCTGCCTCCACTACCTGGGTCGCCTGACCGCCGAGCGCCTCGCCGCGATCAACGCCTCGCTCGAGGGTACCAAGCGATCGCTCAACAAGCAGAAGGTCAGACGTAGGCTGACACTAGCCGCAAAGGACAGAGAACAAGTCGTGGCTCCCGGAAACCTGAGTGTGTTCTACGAACACAGCACGAACACGGCGACAATAGACCGCGCGGTGCTTGACGGAGTCGGGCCGGCCAATGTAAACCGCGCCCGAAGATACATTATGTCAAACTTCCTACTCGCCTCTGGGGCGCGAAGCGGCGTCTTGGAGGGTTTGACGATCGAGGAGATAGAGGCGGCCAGACGGGAGGTGGCCGTGGACGGCACCGTCTACTACGTGATTGCCGTCGCTAACCACAAGACGGCCAATCTGGGGAGTTTTCTTATACCGGCACTTGAGCGGTGGCACCTGGCAGCACTGGCACTGTGTCGTTACGTCCGTGAGAGTACACCCACGGCCACCCACCCCTTCGTGTCGAGCACCGGACGGCCATTTCCTAGCAGTAGGGTGGGGTACGAGTTACGAGAAGCGTGGCGCGAGACTGGCTGCCAGGCTGCGTACGGGGATTTCAGCAGTACGAAAAATAGGAAACGCTTCGCCACCCTAATGGCAGACTTCCGGCCGGACATGCGGGATGCGGTCGCGCGCCAGCTCAGGCATAGCAGCGAAACGGAGAGGCGTTATTACGACCTCGGTTCCGGGCCCTCACAGGCAGTGAACACAGTGAACGTAGCGAGGAACGTGGAGCGGGCGTGTGAGCTCCAGCAGCTTCACTAGGTGGCGCCTTAGTGCAATTTGATGTTATTTGATTTGTTTATATGTAATCGGAACAGTATCTGTTAAATGGTTCACTTTCTGGAACACGCACACTTTGAAATAAACTATTTCCTAGTTGTAGACATTGTGTTCTTTTATATACCCAAAGATGTGATGTTTTCCAATCGATTAACAAGATCGAAGGAGCGACTTAAGAATCGTTGACTGTTTATTTCATCACCTAAAATACCAGTAACCACAGACCTATTTGGAGATATGGTAGATATATTTGGTGAAATTCTGGGTTAAAATTTTTGGATTTTAGTATCGCCCGATACTTTGATACGTTGTGTAAGTTTGTGCGCTGAAAAAGAATCTGAAAACCGTTTCTCGATATCTCAAATATTAACAAAGTTATTCAGGTTTAAAGTATATTAAAGGGACTCTGCCAAAATTTTGGGATTCAATATTCGGACTACAATACCGACTTTTAATATGATTTCTAGAGTAAATCAGTGCCCTGAGTACGAATCTGAAAACCGTTTTTCGATATCTAAATTTTTCAAAAAGTTATAAAGGTTAAAAAGCATTTTTAAAGGGGCTCGGTCACATATCGGGGTAAAAATAAATTTCTACTAAAATACCGACTATAATATATGAATTATGGGGTAAATTAGTGCTCTAAATACAAATCTGAGGTCCTTTTTGCCGTATCTTAAATAAAAATAAAAATAATAATGTTCAGAGCGAAAAGGCACAGCTTTTCTGCCACCCCGGACCCCAGCGGTTCGGGTAGAAGGAATACAGATATCGAAAAACGGATTTCGGATTTCAATTCTGCGTGAAAACTTACCACTAAACACTCACCAGCCTTAACTCCTTTACCTCTTGTTCATTTTTATTTTCATTTTTACTGTATAATTCTCCGCTGTAAAAAATTGGAGATCAATTTTCTTGGACTTCAATATCGTTTGGCCGCCGCGCGGAGCTCCCCACACAGGTACACGGTAGTTCATCCGTTCAATCTACCATAAAAAACTACATCCGGCGCGCCAAAGTGGCGGGCCATCGTACCGGAAGTAGTGTTATCTCGATAACAAAAAGAGATATCTCAATTCTGTTTTCAGATTCCTTTTCAGAGTACCCCGAAACCTGGCGAGTAACTTTTTTCTAAAGAAAATCTCACAGAATGAACAAATGGATTAATATGTTGTTGTTTTTAGCCACCCAAAAATGGCCATTCGCCCACATACGGACGAACGCACTTGGAAACACCAAAGTGTCGTACACCGTTCGACGCGGTTTTTTTTTCCCTAGGCGCCTGTCCAAGTTTTAATAGGATACCTCTTAAGACAAAATAGTTATTGCCAAAAAACATATCGCGCGGACGCTATAGAGAGCACATTTCTCTCGCCTGTATCGCCCCACGACCTCGTACGGGCGAACGAACAAGTAATATGTCCATAATTCTTTTTGTGTTAAAACAGGTATAGAATAAACTAGATAATGAGGAAATTTCAAAAGCATTGCACAAAAACTAAAGGTACGAGACAAATTTCAAACCAGGACGCTTCTATAATTACATGTGAAACTCGGCCCGCATGGCACTTTTGGTCCCAGACAGGCGGACACACGTCGTTTATTGCATTGATTTTCACATGTCCGTCTAGGGCATGGTTATAACTCAAACAAATGGGTGTTTCCTCGGCTATATATCGGGTAATTTTGTCATAACATAATATCACCACAGGTAAAACGGCCCGTAAATTGACCCGAGAGCTTTGCGTGTTCATATATTCACTAGCAGATGCACCTGGCACTCCGCTGTTAATGGTCTTTGGTCAATATCTACCAAAAAAATCAACTTCCGGCGCTGCAAGCTGGCTGGCGGCAAACCGGATGTCGATCCATCTTGAGAACCGAATCTGATATCACGATTCTGATTTCAGATTTGTGTTCGGCATGCCCTAAAAATCATACAATAGCAACTCTGTAAGCAGTCAAGGTATCGCGTTCGAGCAGGTACCCGTCCGTCCACGGGTACCGGGCTCGAGCCCGGCCGCGAACTTGACGGCTATGGACGCAGCTCGCCGAGACCTTACAACGGTAGCTCGTTCGCCCCCATCTTAAATTACATTCGCAATAACGGGTTATAACATAGACATGAATGCGCGTGTTGATTTCATTAATTCCTTAAAAAATCATTGTTGCGAACAGGGCGTGGAAACTTCGGGTCAATGAAGGCAAATGTCCTGCCCGTGTTAACACGGTACAGAAATAATTCCAACTTGGTCCCCGGGTGTGCTGGGGATCGTCGGGCGAAGCACGATGGTGATTGTCAACAGGAGCAATTTGCTGGGAAAAAGACGTATTTAGACATAAGGATTGAGCACTAAACTGTTATTATTCCGAATACAGGTACGAAACCTTGCACACAGCTAGGTAAACGTGTCCCCCGTTACGTTGTGCTCGTGAAACTTCATCTCTAAAGCCCAAGTACCCGCACGGGAGGTGGGGTCGACGGCAGGATGGCGGCCGTGTGTCATACGGGTTATAACATAGTATGCGCGTGTTGGTTTCATTAATTCATTTAAAATTCATTATTGCGAACAGGGTGTGGAAACTTCGAGGCAATGAAGGCCTATGTACTGCCCGTGTAACCATAGCAGAGAAATAATTTTAACTTAGCACGGGTGTGCTGGGTATCCTCTGTCCATGCATGCTGGTGAATGGCAACATAAGCAGTTTGCTGAAAGAAAGCCGTATTAAGACATAATGTTTGAGCACTAAAACGTTATTATTCCGTGTACACCTACAAAACCTTGCACACAGCTAGGTAGACGTGTCCCCAGTTAAGACGTTCTCGAAAAACCGTATTTCTAAAGTGCATGTAGCCGAGAGGCGAGGTGGGGGCGGCAGACGGCGGCGTTTAAAACATTCAAATGAATGCGCATGCTACTGCCCGTATACTGGAATGCGACAGATTTAAATGCTCATATAAAGAAAGAGAGCCATTAACGTGTCCCCCAGCTAACAGTGCTTGGGCAAGCGTGTTCTAAGCGTTCCTGTGCCCGTGCGCGCCAGTCGCGCGCTGAAACGCTAATGGCCACCGTGTTAATCTTATGTTTCGTATCACTGTAGATGTACGCTCGTGTCAATGAAGAGTGGCAAACAATAATGCCCAGGGCGTCCCTGAGTGAGCCGCCGGTCGTCGGCGATCACACGCCGCTGCATTCAACATATATGCACGTTTTGTCGCAATAAAATGAATAAGAACCTCAGTACGTAAATAGCTAACCGTCCAAACCGAATGTGAATCTGGTCGCCCTTATATACACTTCGCCTCATACATGGCGCAGGCACACCATTTGTTTTGAAATGTAAAAATGACACTGTTCTCGTAGCGTTTTGACAAATAACTGGAAAATGAGATAAACCCTGAACCAAAATAATCAAAGGGAGGTAATAAGTCGCCGAGACGGAGGCTGGGGGGTGGGGGGTGGGTGGGGGTGTGGCTGGATAAATTATGAACGACCGTTCCTCAGCAGCCAGTGGGCCGATCCGGGCGATTGAAGTACTGTTGGATAGGGCTCGACGATACCTTAACGAACCGACCGCGCTAGCCCCGGAGCTTGGACTGTCCCGGGGTCTGGGCTCGAAGGGCGTTCTGAAGTTTAGCGTCTTATGTTTACAATGCACGACAAAATCATGTTATCTCTCGGTGTTGTACCAACCATTCACCGTGTACAATGTTACTGAGAAAAAATAACAACACGTAATTCTTGAGCACCAGGATGTCAGTGCTGGCGCAAGGGCCTGTCGGTCTAGATTTTCACGCCTCTGAGGCGGACACGCGAGGTGCGAACGACCCTTCCCCACACAGGCCACTGCCTGCCAATAAGGTGTCATTTAGCACCTCGCTCGGTGTGGGTACAATGGGCCCCTACTGGCATGTGCCACTGTTCATGAGCAATGCCAGTCAATTAAGGGCGTTCGTATATAATCGGACACTGCCGCTGAGACAGCCACAGTTTACCTTGACTATTCACTCACTGATCTTGTTCATATCAGAACGTCTCGTAGGCAATGCCAGGCAACAGAAACATGAAGAGATGCCCGCTCTGCACGAGCATCGTGCAGCGCCTTCGGCCCCATGTAAGAAGTCAACACGGTGACAAGCTAACCGAGGTACAGGTGAAGATCGTCGCGAACATT
Organism: Mya arenaria; assembly: GCF_026914265.1. Taxonomy (NCBI): domain Eukaryota; kingdom Metazoa; phylum Mollusca; class Bivalvia; order Myida; family Myidae; genus Mya; species Mya arenaria. The sequence continues at coordinate 31,650,917 of NC_069128.1, forward strand.
GGCAACATACGCGGGCGGACGGCCCACCGGGGCCGCCTGTACAAAATATGCCCCGTTGACGGTTGCGGAGCCGTGACACGGCTCATGACCACTCACCTGCGGAATCAGCACGGGCTCGACGGGGATGGCATACGGTTCCTCCGGAATTATGCGCAACCCGTCGACAGGTACGAGATGCCAGACGTGCCAATGGCTCAGGAGGGGCGACCAGAGCCCGCAGAGGTGGCCGGACGAGCCGAGGTCCACGACGCAGTGTTAGCCGTTCCAGATGCGGACGGCCGTCCTAGACTCAGTACTGAGCCCGACGGCTCCGCGGGCTCCGGTCTGCCAGCGACGAGAGTCTCGACACAAGTAGCACATACGACATGACGGACATAATCAAGTATGCATACCTAACTGACTAATTATGTTATCATGGTACTTTTTCTCTTGGATTTACTTTTGGTGTATGGCCAGCGTGTAGCGGCCGTGTTTACAGGCAAATGGACGCGCGTGTTTATTTCATGAAATAATTTCATGTCCATTTGTGCGTATATAGTCTGTAAAGTCCGCGGCATTGTATACGCCTGCATCGTAAATGTATACTGAAATATATATGATACATGAATTGTGCTTTACCTCGTCTTTGTTTGTGCCCAAATACTCCACACAGGCCCTTTTACTAAAATAAATGCCATTTTCTGAGTTAACGGTTGAGCTCTAAACTATTTTCTTTTCCGTAAGCAGCCATGCAACTTTGGTGTTTGTGTCTAACAGTAGAAACCCAGTATATCGCCGTAATGACCGCTGAACAAACACTATTCCGTACACAGCTACGAAACTTGGCACAAAGAACGATATACGTGCCACCCGTTTCATGTACGCTTGTGCCATTGAAGAGTAGCAAGGAATAATGTCCGCGGCGTCCTTCCGCCGGTCGTCGCCGAGACGGAGGCCGGGTGCGCGGGATAAATCATGAACGACCGTTACTCAGCGGCCCGTGGGCCGATCCGGGCGATTGAAGTACCGTTGGTAAGGGCTCGGCGATACCTTCACGAACCGGCCCCGTTGGCCCAGTAACTTGGTCCGTCGCCGCTTCTGGGCTCGAAAATGAGCCTGCTGTCCGTGCATTTTCGGTTGGAAGTCAAAACTGTACGACTATGGACAGATCTCGTCCAGACCTTTCCAGCAACACTTTCATCATTAAGATCGGCCGACGCACTACAGAGATATGTTCGCGAACCCATGAACGATACTACCGCTTTTGCACAGTTACTCTGTCAGTCGTCAAATACTTCTTGAACTCATAGCGGCAACTTGTACAAAAGTAAAGGGTCGCCGCGTCTCCTCGTGGAGACACAGCGACCCGTATTCACATACATGTTCAGAGCAGTGTTGCAATGGGATGAAAGTAAAGTACATACGAAGCTGAACAATTGTGCAAAAGTAAAGGGTCGCCGCGTCCCCAGAGGAGACACAGCGACCCGTATACACGTATTCAGGTACAGTAGAATGAGCCAGTCTCCTGAGCATGCCACGAACTCTTGTCAACCGGGCGGGACCTGTGTAAACATTGTCGACGTCTTTCTCTTGAGCAGCTGGGCGTTATTTGAACAGTAATGTCCCAGGGCGGGTTTGTGCTGTGGTAACAACAGCAACTAACAAGTACAAACTAATTTATTCCTATTTCGCTCGCCATCTAAACCGATACTTATGAGCAGGCTCGACGTAAGTCAAAAGTAAAAGGGGAGCCCCGCGCGGCGGCCACCATTGGTCAAGGCGGCCCCAAGCGCGGAACTCCCCAACGAAGTAAACACTTATCAAGCGCATTTCTCAGCGGCCGACACAACTCGCGGACCCTCTGCGTAGAGCGTGACCAAGCCGGAAACTGCCATACCAACTGACTGCCGGCCTCTCTGCTCGCCTCGCCGAAATTGTCTGTACGCCTCGCCTGCCTGGCAGTTGCTTCCGCTCGCCGCATAGCGCGGCCAGCCTGCCTACCCGCGCTCGCCTCTGACGACCTTCGGCGGGCCATCTACACACGTCTGCTGGTCGTACAGCGAGTGGCCTGGCTTGGCCCACCGAGCAGCGCGGTGTTAGGTTTGCAGGGCGAGGTCTCTGTTGTCCTGCTTCGCTCGACTCTCTTCTTCGGCGTGGCCGGCCAACTGGCCAAGGCTTGTGTGCCCGTACCGTTCGCCAGCGTCGTCAAAGTACAGAGAGGCCGAGATACCAACAGTGTGGCTAATCTGTCTAGCCGGGCTTGCCTCCCGGCACCTTCAGCGTCAGCTAGCTACCTGCGTGGCCGAGATGCAGGCTCCGCTGTTCGCGGCCTCTCAAAGTACCGCTCTTCCAGGATCCATTCAGCGCGGACAATCTAACTACCCGGGCCCGCCATCCCGGACCTTCTGCGGGTCACCTCCGCGCGAGCTGCTTGTCTACCTGCCTAACGATGCGACCGAGATACCTTCCGCGGGCCTCTCTTTTTCTACCTTCTCGACTCGTCCACGATAACCACCTCAGCGTGCTGCCTCTCACAGCCAAAACATCAGATCCACTGTTGCTTGCTTGCGCCCTCTCGACCCGTACCTAAGCAGGTGCGACGCTGGCCAAAAGTAAAAGGGGAGCCCCGCACGGCAGTCAGCCTTGCTCAAGGCGACTGCAGGCGCGGGGCTCCCCAAACGAAGCAATCACAGTCTCGAGCTATTAGGAAGAAGTGCCCGTCTAGGTACGCGGACACCTCTCCTACCCGAAATGTTTCCACTCGCCGATATATACTGGGAATGCTCAGGCACTGCCACCGTTCTCTTGCACATGTGTACCCAGGGCTCCTTGCGACCATATCACATAGCATGTGTTTCGGAACCGTCACTGCCTTGGACCGGCTTCCACCCTGACCTCGGCTCAGCCAACCATGGTCGCGATGGTGGCGGCGACCTTGGCGGGAGATTCATCTAGCCTCTGCTCTTACACCCGAAACACATGATCGTCCGGCGGCCGCACGAACGAGCACACATTTATGATGTAAGAGAAAGCCTAGAAGAGCCTCCAACCTCAATCACCGATAACACCGTGGCCCTGGTCGGTTTCGCCGCAATATCTGTAGCCTGCCTGCTCAGGCTTCGCTTTATACTCGCCGTCTTATACTGGCCATATCTTCGCGCGGCCGATCCCTCTGGGCACTACACTTACCCTGGCCTGGCCTTGGGTCCATGAGCCTGTATTCCTCGCCCAACATCGGGGCCGAGCATCCCCAGTTCTGTATTCCGAGGCTAAAAAGCCACCCTGTCTAACTGCCTGCCTGCCTACCAACCACTGTTGGGTTTCCCGCATGGCTTGGGCATCACTAGCCTGCCAGAATCACCAAATTTTCCCACATCGGGGCCGAGCTTCCCCTGTTCTGTATTCCGAGGCCAGAGAGCCTTTCTGCCTGCCAATCAATGCTGGCTTCCCACCATAGCCTGGGCATCATCAGCCCGCCCCTATGGGCCTGCCTTCTCTGGCAATAGCTCCGAGAACATTAATCTCTGTTTGTCTGTTAAACAGACATCACATCCGAGCCACGCGAGGGCACTATTGCACATACTTCGTATATAAGACAAGCATAATACTTCCACTACTGGCAAAGCAAAACAGTTTGCTGCTACAGGCCGCAGTACTTGACCAGTACACTTGCATGTAATCCACACAGCAATCACTCACCGACAACTAGGGCAATCTCCCCTACATACCCTCTTGCCTGCATGCTCAGGCAGTTACTCTCAAATGGCCGGGCTGCTCTCACCCGCCGCCATTCAATCATCACCACAGCCAAGGTACCCAACTGCTTGGGACCGCCTCTCGCCTGAATCAATGCTGGCTTCCCACCATAGCCTGGGCATCATCAGCCCGCCCCTATGGGCCTGCCTTCTCTGGCAATAGCTCCGAGAACATTAATCTCTGTTTGTCTGTTAAACAGACATCACATCCGAGCCACGCGAGGGCACTATTGCACATACTTCGTATATAAGACAAGCATAATACTTCCACTACTGGCAAAGCAAAACAGTTTGCTGCTACAGGCCGCAGTACTTGACCAGTACACTTGCATGTAATCCACACAGCAATCACTCGCCGACAACTAGGGCAATCTCTCCTACATACCCTCTTGCCTGCATGCTCAGGCAGTTACTCTCAAATGGCCGGGCTGCTCTCACCCGCCGCCATTCAATCATCACCACAGCCAAGGTACCCAACTGCTTGGGACCGCCTCTCGCCTGAATCAATGCTGGCTTCCCACCATAGCCTGGGCATCATCAGCCCGCCCCTATGGGCCTGCCTTCTCTGGCAATAGCTCCGAGAACATTAATCTCTGTTTGTCTGTTAAACAGACATCACATCCGAGCCACGCGAGGGCACTATTGCACATACTTCGTATATAAGACAAGCATAATACTTCCACTACTGGCAAAGCAAAACAGTTTGCTGCTACAGGCCGCAGTACTTGACCAGTACACTTGCATGTAATCCACACAGCAATCACTCGCCGACAACTAGGGCAATCTCTCCTACATACCCTCTTGCCTGCATGCTCAGGCAGTTACTCTCAAATGGCCGGGCTGCTCTCACCCGCCGCCATTCAATCATCACCACAGCCAAGGCACCCAACTGCTTGGGACCGCCTCTCGCCTGAATCAATGCTGGACGTTCCCACCATAGCACTGGGACAGTCATCAGCTTTGCTCAGCCCCTATGGCACTGACCTTCTCTGGCAATAGCTCCGAGAACATTAATCTCTGTTTGTCTGTTAAACAGCATTACAATTGGCGCCCGGTCCGCAAGCAGATCGAAACGTTCCACGCGGAACCGCTACGCGAGGGCACTATTTGCAAATACTTCGTATATAAGACAAGCATAATACTTCCACTACTGGCAAAGCAAAACAGTTTGCTGCTACAGGCCGCAGTACTTGACCAGTACACTTGCATGTAATCCACACAGCAATCACTCGCCGACAACTAGGGCAATCTCCCCTACATACCCTCTTGCCTGCATGCTCAGGCAGTTACTCTCAAATGGCCGGGCTGCTCTCACCCGCCGCCATGCAATCATCACCACAGCCAAGGCACCCAACTGCTTGGGACCGCCTCTCGCCTGAGCCGCCGCGCGGACGTTTGAGCGCAGCACGGAACAGTCTCCAGCTTTGCTCAGCCCACACCAACTGAACCCTTGTTGATGTAGCCGTCCGCACAGCACACTATTGTGTCTGCCAGCAGAAGCACAGCATTTACAATTGGCGCCCCGGTCCCGGCAAGCAGATCGAAACGTTCCACGCGGAACCGCTACGCGAGGGCACTTTTGCAAATACTTCGTATATAAGACAAGCATAATACTTCCACTACTGGCAAAGCAAAACAGTTTGCTGCTACAGGCCGCAGTACTTGACCAGTACACTTGCATGTAATCCACACAGCAATCACTCGCCGACAACTAGGGGCAATCTCCCCTACATACCCTCTTGCCTGCATGCTCAGGCAGTTACTCTCAAATGGCCGGGCTGCTCTCACCCGCCGCCATGCAATCATCACCACAGCCAAGGCACCCAACTGCTTGGGACCGCCTCTCGCCTGAGCCGCCGCGCGGACGTTTGAGCGCAGCACGGAACAGTCTCCAGCTTTGCTCAGCCCACACCAACTGAACCCTTGTTGATGTAGCCGTCCGCACAGCACACTATTGTGTCTGCCAGCAGAAGCACAGCATTTACAATTGGCGCCCCGGTCCCGGCAAGCAGATCGAAACGTTCCACGCGGAACCGCTACGCGAGGGCACTTTTGCAAATACTTCGTATATAAGACAAGCATAATACTTCCACTACTGGCAAAGCAAAACAGTTTGCTGCTACAGGCCGCAGTACTTGACCAGTACACTTGCATGTAATCCACACAGCAATCACTCGCCGACAACTAGGGGCAATCTCCCCTACATACCCTCTTGCCTGCATGCTCAGGCAGTTACTCTCAAATGGCCGGGCTGCTCTCACCCGCCGCCATGCAATCATCACCACAGCCAAGGCACCCAACTGCTTGGGACCGCCTCTCGCCTGAGCCGCCGCGCGGACGTTTGAGCGCAGCACGGAACAGTCTCCAGCTTTGCTCAGCCCACACCAACTGAACCCTTGTTGATGTAGCCGTCCGCACAGCACACTATTGTGTCTGCCAGCAGAAGCACAGCATTTACAATTGGCGCCCCGGTCCCGGCAAGCAGATCGAAACGTTCCACGCGGAACCGCTACGCGAGGGCACTTTTGCAAATACTTCGTATATAAGACAAGCATAATACTTCCACTACTGGCAAAGCAAAACAGTTTGCTGCTACAGGCCGCAGTACTTGACCAGTACACTTGCATGTAATCCACACAGCAATCACTCGCCGACAACTAGGGCAATCTCCCCTACATACCCTCTTGCCTGCATGCTCAGGCAGTTACTCTCAATTGTGTATGTGTGCCTTGGGCACCTCACGACTCCTGTTTCGGAGACCTCACCACGTACCGACTCCTGCTAGTCGCCTCGTAATCTAAACAACCATCACTCACTGTTTACAAGGGCAATCTTCCCTACAGCACAATTTCACCCTTCAGTCTGAGTCTTGCTTATATATCTTCACATTCACTAATGCCTGCCAGCTCAGGCACGGATTCTGCCGGGCTGCTCTCCCGGATAACTGGGCACCGTACTACTCCAACAACAGTGACAACACCGCGGGCCTTGGTGCTGCGAGCGGTCCTCACCACGGACCGACTCCCACGCGTCGCTCCGTCTCGCCGCCAGCCAGATCTAAGGCAGTGGTGAGTACGAGCGGCTCCTCATATTGATTATGGCGAATGAAGCTTAAGACTCTCTTAGGCTTTACATTAACACCCGAAACATACGTTCGCCCGGCGGCCGCGCAAACGAGCGTGTGTTTGGGCTTTAAAAGTAATGCCCGAAAAAGACCTGTGCTTCGCTCCCAGACACAACGCAGCCTTTTTTGCTAGCCTCTGTTCTAGGCTGCCAACTCACAACAGCTCAAGTACCCTTATCTTCAACTCTTTAGCGGTAGCCTGCAAACCTTGGCCACCGCTTCGCCTCGGCTCGCCGCCAGCCAGTGCTAAGGCAGCGGCGAATAAGAGGCCCCTATTCTATGAGCCTGCCAGCTCAGGCATAACCAAACTCGAAATTTTTGCGGGACCGTCCCTTCCTTGGACATGCACACCGCCTTGGTATCAGCTCACCGCCAGCCAGTGCTAAGGCAGCAGCGAGTAAGACACCGACTTTAACTGAACCCTTGCTGGTTCCGCCACTTCTACTTAAGCCTGCCCTCTCAGGCTATGCATAAAGGCTAGAGTTTAAGCCGGTTGCCACCGGTCTGTCTACGAGGCTTCTGACGCCTTGGCGTGCTCGCTCTCGCGCTCGATCGGGGCTTTGAAGGCTCAAATGTTGCCGGTACCAAAGGTATGGCGGAGTGAGTGTTTAGACCGGGTAGCTTTGTAACGCCGGGCTTCTGAAGGGCTGTAGCAGTTTCTGAAGAGACCGGGGTCTCATCGTCCGCGTGCTCGCCACCTGCCTGACTTGCTTCCCACACCCTCTCACATACATAGGAATGACCAGTACGCTTGCCAGACATGTGGTCCACACAGCAATCACTCACCGAGAACTAGGGCAATCTCCCCTACATACCTCTTGCCTGCATGCTCAGGCAGTTACTCTCAATTGTGTGCGTGTGCCTTGGGCACTTCACGACTCCTGTTTCGGAGACCTCACCACGGACCGACTCCTGCTAGTCGCCTCGTGATCTAAACAACCATCACTCACTGTCTACAAGGGCAATCTTCCCTACAGCACAATTTCACCCTTCAGTCTGAATCTTGCTTATATATCTCCACCTTCACTAATGCCTGCCAGCTCAGGCACGGATTCTGCCGGGCTGCTCTCCCGGATAACTGGGCACCGTACTACTCTAACAACAGCGACAACAACGCGGGCCTTGGTGCTGCGAGCGGTCCTCGCCACGGACCGACTCCCACGCGTCGCTCCGTCTCGCCCCAGCAGCGAGTAAGACACCGACTTTAACTGAACCCTTGCCGGTTCCGCCACTTCTATTTGAGCCTGCCCCCTCAGGTTATGGCTTATGGCTCGGCCACAACCGGCGGAGGCTCCACGAGCTGGGGTACCTGCCTCTACGCCAGCGTGCCAAGCAATGCCATCTTTACGGTCGCTGTCCAGTGTCCGGATGAACCGGGACGGACTCGCAGGACACGTCGGGCTCGTTGTATTAACAAGAGACACCGCGGCCTTCAATCGCTTCTCGGGACCTGAGACTGCCTCTTGCATTCAAGCCGATCGCCACCGATGTGCTTACGAGGCGTCTACCGCATGTGCGTTATCGCTCTCGCGCTTGCTCGGGGCTTTGACGGCTGCAAGTCTTGCCTGTACCAAAGCTTGTGGAGTAGGTGTTTAGACCGGGGAGCTTTGTAACGCCGGGCTTTTGAAGGGCTGTAGCAGATTTGGAAGAGACCGAGATCTCATCGTCCTCTTGCTGGCCACCTGCCTGACTTGCTTCCCACACCCTCTCACACACCTAGGAATGTTTTATTTGTCAGTCACTGCTACAGCCTGCCGGGTCAGGCTAGCAACTGAACACCTGCTATTCCCGTCACCTTTGCTATGAGCCTGCCAACTCAGGCATAGCCAAACTCCAATCAGCTCAAGCACCCTGTGCTCGAAATTCTTGCGGGACCGTCCCTTCCTTGGACATTCCCCCCGCCTTGGCATCAGCTCGCCGCCAGCCAGTGCTAAGGCAGCAGCGACTAAGACGCCGACTTTAACTGAACCCTTTCCGGTTCCGCCACTTCTACTTAAGCCTGCCCCCTCAGGCTATGGCTTAAGGCTCGGCCACAACCGGCGGAGGCTCCACGAGCTGGGGTACCTGCCTCTACGCCAGCGTGCCAAGCAATGCCATCTTTACGGTCGCTGTCCAGTGTCCGGATGAACCGGGACGGACTCGCAGGACACGTCGGGCTCGTTGTATTAACAAGAGACACCGCGGCCTTCAATCGCTTCTCGGGACCTGAGACTGCCTCTTGCATTCAAGCCGATCGCCACCGATGTGCTTACGAGGCGTCTACCGCATGTGCGTTATCGCTCTCGCGCTTGCTCGGGGCTTTGACGGCTGCAAGTCTTGCCTGTACCAAAGCTTGTGGAGTAGGTGTTTAGACCGGGGAGCTTTGTAACGCCGGGCTTTTGAAGGGCTGTAGCAGATTTGGAAGAGACCGAGATCTCATCGTCCTCTTGCTGGCCACCTGCCTGACTTGCTTCCCACACCCTCTCACACACCTAGGAATGTTTTATTTGTCAGTCACTGCTACAGCCTGCCGGGTCAGGCTAGCAACTGAACACCTGCTATTCCCGTGACCTTTGCTATAAGCCTGCCACCTCAGGCATAGCCAAACTCCAATCAGCTCAAGCACCCAGTGCTCGAAATATTTGCGGGACCGTCCCTTCCTTGGACATTCCCCCCGCCTTGGCATCAGCTCGCCGCCAGCCAGTGCTAAGGCAGCAGCGAGTAAGACGCCGACTTTAACTGAACCCTTGCCGGTTCCGCCACTTCTACTTAAGCCTGCCCCCTCAGGCTATGGCTTAAGGCTCGGCCACAACCGGCGGAGGCTCCACGAGCTGGGGTACCTGCCTCTACGCCAGCGTGCCAAGCAATGCCATCCTTACGGTCGCTGTCCAGTGTCCGGATAAACCGGGACGGACTCGCAGGACACGTCGGGCTCGTTGTATTAACAAGAGACACCGCGGCCTTCAATCGCTTTTCGGGACCTGAGACTGCCTCTTGCATTCAAGCCGATCGCCACCGATGTGCTTACGAGGCGTCTGCCGCATGTGCGTTATCGCTCTCGCGCTTGCTCGGGGCTTTGACGGCTGCAAGTCTTGCCTGTACCAAAGCTTGTGGAGTAGGTGTTTAGACCGGGGAGCTTTGTAACGCCGGGCTTTTGAAGGGCTGTAGCAGATTTGGAAGAGACCGAGATCTCATCGTCCTCTTGCTGGCCACCTGCCTGACTTGCTTCCCACACCCTCTCACACACCTAGGAATGTTTTATTTGTCAGTCACTGCTACAGCCTGCCGGGTCAGGCTAGCAACTGAACACCTGCTATTCCCGTCACCTTTGCTATAAGCCTGCCACCTCAGGCATAGCCAAACTCGAATCAGCTCAAGCACCCAGTGCTCGAAATATTTGCGGGACCGTCCCTTCCTTGGACATTCCCCCCGCCTTGGCATCAGCTCGCCGCCAGCCAGTGCTAAGGCAGCAGCGAGTAAGACGCCGACTTTAACTGAACCCTTGCCGGTTCCGCCACTTCTACTTAAGCCTGCCCCCTCAGGCTATGGCTTAAGGCTAGGCCACAACCGGCGGAGGCTCCACGAACTGGGGTACCTGCCTCTACGCCAGCGTGCCAAGCAATGCCATCCTTACGGTCGCTGTCCAGTGTCCGGATAAACCGGGACGGACTCGCAGGACACGTCGGGCTCGTTGTATTAACAAGAGACACCGCGGCCTTCAATCGCTTTTCGGGACCTGAGACTGCCTCTTGCATTCAAGCCGATCGCCACCGATGTGCTTACGAGGCGTCTGCCGCATGTGCGTTATCGCTCTCGCGCTTGCTCGGGGCTTTGACGGCTGCAAGTCTTGCCTGTACCAAAGCTTGTGGAGTAGGTGTTTAGACCGGGGAGCTTTGTAACGCCGGGCTTTTGAAGGGCTGTAGCAGATTTGGAAGAGACCGAGATCTCATCGTCCTCTTGCTGGCCACCTGCCTGACTTGCTTCCCACACCCTCTCACACACCTAGGAATGTTTTATTTGTCAGTCACTGCTACAGCCTGCCGGGTCAGGCTAGCAACTGAACACCTGCTATTCCCGTCACCTTTGCTATAAGCCTGCCACCTCAGGCATAGCCAAACTCCAATCAGCTCAAGCACCCAGTGCTCGAAATTTTTGCGGGACCGTCCCTTCCTTGGACATTCCCCCCGCTTTGGCATCAGCTCGCCGCCAGCCAGTGCTAAGGCAGCAGCGAGTAAGACGCCGACTTTAACTGAACCCTTGCCGGTTCCGCCACTTCTACTTAAGCCTGCCCCCTCAGGCTATGGCTTAAGGCTAGGCCACAACCGGCGGAGGCTCCACGAACTGGGGTACCTGCCTCTACGCCAGCGTGCCAAGCAATGCCATCCTTACGGTCGCTGTCCAGTGTCCGGATAAACCGGGACGGACTCGCAGGACACGTCGGGCTCGTTGTATTAACAAGAGACACCGCGGCCTTCAATCGCTTCTCGGGACCTGAGACTGCCTCTTGCATTCAAGCCGATCGCCACCGATGTGCTTACGAGGCGTCTGCCGCATGTGCGTTATCGCTCTCGCGCTTGCTCGGGGCTTTGACGGCTGCAAGTCTTGCCTGTACCAAAGCTTGTGAAGTAGGTGTTTAGACCGGGGAGCTTTGTAACGCCGGGCTTTTGAAGGGCTGTAGCAGATTTGGAAGAGACCGAGATCTCATCGTCCTCTTGCTGGCCACCTGCCTGACTTGCTTCCCACACCCTCTCACACACCACACATCTCTGCTACAGCCTGCCGGGTCAGGCTAGCAACTGAACACCTGCTATTCCCGTCACCTTTGCTATAAGCCTGCCACCTCAGGCATAGCCAAACTCCAATCAGCTCAAGCACCCAGTGCTCGAAATTTTTGCGGGACCGTCCCTTCCTTGGACATTCCCCCCCGCCTTGGCATCAGCTCGCCGCCAGCCAGTGCTAAGGCAGCAGCGAGTAAGACGCCGACTTTAACTGAACCCTTGCTGGTTCCGCCACTTCTACTTAAGCCTGCCCTCTCAGGCTATGCATAAAGGCTCGAGTTTAAGCCGTTTGCCACCGGTCTGTCTACGAGGCTTCTGCCGCCTTGGCGTGCTCGCTCTCGCGCTCGATCGGGACTTTGAAGGCTCAAATGTTGCCGGTACCAAAGGTATGGCGGAGTGAGTGTTTAGACCAGGGAGCTTTGTAATGCCGGGCTTCTGAAGGGCTGTAGCAGTTTCTGAAGAGACCGGGGTCTCATCGTCCGCGTGCTCGCCACCTGCCTGACTTGCTTCCCACACCCTCTCACATACATAGGAATGACATCTTGGTTGTGGTTCCGAACAGGCCAATGTGCCACCCAAATGTGGCGAGGCAGGCAAAAGTAAGGGGATTTCACGGTGTTTTCGCCTCGCCGATGAGGCGAGCCCGGGGAGAAATATGAACGCTCGCCATTCGCAAACCCGCAGTGCGATCAGCTCGAACTGGGTACCGCTGGAAAGGTCTTGACAAGCCTCGTGTACCAGTGTCTGTTTCATTCCGATCGGAGCACAGACGGCTGAGATACGGGCAGTCAAAGTTTCGGCCGGTCTCGCCTGGGCAGCACGTCGAGAGGCAGGCAAAAGCACGGGGATTTGACGGTGTCTTTTGCTCGCCGATGAGGCGAGCCCGGGGAGAACTTTGAAAGCTCGCCATTCGCTAACCCGCCTTCCGATCGAGTCGAACCAGGTCCCGTTGGAAAGGTCTTGGCGAGCCGCGTCCATAGCCGTCGAGTGTGACCAGGTACGGGTCCGTCCGCCGGTCCCTGGCTCGAGCCCGGCCCTGCGGGATTAAGCGGCCGTGCCGAGGCTTGGCTTCCCGGGTAAGACCGACAAACGCGACTGCTATGGACGCGTCTTGGCGAGACCTTTCCAGCGGTACCTCGTTCGCCCTGATCGGAGCACGGACGGCTGAGATACGGGCAGTCAAATTTTCGGCCGGTCTCGCCTGTGTAGCGCGTCGAGAGGCGGGCAAAAGCACGGAGAATAGACCGCATTTTCGCCTCGCCGATATGGCGAGCCCGGGAAGTGCTTTGAAAGCTCGCCATTCGCTAACCCGCCGTCCGATCGAGTCGAACCAGGTACCGTCGGATAGATCTCGGCGGGCCCCGTCCATAGCTGTCGAGTTTGACCAGGTAACTGTCCGTCCTCGGGGTCCCGAGCTCGAACCCGGCCCTTACTCGCAACTCTATATACGTGCAAAATAAAAGGGCCGCCGCGCCTCCCTTAGGAGACGCGGCGACCCGCTGTGTGCTTGTGCTTTTCGCCAAAAATAAAAGGGTCCCCGCGCCTCTCGGAGGAGACACAGAGACCCGTGTACGTACGTACATACAGCAGCGATACAGCCTGCCTGGCCGCCGAGCCTGCCTGCCAGCCTGGCGCGAGGCGAGAAGCCCGGACGTTGTCCCCATAGCCCGGGAGGCCTCTGCTCGGCCGAGATACCTTCCCGGACTCACACATCGGGCCACTGCCTGCCTGCCTAGTACTATCGCGTCGTCCCCATAGCTAGCCCGGGAGGCCTCTGCTCGGCCGAGAGACCTTCCCGGGCTCACACCGGGGCACTGCCTGCCTGCCTGCCAGCACGGTACGGGGACCCGGCCAAGACCAGGAGTTTTGCGACGGTACCACAGCTCGCAGGCAGGCTGCCACCGCGAGAAGCCCGGCCGCCGAGCCTGCCTGCCTGGCGCGAGGCGAGAAGCCCGGCCGACGCTCGGCTACGTGTCCGTGCTCGCCTCCCGCGAGCTTCCAGACGTCGTCCCCACATAAGTATGGAATGACAACTTGGTTGTGGGTCGGCCACTTCGACTTTAACTTTATTTTTCTACACTTTTGCGCGCTGGCCGGGCTCTCGGCGAGCCTGCCTGCCTGCCTAGTACTACCGCGTCGTCCCCATAGCCCGGGAGGCCTCCGCTCGGCCGAGATACCTTCCCGGGCTCACACCGGGCCACTGGCTGCCTGCCTGCCAGCACGGTACGGGGACCCGGCCAAGACCAGGAGCTTTACGACGGTACCACAGCTCGCAGGCAGGTGGCCACCGCGAGAAGCCCGGCCGCCGAGCCTGCCTGCCTGCCTGGCGCGAGGCGAGAAGCCCGGCCGTCGTCCCCATAGCCCGGGAGGCCTCCGCTCGGCAGAGATACCTACCCGGGCTCACACCGGGCCACTGCCTGCCTGCCTAGTACTATCGCGTCGTCCCCATAGCTAGCCCGGGAGGCCTCTGCTCGGCCGAGAGACCTTCCCGGGCTCACACCGGGCCACTGCCTGCCTGCCTAGTACTATCGCGTCGTCCGCATAGCTAGCCCGGGAGGCCTCTGCTCGGCCGAGAGACCATCCTGGGCTCACACCGGGCCACTGCCTGCCTGCCTGCCAGCACGGTACGGGGACCCGGCCAAGACCATGAGCTTTGCGACGGTACCACAACTCGCAGGCAGGCTGCCACCGCGAGAAGCCCGGCCGCCGAGCCTGCCTGCCTGGCGCGAGGCGAGAAGCCCGGCCGACGCTCGACTACGTGTCCGTGCTCGCCTCTCGCGAGCTTCCAGACGTCGTCCCCACATAGGTATGGAATGACAACTTGGTTGTGGGTCGGCCACTTCGACTTTTTCGGCTCGGCAGAGATACCTTTCCGTGCTCACACATCGGGCCTCTGCCTGTCTGCCTAGTGCTATCGCGTCGTCCATTAGCCCGGGAGGCCTCCGCTCGGCAGAGATACCTACCCGGGCTCACACCGGGCCACTGCCTGCCTGCCTGCCTGCCAGCACGGTACGGGGACCCGGCCAAGACCAGGAGCTTTACGACGGTACCACAGCTTGCAGGCAGGCGGCCACCGCGAGAAGCCCGGCCGCCGAGCCTGCCTGCCTGCCTGCCCTCCTGGCGCGAGGCGAGAAGCCCAGCCGTCGTCCCCATAGCCCGGGCGGCTTCTGCTCGGCCGAGATACCTTCCCGGGCTCACACATCGGGCCTCTGCCTGTCTGCCTAGTGCCATCGCGTCGTCCCCTAGCCCGGGAGGACTCCGCTCGGCAGAGATACCTTCCCGGTCTCATACATCGGGCCTCTGACTGCCTGCCTGCCTAGTACTACCGCGTCGTCCCCATAGCCCGGGAGGCCTCCGCTGGGCCGAGATACCTTCCCGGGCTCTCACCGGGCCACTTCCTGCCTGCCTGGCAGCACGGTACGGGGACCCGGCCAAGACCAGGAGCTTTACGACGGTACCACAGCTCGCAGGCAGGCGGCCACCGCGAGAAGCCCGGCCGCCGAGCCTGCCTGCTTGCCTGCCTGGCGCGAGGCGAGAAGCCCGGCCGACGCTCGGCTACGTGTCCGTGCTCGCCCCTCGCGAGCTTCCAGACGTCGTCCCCGCATATGTATGCAATGACAACTTGGTTGTGGGTCGGCCACTTCGACTTTAACTCTTTTTTTCTACACATTTGCGCGCTGGCCGGGCTCTCGGCGAGCCTGCCTGCCTAGTTCTACCGCGTCGTCCCCATAGCCCGGGAGGCCTCCGCTCGGCCGAGATACCTTCCCGGGCTAACACCGGGCCACTGCCTGCCTGCCTGCCAGCACGGTACGGGGACCCGGCCAAGACCAGGAGCTTTACGACGGTACCACAGCTCGCAGGCAGGCGGCCACCGCGAGAAGCCCGGCCGCCGAGCCTGCCTGCCTGCCTGCCTGGCGCGAGGCGAGAAGCCCGGCCGTCGTCCCCATAGCCCGGGAGGCTTCTGCTCGGCCGAGATACCTTCCCGAGCTCATACATCGGGCCTTTGACTGCCTGCCTGCCTAGTACTATCGCGTCGTCCCCTAGCCCGGGAGGCCACCGCTCGTCAGAGATACCTACCCGGGCTCACACCGGGCCACTGCCTGCCTGCCTAGTACTATCGCGTCGTCCCCATGCTAGCCCGGGAGGTTTCTGCTCGGCAGAGTGACCTTCCCGGGCTCACACCGGGCCACTGCCTGCCTACCTGCCAGCACGGTACGGGGACCCGGCCAAGACCAGGAGCTTTACGACGGTACCACAGCTAGCAGGCAGGCGCCACCGCGAGAAGCCCGGCCGCCGAACCTGCCTGCCTGGCGCGAGGCGAGAAGCCCGGCCGAAGCTCGGCTACGTGTCCGTGCTCGCCTCTCGCGAGCTTCCAGACGTCGTCCCCACATAGGTATGGAATGACAACTTGGTTGTGGGTCGGCCACTTCGACTTTAACTTTTATTTTTTCTACACTTTTGCGCGCTGGCCGGGCTCTCTCTGCCTGCCTGCCTGCCTAGTACTATCGCGTCGTCCCCATAGCCCGGGAGGCTTCTGCTCGACCGAGATACCTTCCCGGGCTCACTCATCGGGCCTCTGCCTGCCTGCCTAGTACTATCGCGTCGTCCCCTAGCCAGGGAGGCCTCCGCTCGGCAGAGATACCTACCCGGGCTCACACCGGGTCACTGCCTGCCTGCCTAGTACTATCGCGTCGTCCCCATAGCTAGCCAGGGAGGCCTCTGCTCGGCCGAGAGACCATCCCGGGCTCACACCGGGCCACTGCCTGCCTGCCTGCCTGCCAGCACGGTACGGGGACCCGGCCAAGACCAGGAGCTTTACGACGGTACCGCAGCTCGCAGGCAGGCGGCCACCGCGAGAAGCCCGGCCGCCGAGCCTGCCTGCCTGCCTGTGTGCCTGGCGCGAGGCGAGAAGCCCGGCCGACGCTTGGCTACGTGTCCGTGCTCGCCTCCCGCGAGCTTCCAGAGGTCGTCCCCACATAGGTATGGAATGACAACTTGGTTGTGGGTCGGCCACTTCGACTTTAACTTTTTTTTCTACACTTTTGCGCGCTCGCCGGGCTCTCAGCGAGCCTGCCTGCCTGCCTGCTGCCTCGACAGCACAGGGACCCGGCCAAGACCAGTAGTTTCCAGCGGTACCTGGAACGTCGAGATCGGCCAGGGCGTCCCGGAGCAACACGCGGACGAAGACCGGGCATTCGCCAAGCGCAAGGCGCGCGCGCCTCTCGGCGAGTCTGCCTGCCTGCCTGCCTGCCGCGAGGCGAGCTAGTCCCAAGCCTGGCCAGCGCTAGTACCTTCGCGCCGCCGTGTCCCCGAGCTCGCGAAGCAGGCAGGCAGGCAGGCGAGAGAGCAGGCGAGCTAGCGGCCGGGCGGCGGACTCGGCCCGGGGTAGGTGGTAGGTGGTCTGCGAGGCGAACGAAGCCCGGGAGGCCGCCGTTCTCGACGTTAGACTCGCGGTTCCGGACGCCTCTCGCGATTTACAAAGCCTCCCCACATAGCTAGAGTGACAACTTGGATGTGGGTCGGGTTTGAAGAAAAAATGTGTCACCTATTTTCGCGACCCCCCAGCAGCGCTTCGGCGGCAGTATCTCAGCGGCCGAGCGGCTTGACGAGTGCATCGAGACAACGTTGGAAAGGTCTCGTCCAGACCTTTCCGGCGGTACCTCGTTTATCCCGATCGGTGTTTGGGCGGCGGAGATACGGGCTGTCAAAGTTTCGCGCGGGCAGCGCTTCGCGAGGCAGGCAAAAGTACGGGGATTTCACGGTGTTTTCGCCTCGCCGATGAGGCGAGCCCGGGGAGAAATATGAACGCCCGCCATTCGCAAACCCGCAGTGCGATCAGCTCGAACTGGTTACCGCTGGAAAGGTCTCGACAAGCCGCGTGTACCAGTGTCTGTTTCATTCCGATCGGAGCACGGACGGCGAAGATACGGGCAGTCAAAGTTTCGGCCGGTCTCGCCTGGGCAGCACGTCGAGAGGCAGGCAAAAGCACGGTGATTTCACGGTGTCTTTTGCTCGCCGATGAGGCGAGCCCGGGGAGAACTTTGAAAGCTCGCCATTCGCTAACCCGCCGTCCGATCGAGTTGAACCAGGTATCGATGGAAAGAACTCGACGAGCCCCGTCAATAGCTGTCGAGTTTGATTAGGTTCGGGTCCGACCGCCGGTCCAGGGCTCGAGCCCGGCCCGGCGGGACTAAGCGGCCGTGTCGAGGCTCAGCTTCCCGGGTTAGACCGGCAAACGCGACTGCTATGGACGCGTCTCGACGAGACCTTTCCAGCGGTACCTCGTTCGCCCTGATCGGAGCACGGACGGCTGAGATACGGGGGCAGTGGGTTTGGATTGAAGACAAATTGTGTCACCTATTTTCGCGACACCCCAGAGACGTTCTCCAGCGCTTCAGCGGTCGTATCTGAGCGATCGAGTCGAACCAGGTACCGTTGGAAAGGTCTCGGCGAGCCGCGTCCATAGCTGTCGGGTTTGACCAGGTACGGGTCCGTCCGTAGGTCCAGGGCTCGAGCCCGTCCTGGCGGGACTAAGTGGCCGTGCCGAGGCTCGGCTTCCCGGGTTGGACTGGCAAACGCGACTGCTATGGACGCGTCTCGGCGAGACCTTTCCAGCGGTACCTCGTCCGCCCTGATCGGAGCACGGAAGGCTGAGATACTGGGGCAGTGGGTTTGGATTGAAGACAAATTGTGTCACCTATTTTCGCGACACCCCAGCGCCGTACTCCAGCGCTTCAGCGGCCGTATCTGAGCGATCGAGTCGAACCAGGTACCGTTGGAAAGGTCTCGGCGAGCCGCGTCCATAGCTGTCGGGTTTGACCAGGTACGGGTCCGTCCGTAGGTCCAGGGCTCGAGCCCGCCCTGGCGGGACTAAGCTGGCCGTGCCGAGGCTCGGCTTCCCGGGTTAGACCGGCAAACGCGACTGCTATGGACGCGTCTTGACGAGACCTTTCCAGCGGTACCTCGTTCGCCCTGATCGGAGCACAGACGGCTGAGATACGGGGGCAGTGGGTTTGGATTGAAGACAAATTGTGTCACCTATTTTCGCGACACCCCAGCGACATACTCCTGCGCTTCAGCGGCCGTATATGAGCGATCGAGTCGAACCAGGTACCGTTGGAAAGGTCTCGGCGAGCCGCGTCCATAGCTGTCGGGTTTGACCAGGTACGGGTCCGTACCGCCGGTCCAGGACTCGAGCCCGTCCTGGCGGGACTAAGTGGCCGTGCCGAGGCTCGGCTTCCCGGGTTGGACTGGCAAACGCGACTGCTATGGACGCGTCTCGGCGAGACCTTTCCAGCGGTACCTCGTTCGCCCTGATCGGAGCACGGAAGGCTGAGATACTGGGGCAGTGGGTTTGGATTGAAGACAAATTGTGTCACCTATTTTCGCGACACCCCAGCGACGTACTCCAGCGCTTCAGCGGCCGTATCTGAGCGATCGAGTCGAACCAGGTACCGTTGGAAAGGTCTCGGCGAGCCGCGTCCATAGCTGTCGGGTTTGACCAGGTACGGGTCCGTCCGTAGGTCCAGGGCTCGAGCCCGTCCTGGCGGGACTAAGTGGCCGTGCCGAGGCTCGGCTTCCCGGGTTGGACTCGGCAAACGCGACTGCTATGGACGCGTCTCGGACGAGACCTTTCCAGCGGTACCTCGTTCGCCCTGATCGGAGCACGGACGGCTGAGATACTGGGGCAGTGGGTTTGGATTGAAGACAAATTGTGTCACCTATTTTCGCGACACCCCAGCGACCGTACTCCAGCGCTTCAGCGGCCGTATATGAGCGATCGAGTCGAACCAGGTACCGTTGGAAAGGTCTCGGCGAGCCGCGTCCATAGCTGTCGGGTTTGACCAGGTACGGGTCCGTCCGCCGGTCCAGGGCTCGAGCCCGCCCTGGCGGGACTAAGCGGCCGTGCCGAGGCTCGGCTTCCCGGGTTGGACTGGCAAACGCGACTGCTATGGACGCGTCTCGGCGAGACCTTTCCAGCGGTACCTCGTTCGCCCTGATCGGAGCACGGACGGCTGAGATACTGGGGCAGTGGGTTTGGATTGAAGACAAATTGTGTCACCTATTTTCGCGACACCCCAGCGCCGTACTCCAGCGCTTCAGCGGCCGTATCTGAGCGATCGAGTCGAACCAGGTACCGTTGGAAAGGTCTCGGCGAGCCGCGTCCATAGCTGTCGGGTTTGACCAGGTACGGGTCCGTCCGTAGGTCCAGGGCTCGAGCCCGCCCTGGCGGGACTAAGTGGCCGTGCCGAGGCTCGGCTTCCCGGGTTGGACTGGCAAACGCGACTGCTATGGACGCGTCTCGGCGAGACCTTTCCAGCGGTACCTCGTTCGCCCTGATCGGAGCACGGAAGGCTGAGATACTGGGGCAGTGGGTTTGGATTGAAGACAAATTGTGTCACCTATTTTCGCGACACCCCAGCGACGTACTCCAGCGCTTCAGCGGCCGTATCTGAGCGATCGAGTCGAACCAGGTACCGTTGGAAAGGTCTCGGCGAGCCGCGTCCATAGCTGTCGGGTTTGACCAGGTACGGGTCCGTCCGTAGGTCCAGGGCTCGAGCCCGCCCTGGCGGGACTAAGCGGCCGTGCCGAGGCTCGGCTTCCCGGGTTGGACTGGCAAACGCGACTGCTATGGACGCGTCTTGACGAGACCTTTCCAGCGGTACCTCGTTCGCCCTGATCGGAGCACAGACGGCTGAGATACGGGGGCAGTGGGTTTGGATTGAAGACAAATTGTGTCACCTATTTTCGCGACACCCCAGCGACAGTACTCCATGCGCTTCAGCGGCCGTATCTGAGCGATCGAGTCGAACCAGGTACCGTTGGAAAGGTCTCGGCGAGCCGCGTCCATAGCTGTCGGGTTTGACCAGGTACGGGTCCGACCGCCGGTCCAGGACTCGAGCCCGTCCTGGCGGGACTAAGTGGCCGTGCCGAGGCTCGGCTTCCCGGGTTGGACTGGCAAACGCGACTGCTATGGACGCGTATCGGCGAGACCTTTCCAGCGGTACCTCGTTCGCCCTGATCGGAGCACGGAAGGCTGAGATACTGGGGCAGTGGGTTTGGATTGAAGACAAATTGTGTCACCTATTTTCGCGACACCCCAGCGCCGTACTCCAGCGCTTCAGCGGCCGTATCTGAGCGATCGAGTCGAACCAGGTACCGTTGGAAAGGTCTCGGCGAGCCGCGTCCATAGCTGTCGGGTTTGACCAGGTACGGGTCCGTCCGTAGGTCCAGGGCTCGAGCCCGTCCTGGCGGGACTAAGTGGCCGTGCTGAGGCTCGGCTTCCCGGGTTGGACTGGCAAACGCGACTGCTATGGACGCGTCTCGGCGAGACCTTTCCAGCGGTACCTCGTTCGCCCTGATCGGAGCACAGATGGCTGAGATACGGGGGCAGTGGGTTTGGATTGAAGACAAATTGTGTCACCTATTTTCGCGACACCCCAGCGCCGTACTCCAGCGCTTCAGCGGCCGTATCTGAGCGATCGAGTCGAACCAGGTACCGTTGGAAAGGTCTCGGCGAGCCGCGTCCATAGCTGTCGGGTTTGACCAGGTACGGGTCCGTCCGTAGGTCCAGGGCTCGAGCCCGTCCTGGCGGGACTAAGTGGCCGTGCCGAGGCTCGGCTTCCCGGGTTGGACTGGCAAACGCGACTGCTATGGACGCGTCTCGGCGAGACCTTTCCAGCGGTACCTCGTTCGCCCTGATCGGAGCACGGACGGCTGAGATACTGGGGCAGTGGGTTTGGATTGAAGACAAATTGTGTCACCTATTTTCGCGACACCCCAGCGACGTACTCCAGCGCTTCAGCGGCCGTATCTGAGCGATCGAGTCGAACCAGGTACCGTTGGAAAGGTCTCGGCGAGCCGCGTCCATAGCTGTCGGGTTTGACCAGGTACGGGTCCGTCCGTAGGTCCAGGGCTCGAGCCCGCCCTGGCGGGACTAAGCGGCCGTGCCGAGGCTCGGCTTCCCGGGTTAGGACCGGCAAACGCGACTGCTATGGACGCGTCTTGACGAGACCTTTCCAGCGGTACCTCGTTCGCCCTGATCGGAGCACAGGACGGCTGAGATACTGGGGCAGTGGGTTTGGATTGAAGACAAATTGTGTCACCTATTTTCGCGACACCCCAGCGACATACTCCTGCGCTTCAGCGGCCGTATATGAGCGATCGAGTCGAACCAGGTACCGTTGGAAAGGTCTCGGCGAGCCGCGTCCATAGCTGTCGGGTTTGACCAGGTACGGGTCCGACCGCCGGTCCAGGACTCGAGCCCGTCCTGGCGGGACTAAGTGGCCGTGCCGAGGCTCGGCTTCCCGGGTTGGACTGGCAAACGCGACTGCTATGGACGCGTCTCGGCGAGACCTTTCCAGCGGTACCTCGTTCGCCCTGATCGGAGCACGGACGGCTGAGATACTGGGGCAGTGGGTTTGGATTGAAGACAAATTGTGTCACCTATTTTCGCGACACCCCAGCGACGTACTCCAGCGCTTCAGCGGCCGTATCTGAGCGATCGAGTCGAACCAGGTACCGTTGGAAAGGTCTCGGCGAGCCGCGTCCATAGCTTTCGGGTTTGACCAGGTACGGGTCCGTCCGTAGGTCCAGGGCTCGAGCCCGCCCTGGCGGGACTAAGCGGCCGTGCCGAGGCTCGGCTTCCCGGGTTAGACCGGCAAACGCGACTGCTATGGACGCGTCTCGGCGAGACCTTTCCAGCGGTACCTCGTTCGCCCTGATTGGAGCACGGACAGCTGAGATACGGGGGGCCGTGAGTTTGGTTTAAAGAAACATTGTGTCACCTATTTTCGGAACCCACCAGCGACGTACTTCAGCGCTTCAGCGGCCGTATCTCAGCGGTCGAGTGGCTTGGTGAGTGCATCGAGACACCGTTGAAAATGTCTTTTCTAGACCTTTCCGGCTGTACCTCGGTTATCCCAATACGTGCACCGGCGACGGAGATACAGGCAGTCAAAATTTCGCCCGGGCTCGCCTAGGCAGCACGTCGAGAGGCAGGCAAAAGCTAGGCAATTTGACAGTGTTTTCGCTTCGCAGATGAGGCGAGCCCGGTGATAAATTTGAACGCGCGCTTTTGGCCAACCCGCAGTGCAATCGAGTGAAACTAGGTACCGTTGGAAAGGTCTCTTCGAGCCGCGTCGAGCGGCGGCCGAGAGTACGGGGAAAAGACCGCATTTTTAATCTTGCCTCGTCGAGGCCAGCGGCCGGGTCCGGGTAAAACTTTGAACGGCCACAATACACGAACTTGCGGTGTGGTCCGCGGCTCCCGGGTTCGAGCCCGGCCAGGCGGGACCAATAGCCCGTGCCGAAGCCGGGCTCCCTTTGTTGGACCTGGAAACGCGACGGCAACTTCACTAGGTGGCCCCTAAGTGCAATTTGATGTAATGTGATTTGTTTTTATGCAATCGAAATAGTATCTGTTAAATGGTTCACATTCTAGAATACGCACACTTTAAAATAAACTGTTTCCAAGTTGTAGACATTTGTGTTGTTTCATATACCCAAAGATGTAATGTTTTCCAATCGAAGATCGAAGGAGCGACATAAGAATCGTTGACTGTTTATTTCATCACCTAAAATACCAGTAACCACAGCCCTCTCTGAAGCAGGTCGACTGCGCCAAAGGCCACCAATTTGCAAAATGCCACTATTCAACAACGACACTGTTAAGCAAAAGGCCGCTATTCAGCATTTGCCACTTTAGCGCAAAGTGCCCTTATTCAGCAATTGCCCCCAAAAAGCAAAGCGCCCCTATTCAGCAATTGCCCCTGAAAAGCAAAGCGCCCCTATTCAGCAATTGCCCCCAAAAAGCAAAGCGCCCCTATTTAGCAATTGCCTCTATAAATCAAAGCGCCCCTATTTAGCAATTGCCCCCAAAAAGCAAAGCGCCCCTATTTAGCAATTGCCCCTATAAAGCAAAGTGCCCTTATTCAGCAATTGCCCCCAAAAAGCAAAGCGCCCCTATTCAGCAATTGCCCCTGAAAAGCAAAACATTTAGAGGGTAATAGAGATACCTAACATATAGAGTTTAGTTTAGTTTAAACTATATATGTTAGGTTTCTCTAATACCGTCTAAATACCTAACATATATGGTGGTTTCCTTGAATATATTCTAGGTATTTTTGTCAGAATATATCTCCACAGGTTAAACTACCAGTAAGTTAGCCCGTTTGGTTCACAGCACTTTGTGAGCTCATATATAAAAAAATGAAAGGGGAGCCCCGGCACGGAGGCGTCCCCGGTGCCCGGCGCGCGCGCGCGCTAATGAGCGCAGCGTGCACACACGGGTTGATTTGGGCGCCGCGCGGAGCTCCCCACACAGGTACACGGTAGTTCACCCGTTCAATCTACCATAAAAAAAACTACATCCGGCGCGCCAAAGTGGCGGGCCATCGTACCGGAAGTAGTGTTATCTCGATAACAAAAAGAGATATCTCAATTCTGTTTTCAGATTCCTTTTCAGAGTACCCCGAAACCTGGCGAGTAACTTTTTTCTAAAGAAAATCTCACAGAATGAACAAATGGATTAATATGTTGTTGTTTTTAGCCACCCAAAAATGGCCATTCGCCCACGTACGGACGAACGCACTTGGAAACACCAAAGTGTCGTACACCGTTCGACGCGGTTTTTTTTTCCCTAGGCGCCTGTCCAAGTTTTAATAGGATACCTCTTAAGACAAAATAGTTATTGCCAAAAAACATATCGCGCGGACTCTATAGAGAGCACATTTCTCTCGCCTGTATCGCCCCACGACCTCGTACGGGCGAACGAACAAGTATATGTCCATAATTCTTTTTGTGTTAAAACAGGTATAGAATAAACTAGATAATGAGGAAATTTCAAAAGCATTGCACAAAAACTAAAGGTACGAGACAAATTTCAAACCAGGACGCTTCTATAATTACATGTGAAACTCGGCCCGCATGGCACTTTTGGTCCCAGACAGGCGGACACACGTCGTTTATTGCATTGATTTTCACATGTCCGTCTAGGGCATGGTTATAACTCAAACAAATGGGTGTTTCCTCGGCTATATATCGGGTAATTTTGTCATAACATAATATCACCACAGGTAAAACGGCCCGTAAATTGACCCGAGAGCTTTGCGTGTTCATATATTCACTAGCAGATGCACCTGGCACTCCGCTGTTAATGGTCTTTGGTCAATATCTACCAAAAAAAAATCAACTTCCGGCGCTGCAAGCTGGCTGGCGGCAAACCGGATGTCGATCCATGTTGAGAACCGAATCTGATATCACGATTCTGATTTCAGATTTGTGTTCGGCATGCCCTAAAAATCATACAATAGCAACTCTGTAAGCAGTCAAGGTATCGCGTTCGAGCAGGTACCCGTCCGTCCGCGGGTACCGGGCTCGAGCCCGGCCGCGAACTTGACGGCTATGGACGCAGCTCGCCGAGACCTTACAACGGTGGCTCGTTCGCCCCGATCTTAAATTGCATTCGCAATAACGGGTTATAACATAGACATGAATGCGCGTGTTGATTTCATTAATTCCTTAAAAAATCATTGTTGCGAACAGGGTGTGGAAACTTCGGGTCAATGAAGGCAAATGTCCTGCCCGTGTTAACACGGTACCGAAATAATTCCAACTTGGTCCCCGGGTGTGCTGGGGATCGTCGGGCGAAGCACGATGGTGATTGTCAACAGGAGCAATTTGCTGGGAAAAAGACGTATTTAGACATAAGTATTGAGCACTAAACTGTTATTATTCCGAATACAGGTACGAAACCTTGCACACAGCTAGGTAAACGTGTCCCCCGTTACGTTGTGCTCGTGAAACTTCATCTCTAAAGCCCAAGTACCCGCACGGGAGGTGGGGTCGACGGCAGGATGGCGGCCGTGTGTCATACGGGTTATAACATAGTATGCGCGTGTTGGTTTCATTAATTCATTTGAAATTCATTATTGCGAACAGGGTGTGGAAACTTCGAGACAATGAAGGCCTATGTACTGCCCGTGTAACCATAGCAGAGAAATAATTTTAACTTAGCACGGGTGTGCTGGGTCTCCTCTGTCCATGCATGCTGGTGAATGTCAACATAAGCAGTTTGCTGAAAGAAAGCCGTATTAAGACATAATGTTTGAGCACTAAAACGTTATTATTCCGTGTACACCTACAAAACCTTGCACACAGCTAGGTAGACGTGTCCCCAGTTAAGACGTTCTCGAAAAACCGTATTTCTAAAGTGCATGTAGCCGAGAGGCGAGGTGGGGGGCGGCAGACGGCGGCGTTTATAACATTCAAATGAATGCGCATGCTACTGCCCGTATACTGGAATGCGACAGATTTAAATGCTCATATAAAGAAAGAGAGCCATTAACGTGTCCCCCAGCTAACAGTGCTTGGGCAAGCGTGTTCTAAGCGTTCCTGTGCCCGTGCGCGCCAGTCGCGCGCTGAAACGCTATAGACCACCGTGTTAATCTTATGCTTCGTATCACTGTAGATGTACGCTCGTGTCAATGAAGAGTAGCAAACGATAATGCCCAGGGCGTCCCTGAGTGAGCCGCCGGTCGTCGGCGATCACACGCCGCTGCTTTCAACATATATGCACGTTTTGTCGCAATAAAATGAATAAGAACCTCAGTACGTAAATAGCTAACCGTCTAAACCGAGCCCGGCACGGTGGCGTCCCCGGTGCCCGGCGCGCGCGCGCTAATGATCGCAGCGTGCACACACGGGTTGATTTGGGCGCCGCGCGGAGCTCCCCACACAGGTACACGGTAGTTCACCCGTTCAATCTACCATAAAAAAACTACATCCGGCGCGCCAAAGTGGCGGGCCATCGTACCGGAAGTAGTGTTATCTCGATAACAAAAAGAGATATCTCAATTCTGTTTTCAGATTCCTTTTCAGAGTACCCCGAAACCTGGCGAGTAACTTTTTTCTAAAGAAAATCTCACAGAATGAACAAATGGATTAATATGTTGTTGTTTTTAGCCACCCAAAAATGGCCATTCGCCCACGTACGGACGAACGCACTTGGAAACACCAAAGTGTCGTACACCGTTCGACGCGGTTTTTTTTTCCCTAGGCGCCTGTCCAAGTTTTAATAGGATACCTCTTAAGACAAAATAGTTATTGCCAAAAAACATATCGCGCGGACTCTATAGAGAGCACATTTCTCTCGCCTGTATCGCCCCACGACCTCGTACGGGCGAACGAACAAGTATATGTCCATAATTCTTTTTGTGTTAAAACAGGTATAGAATAAACTAGATAATGAGGAAATTTCAAAAGCATTGCACAAAAACTAAAGGTACGAGACAAATTTCAAACCAGGACGCTTCTATAATTACATGTGAAACTCGGCCCGCATGGCACTTTTGGTCCCAGACAGGCGGACACACGTCGTTTATTGCATTGATTTTCACATGTCCGTCTAGGGCATGGTTATAACTCAAACAAATGGGTGTTTCCTCGGCTATATATCGGGTAATTTTGTCATAACATAATATCACCACAGGTAAAACGGCCCGTAAATTGACCCGAGAGCTTTGCGTGTTCATATATTCACTAGCAGATGCACCTGGCACTCCGCTGTTAATGGTCTTTGGTCAATATCTACCAAAAAAATCAACTTCCGGCGCTGCAAGCTGGCTGGCGGCAAACCGGATGTCGATCCATCTTGAGAACCGAATCTGATATCACGATTCTGATTTCAGATTTGTGTTCGGCATGCCCTAAAAATCATACAATAGCAACTCTGTAAGCAGTCAAGGTATCGCGTTCGAGCAGGTACCCGTCCGTCCGCGGGTACCGGGCTCGAGCCCGGCCGCGAACTTGACGGCTATGGACGCAGCTCGCCGAGACCTTACAGCGGTAGCTCGTTCGCCCCCATCTTAAATTACATTCGCAATAACGGGTTATAACATAGACATGAATGCGCGTGTTGATTTCATTAATTCCTTAAAAAATCATTGTTGCGAACAGGGCGTGGAAACTTCGGGTCAATGAAGGCAAATGTCCTGCCCGTGTTAACACGGTACAGAAATAATTCCAACTTGGTCCCCGGGTGTGCTGGGGATCGTCGGGCGAAGCACGATGGTGATTGTCAACAGGAGCAATTTGCTGGGAAAAAGACGTATTTAGACATAAGGATTGAGCACTAAACTGTTATTATTCCGAATACAGGTACGAAACCTTGCACACAGCTAGGTAAACGTGTCCCCCGTTACGTTGTGCTCGTGAAACTTCATCTCTAAAGCCCAAGTACCCGCACGGGAGGTGGGGTCGACGGCAGGATGGCGGCCGTGTGTCATACGGGTTATAACATAGTATGCGCGTGTTGGTTTCATTAATTCATTTAAAATTCATTATTGCGAACAGGGTGTGGAAACTTCGAGACAATGAAGGCCTATGTACTGCCCGTGTAACCATAGCAGAGAAATAATTTTAACTTAGCACGGGTGTGCTGGGTCTCCTCTGTCCATGCATGCTGGTGAATGGCAACATAAGCAGTTTGCTGAAAGAAAGCCGTATTAAGACATAATGTTTGAGCACTAAAACGTTATTATTCCGTGTACACCTACAAAACCTTGCACACAGCTAGGTAGACGTGTCCCCAGTTAAGACGTTCTCGAAAAACCGTATTTCTAAAGTGCATGTAGCCGAGAGGCGAGGTGGGGGGGGGCGGCAGACGGCGGCGTTTATAACATTCAAATGAATGCGCATGCTACTGCCCGTATACTGGAATGCGACAGATTTAAATGCTCATATAAAGAAAGAGAGCCATTAACGTGTCCCCCAGCTAACAGTGCTTGGGCAAGCGTGTTCTAAGCGTTCCTGTGCCCGTGCGCGCCAGTCGCGCGCTGAAACGCTAATGACCACCGTGTTAATCTTATGTTTCGTATCACTGTAGATGTACGGTCGTGTCAATGAAGAGTAGCAAACGATAATGCCCAGGGCGTCCCTGAGTGAGCCGCCGGTCGTCGGCGATCACACGCCGCTGCATTCAACATATATGCACGTTTTGTCGCAATAAAATGAATAAGAACCTCAGTACGTAAATAGCTAACCGTCCAAACCGAATGTGAATCTGGTCGCCCTTATATACACTTCGCCTCATACATGGCGCAGGCACACCATTTGTTTTGAAATGTAAAAATGACACTGTTCTCGTAGCGTTTTGACAAATAACTGGAAAATGAGATAAACCCTGAACCAAAATAATCAAAGGGAGGTAATAAGTCGCCGAGACGGAGGCTGGGGGGTGGGGGGTGGGTGGGGGTGTGGCTGGATAAATTATGAACGACCGTTCCTCAGCAGCCAGTGGGCCGATCCGGGCGATTGAAGTACTGTTGGATAGGGCTCGACGATACCTTAACGAACCGACCGCGCTAGCCCCGGAGCTTGGACTGTCCCGGGGTCTGGGCTCGAAGGGCGTTCTGAAGTTTAGCGTCTTATGTTTACAATGCACGACAAAATCATGTTATCTCTCGGTGTTGTACCAACCATTCACCGTGTACAATGTTACTGAGAAAAAATAACAACACGTAATTCTTGAGCACCAGGATGTCAGTGCTGGCGCAAGGGCCTGTCGGTCTAGATTTTCACGCCTCTGAGGCGGACACGCGAGGTGCGAACGACCCTTCCCCACACAGGCCACTGCCTGCCAATAAGGTGTCATTTAGCACCTCGCTCGGTGTGGGTACAATGGGCCCCTACTGGCATGTGCCACTGTTCATGAGCAATGCCAGTCAATTTAGGGTGTTCGTATATAATCGGACACTGCCGCTGAGACAGCCACAGTTTATCTTGACTATTCACACACTGAACTTGTTCATATCACAAACAATGCCAGGACATAGAAACATGAAGAGATGCCCACTCTGCACGAGCATCGTGCAGCGTCTAAGGGCACATGTAAGAAGTCAACACGGTAACAGGCTAACCGAGCTGCAGGTGAAGATCGTCGCCAACATCGGCAACATCCAAGGGCGCACGGCTTACCGGGGCCGCCTGTACAAGATATGCCCGGTGGACGGCTGCGGAGCCGTGACACGGTTCATTACCGCTCACCTTCGGAGGCAGCACGCGCTCGACACTGATGATATACGCCGGCTCCATGCGCAGCCGGTCGGCAGGTACGAGATGCCAGACATGGAGATGGTCCAGGACGGGCGACCAATGCCCGCAGAGGTGGCCGACCGATCCGAGGACCAGCACGATGAGCTGACCGTTGCGACTACAGACGGCCGCCCTAGAGACAGTACTGACAAGCCAGTCATTGGAGCGGAAGGGGACGCCGCAACCTCAGGATCCAGCCCGGACCGCGATGAGCAAGGCGCGACACCCGGCCGTCCTCGTGTGCAGCTGGGCGCGGACGCACTTGAGTTCCGCCGGCACCTCCAGCGTCGCGCCGGGGGGCAGCGGACAGCCGATATAGCCGAACAGTACGCACGGACTACGCAGAAGTTCCTCGACTACTGTGGGGAGGGCATCCCCGGTGAGGTCGCGCTGAGCCGGCACAACGTTGAGGACTATCTTGATCACTGCGAAAGTGAGGGGCTAGCGCCGGGAACGCTCACGAGCCGGCTGACCATACTACTATTGTTCGCCAGCTGCCTCCACTACCTGGGTCGCCTGACCGCCGAGCGCCTCGCCGCGATCAACGCCTCGCTCGAGGGTACCAAGCGATCGCTCAACAAGCAGAAGGTCAGACGTAGGCTGACACTAGCCGCAAAGGACAGAGAACAGGTCGTGGCTCCCGGAAACCTGAGTGTGTTCTACGAACACAGCACGAACACGGCGACAATAGACCGCGCGGTGCTCGACGGAGTCGGGCCGGCCAATGTAAACCGCGCCCGAAGATACATTATGTCAAACTTCCTACTCGCCTCTGGGGCGCGAAGCGGCGTCTTGGAGGGTTTGACGATCGAGGAGATAGAGGCGGCCAGACGGGAGGTGGCCGTGGACGGCACCGTCTACTACGTGATTGCCGTCGCTAACCACAAGACGGCCAATCTGGGGAGTTTTCTTATACCGGCACTTGAGCGGTGGCACCTGGCAGCACTGGCACTGTGTCGTTACGTCCGTGAGAGTACACCCACGGCCACCCACCCCTTCGTGTCGAGCACCGGACGGCCATTTCCTAGCAGTAGGGTGGGGTACGAGTTACGAGAAGCGTGGCGCGAGACTGGCTGCCAGGCTGCGTACGGGGATTTCAGCAGTACGAAAAATAGGAAACGCTTCGCCACCCTAATGGCAGACTTCCGGCCGGACATGCGGGATGCGGTCGCGCGCCAGCTCAGGCATAGCAGCGAAACGGAGAGGCGTTATTACGACCTCGGTTCCGGGCCCTCACAGGCAGTGAACACAGTGAACGTAGCGAGGAACGTGGAGCGGGCGTGTGAGCTCCAGCAGCTTCACTAGGTGGCGCATTAGTGCAATTTGATGTTATTTGATTTGTTTATATGTAATCGGAACAGTATCTGTTAAATGGTTCACTTTCTGGAACACGCACACTTTGAAATAAACTATTTCCTAGTTGTAGACATTGTGTTCTTTTATATACCCAAAGATGTGATGTTTTCCAATCGATTAACAAGATCGAAGGAGCGACTTAAGAATCGTTGACTGTTTATTTCATCACCTAAAATACCAGTAACCACAGACCTATTTGGAGATATGGTAGATATATTTGGTGAAATTCTGGGTTAAAATTTTTGGATTTTAGTATCGCCCGATACTTTGATACGTTGTGTAAGTTTGTGCGCTGAAAAAGAATCTGAAAACCGTTTCTCGATATCTCAAATATTAACAAAGTAATTCAGGTTTAAAGTATATTAAAGGGACTCTGCCAAAATTTTGGGATTCAATATTCGGACTACAATACCGACTTTTGATATGATTTCTAGAGTAAATCAGTGCCCTGAGTACGAATCTGAAAACCGTTTTTCGATATCTAAATTATTCAAAAAGTTATAAAGGTTAAAAGCATTTTTAAAGGGGCTCGGTCACATATCGGGGTAAAAATAAATTTCTACTAAAATACCGACTATAATATATGAATTATGGGGTAAATTAGTGCTCTAAATACAAATCTGAGGTCCTTTTTGCCGTATCTTAAATAAAAATAAAAATAATAATGTTCAGAGCGAAAAGGCACAGCTTTTCTGCCACCCCGGACCCCAGCGGTTCGGGTAGAAGGAATACAGATATCGAAAAACGGATTTCGGATTTCAATTCTGCGTGAAAACTTACCACTAAACACTCACCAGCCTTAACTCCTTTACCTCTTGTTCATTTTTATTTTCATTTTTACTGTATAATTCTCCGCTGTAAAAAATTGGGGATCAATTCTTGGACTTCAATATCGTTTGGCCGCCGCGCGGAGCTCCCCACACAGGTACACGGTAGTTCACCCGTTCAATCTACCATAAAAAACTACATCCGGCGCGCCAAAGTGGCGGGCCATCGTACCGGAAGAAGTGTTATCTCGATAACAAAAAGAGATATCTCAATTCTGTTTCGTATCACTGTAGATGTACGCCCGTGATCAATGAAGAGTAGCAAACAATAATGCCCAGGGCGTCCCTGAGTGAGCCGCCAGTCGTCGGCGATCACACGCCGCTGCATTCAACATATATGCACGTTTTGTCGCAATAAAATGAATAAGAACCTCAGTACGTAAATAGCTAACCGTCTAAACCGCATGTGTATCTGGTCGCCCTTGTATACACTTCGACCCCTACATGGCGCAGGCAAACATTTGTTTCGAAATACAAAGATAGACCAAGAGCCCGTGCCGAAGCCGGGCTCCCTTTGTTGGACCTGGAAACGCGACGGCAACTTCACTAGGTGGCCCCTAAGTGCAATTTGATGTAATGTGATTTGTTTTTATGCAATCGAAATAGTATCTGTTAAATGGTTCACATTCTAGAATACGCACACTTTAAAATAAACTGTTTCCAAGTTGTAGACATTTGTGTTGTTTCATATACCCAAAGATGTAATGTTTTCCAATCGAAGATCGAAGGAGCGACATAAGAATCGTTGACTGTTTATTTCATCACCTAAAATACCAGTAACCACAGCCCTATAGCGTCCTCATCAAGCAAATTGCCCCTGTTTCGCAAAGGCCACCATTGAGCAGAATGCCCCTGGATTCGCAAAGGCCACCGTTTAAGCAAATTGCCCCTGTTTCGCAAAGGCCACCATTGAACAAATGCCGCTATTCATCAAATGCCATTGTAGAGCAAATTGACAAACACTGAGCCATGTCCTATCACAGCTTTGCAGACAGCCTGACAGACAGACAGACAGACAGACAGACAGACAGACAGACAGACGGACAGACAGACAGAATAAACCACAGGAGGCAATCATGTTAAAAAAAAAATCGTTTTTTTTTTTTTTTTTTTTTTTTTTTTTAAGTGTTTTGCCAAACATGAGTTAAGTATACTATACAAATATGTTCACTAATGTCCTACGATGATTTTGGAATGTACGCTGGATGCACTTTTTTTTTTTTATAAAATCTATGTCCGTAACCCTAGCCTAACCCTAGGTGTATTTTGCTTTTAAAATAAATTGCCTGCCTGCCAACTGTTAGCTGGCTGTCAATTGCCAGCTGGCTGCCAACTGTTAGCTGTTAACAGGCTGCCAGCTGGCTGCCAACTGTTAGCTGGCTGCCAATTGCCAGCTGGCAGCCGTACACAAGGCGGCTGCCAAAGGTCGAGCTAGGCTCTTCATGGCTAAGTTATAAAGTGGCTGCCAACTGTTAGCTGGCTGTCAATTGCCAGCTGGCTGCCAACTGTTAGCTGTTAACAGGCTGCCAGCTGGCTGCCAACTGTTAGCTGGCTGCCAATTGCAGGCCGTACACAAGGCGGCTGCCAAAGGTCGAGCTAGGCTCTTCATGGACTAAGTATAAAGTGGCTGCCAACTGTTAGCTGGCTGTCAATTGCCAGCTGGCTGCCAACTGTTAGCTGTTAACAGGCTGCCAGCTGGCTGCCAACTGTTAGCTGGCTGCCAATTGCCAGCCGTACATAAGGCCTAACCACAGCCCTAACCCTAACCCTAACCCTAACCCTAACATAGATGCACATTGGTGAATGTGCATAAAATGTTTTCACCACATAAAGAGCGAAAAATAAACAATAAAAAAGAATATCAGTGAAATTTTTCTCAACAAACCGAAATAGAAAATGGACAGCTACGCCATCAGATATACTTTTGTGTGAGGGGCATCCCACGGATAGCGGCGTAAATAACACTCTTTTATTAAAAGGGGGTAATTAAGAAAATAAATTGAAAAAAAAAATCCGAAAATAAGCATAAAAGAAACAGAGCATTTGTCTATTTCCGTGTAGGATTGTATTTGATTTCACACGTGTTCATAGAAAAACTACATTTTCACTCGCCACTCTTGAACATTTGTTTTTCATTGACACTTCTGAATCAAAATACGATCTAACCGTGACTTAAATAACCAAATATCCTCTACATTTTCCATTTATTTATTTGTCTTGCTTTTCATTTTGATCTATTTATACCTAGTATACAGGAACTATAGAGGTAACATCATCAGTAAGTATCGATAGAAATAAACAGATAAAGCACGGAATGTCTATCGGTGCGAGAATCGATGTATGCTAGGTGGCTAGTCTCGGAGATCCGAGTACATAGATCCCACTACGAGTTGAAGTAGATGTGTGGGCAAATGATTACCCACGGTTTATCTATAAAACAAATAAAAAATGGAGTAGTCCACATAAAATAATCTTTTTTCAAAGCTATCTGAACATTTGTATTTAATGTTGAGGATTTTAATTATTTTTAATTGAAATACCTAGAAAAAAATGTGCAGCATTGACGGTCTGTTCATCGGGCACTCGGCGACATAACGATGATCCCTCGCCTATCCATAACACACACACACACACATGTGTTTGCCGACCGATTGTATAGCCCTCACTTCCGTTGTGGTTTCATGTCGCCATTTGACGTCATGGTTGCCTTTATGTTTGGATTATGCGATATTTCTGTAAAGGAAACTGTTACGAAGTTTAAGAAACATACGCAGTTGCGTCACTTTCACGGCTGACGAAATGGGCGTTAAACACACGGAGGGAAATTCTTAGACATCCCCAGCTATTATGTTGATCTAACATTTTAAAGTGTCACCTATTTCAGATCATTCAGCACACAGATTATGTAGATATAACTATAAAGTATGTTAGTAAATGTTAATAAGGAAAACACGGAGAACTTAACAAATATGCTAGGTTGTAAAATACTGCATGATAAAAATTTCATGAAACTCAACTTATAATTCATATGCAATAAGCCGAATATTTGAGTTAGTATTAACGTTTCAAAAATATTATGGGATTGAGCAACTTCATGGGCAAGACTAGCAATGTTGAAAACGTTTAAAATTTATGTTAAACACGAATTAAAAAAAACAAAACATATCATGATATTGTTTGTGGCGTATTATGAATTTATATACCTAACATCCGATCATTTTTTTATAGTTGATAGGTCTGTGCATATGTTTTATCCAAATTGTGTCCAACTCTGGCTAAAACGAAATGCTTCTAAGATAGTTTTCATGAGATATACATAACTATTTACCTTACATAATAAGACATGAGAGAATAATCAGAAAAACAATCAAAAAGGAGGCCAACGCAATTATTAACGTATCGTTATAGTTTCATGATTAAATAAACACACGATCAGATAAGCCTTTTTAAGATATGGGTAGACTGTTGTCTTCGAAATCATATGCCTGTTTTATTACAAGACATCATGACGTGTTAAAGTACTGCCTACCAGATAGGGTGGTTGTTAAAACTGCACAAAGAAAGGCTTTCAATCAGTACTTTTGAATGAAATGTTTAATCCTCCCTCTCAATATAATGCATGTAGGACGTTTTTTTTCTTTACAATAATAATTGATTCAATTAATTTGCTGCAGTACACGGAATAAACGGACAGCCCTCGTAAATATATAATATATGGGACAATTTAGAAAAAGAAATAATCGTAAAAAGGTTTAGAAAACCTTATAGAAAAGATTATATATATAGAAACCCTTATATTAAAGATAATATATGTAGAAAACCTTATATTAAAGATAATATAATGATGTAATCGCCGGGTTTCGAACCACCACTGAAAGTGATGTTATAGGAGTAAGCTCACCATACTTCTTATTTAGCATTGTCAAACGAGCAAAGCACTATATGATATTGAGTGTTTCTTCTTATCCTACAAGTTTTGTTAGTAAACATAACTTCAGAGTCAGCGGGTTTCATCGACGATTCTCCGGGCGGAGATCAAACTCGGGACCCTCAGACCAACACGTCACCAATGAAGTACAGAGCAATGTATTACGCTGCTACATATCACGAAATGTTGACCAGATGTAGTGAAATTTGGAATACATTTCGGAAGAAGGAAGGAAACAATTCATCCATAGTTTGAAGACAGCAGTTTTGGAATAAGTGAAATTGGACATTGTCAGCACGTAGGCCATTGAAGCACTGTAGCAATGTCAATTGTGTCTATAATTATTAATACGGCCGATTTTCCCCTTCCGTGAGACACTTCAAACGAGGTCTCTTGTGTCAGGGATGTATTCACGTTAAAGCACGAATATAGCTCTAACCATAATAACGATATGTCTGTGCATAATGTCAATCAACCTATCACGCCTTAAATCTCTCATCGGACCTTCTGTTATCTCCTGCACCCCTTCAAAGATTTAATACATGTAACACCCTTTTTCACTCAGTATTCTTTTCATAATCAAAGCGACTACCGGGAATCGCATTACCGATGTTTAATTTCGGTGAAGGTCAACACTAGTGAGACGAGGGGACGACAAGGAAGTGTTTTTTTGAAAAGAGGTTTTTAA
Organism: Mya arenaria; assembly: GCF_026914265.1. Lineage (NCBI taxonomy): Eukaryota > Metazoa > Mollusca > Bivalvia > Myida > Myidae > Mya > Mya arenaria. The sequence continues at coordinate 31,687,424 of NC_069128.1, forward strand.
CCTATGTTAAAATGTAAATTATTCCAGCGCAATGGCTATGGTTATGGTTGACTATTGCTTTGGGTAGATAATTTGGGCAATTATCAACCAAAAGTCAGGGTCAACCACTTATTATTCTATAATTAATCTTTAACGTAACTTTTCTCGACTTATTTTGATTGTTATATATTTACATTCCTTAGTTATGTACAAATGAAGCGACGTTTATTTTCGCATGAATGCCCCCGACGAATCATCAGCGTAGTAGTTTGGGCGACCTACTTATTATGCAAATATCAGAAAGCGCAATGTGGAACGTTCGCATGTGAATTCAATCTTCGCATTTAAATCAAAATTAACGGAGAATAGGATTACAGTATTAATCACAATTTATTCATCCGTTCAAACAGTATATTTTTTAAAATTTGAAAGGGAGGCAAACGCGACCACAGTTAAGGCATATGCTTCTAACTATAACCAGTGAAGATTATTTAAATAGTGAGGGCGGCGTATTTTTAAGTCACCGTTGACATTGAAAACGATTTAAACAAAGCGGCAAATTTGTATTTCCTTACATTTTGTACACTGTTCATACATTTCGACATCAAGAATACAAGGTATTTGTTTATTAAGAACATAATGTTGTTCAACTTGATACGATTTCACTGTTTTTAAACTGAAATGCGAAATTCAAGACATGAAAAGAAAGAGTCAGTAAATAAACAAATTTGTGGATGTGTCAAGCAAATAAATGGAAATGATGAGAAACGAATTGGCAGCACAATGTTGTTTACCGACTTGACTTACTCTCAAACACAGTATTTAAACTGAGAGTAAGTTTACCCATCGTCGTGAAGCTTGAATGCGATAGGAATACAACTGGAGTGGAGGTAAACTTCAAAAATTATACTGTACAGCAAACTTACATAAAAAACAGTTGGACTGTCTTGAAATTAAGTAAGGTAACTCATAATATCAAAATAAATAAATGTTTTACTTACCTTAAGGGGATAAACTCATTTAACTGTGTTTCAGTTTTTTTTTATTTCACTTGTGCGAGCACACAATGACTTGTCGAGTTTTAGTAAAAGCTAAAGATTGTCTAAATTCTTTAAAAACATTTATAGCCTGTCATTAAATGATAGATGTAAGACAGATTTCCTTTCAATGGTTATAAAAGATAAAATAAAGATAAAAATTACAGAACTTTTTCTGCGTAATGATAAAATTGCAATTGCATCGGTGTGAAGCAGTTAAAAAGGGGCGGTACTTGGCTGTTCCATTCATTGATACAGTGACGCGTAGTTCCCCTTCGTATGTAAAAATGAAACTTTTTTAATGATTTTGAGAAAAAAACACTGTATTACAATAAGTGTGCAGAAAACTTGTAGATATAAGGATTGAAATTCATTTTGGGGGCTAACGCGCTTCACTGGAATTGCCATTTTGAGCGGGGCTTTCAAGATGGCATGAATGCCCCCGAAATGATTTTTAATCTTTAATTAATTATTTTTTTAAGGTGATATATATACATTTAGGTAACGCCCATGTATGTTTAGAGTATTTTAACGCATGTGAGTCGTTTTCTTCTTCTGACAGTGTGCCCTATCAGTGAAACACCACTTATTATTCATACTTACACTATTCAGTCACCGACTGGAGAAGGAAGTGTCATTTGATATTATCCTCGTTTGTGACTTAAACTTAAATCTCAGAAATGTGATACCCCCGTATATTCACTGTATAATGCAAATATTTTATTGTGGTTTAACTTTAAAATCAGTCTAATACATGCAAATGAAAACGAATTATTTGAAAAATGTACGGTGCTTAACTTCAAAGTGGGTAAATTATCTTAGGGGAAACGCGCTATACATTTTTTGTTATGTTTATATCAATCACATTTGAACTGAATTGTAAGGAAAATAATAGTTATTTATCATTATATACATTAAACACCAGAAATGTCTTTTTTCCAGTCTGAAGGCTGAATGTTACTTTTTACGTTGAGATATTTACTGAAAATAACGTATAGAGATTTAATCTAACCCTACGAAACGGAAATGTAAACAGTACTTCAACTTGATACAGACGAGTACCTCTTCCGTTTCAAATGAATTCATGACACGCATATAATAAAGCTTATATCAACTAATAACAGATTCTCATTGACTAGTATTACTACACTATTTTGAAATGGGAAAACATGTATATTGACCTGTGAAAAGCGTATCCATGCCAAGAAACGCTAGTCACTTATAAGTAGGGATGGAAACCGGATACCAAATCGGTATTCGGATATTCGTATCAAGTATTCGAATACTATCCGGATACTCGTATCAAATTGCTTTCATAATAAGTAAATTTCCTATTATATGTCACCCACCTTCTGTTATTTGACATAATTTTCTTCTTAATTTATAATTCGTCATTTGGCAATTTCACTTTTTTATTCATTCTTTCTCAGTCTTAATAATTTATAATGTTATAATCAAAGCTAAACAACTCATTTAACGCCATAAAACTCATGATGAATACCACATAAACACCTCGCGAATTTGATAGTCACTTCGGCCGAGGTTGTTGCTTGGTTACTGCCACGTGCTTTCGAGTTTGTTATTTATCAGCAGGTTTCATGTTAAATGACACTTTGATTATTTGATAGTCGATTGTAATTTTATTTCATTACATTATTAGATTTAATGCAATACCTACAATTTCTGCGGTGTTTTGTAATGAAGGATATAATTGCGGAAAGATAAGGAGATAAAAAGACGATCTGATTTTTCTTTATTTACATGCGTGTACTTTTTTTATTTATCAATAAACTAAACATGTTTACATATCGTATGAAAAATATGAAATAAGTATTTGATTGAAAAGTGAAAAGATAAACAAATTTGTTTTTGTATTTATTGTTCAGATAGCAATAATTTCTTCATGCATATTCATCAAAAATACGATTGGTCATTAATAGCTTTGAATGCACGACCCTTATCTTGTGATTGGACGATCAATTCCTACGGATTAATGATCCATCCGTTTAATATCAACTAGTGCCAATTCGTGTCAATTAAGCACATCTGAGATCATAAAACAACACTTGTCATTGTAAACAAGGTCATAGTACTTCACAGGGTGCTGCACAAGGATACAATATCACGCCTTGTGCAAACTCCCAATTAGCAGACGATTTGTGACACATACCCGCTTCCAAGTTTCCAAGTTTCCAAGTTTATTTCGTATAACTCATGTCACAAAACATGACAAAAAGAGTATTTAAATATATATATATACAACTATGTAAAGAACGAGAATAGTCTCAACATTTTAAGACATAATCTATAAGAATAAATAAATTCAATCAGTGTCATCCAATATTAACATTATACCTTTATAATGGAGGAGGCATTTAAAGGGAAACAAAATGCATCAATGTATGTATCATTATGTGAATCGAACCATTATCTCTTTAATAAGCTTACAGAGTTTTTCAAAATGTATACCTGAATCAGGTCTTATTTGCATTACTTGTTTAAACAAAATAATATTTGGATGTCTAATATATTTATTATCAAGACAACTTTTTCTTTTACCAACAAATTCTTGACATTCCAACAAATAATGATATTCATCTCCTATGCTATTATCGTTACAAAATAAACATTTTCTGTCGTTGTATTCTACATTATTCCAGCTTCCAATTTCCACAGGTAATTTGTTATTTCTAGTTCTAAATTTTATCATATATCGCGTAAGAGTTTGTAAGGTGTCTGTACAAGATAATTTTCAAATTCAAACTTTTCTTTATACAATCTATAATTTATACATTTTCTAGAAGTATTTATAGTAGAAAACCATTCATTAATAAAGAGATCGGACAATTTTTGATAAACAGTTTTCTTTAACCATGATTTGTTTAAAAAGTCATGACTCTGCCAAATGTTAATATGCCCGCATTTAATCAATATTTCCTTAATATTACGAATCCACTGGAAATGGGACTGTCGTGGATTTTCGGAAAACATAAATCTACTTAGGACAATATTATATAAAGATACAGTAAGTTTAGGTAACGGCGGGGTTATTAATTTTGACCAAAAGTCAATCAAACGTGTATTAATGTCAATATTTAGAGGTTTAACACCAGTTTCGCCATATACAATACAGTTTGGTGTACTGCTCTTGACACCTAACACATATTTCAAATACTTTAGTTGCACTTTCTCGAGAATATTAATATTACCATAACCCCAACATTCACATCCATACAACAAAATAGGTTTGACAACTTTGTGAAATAAATCAATTTGCAATTCAATAGAAAGACAATGATATCTAGCTTTCTTCAACAAAACAAACATAGCTTTAGTGGCTTGCTTTGCGATATATTCTTTTGCTTTGAAAAACGAACCACTTCTACTAAATAACACACCTAAATATTTATATTCGTTTACTATTTCTAATTTATCATCGCATAGAAGGAATTCGTGTTCAACACGTCTTCCCTTCGAAAAAATAAGCACTTTTGTTTTAGTGGTGTTAACAGTAAGTTGCCATCTTTTACAATAATTTTCATATATGTTTAGAGCATTTTGCAGATCTGTATATGATTCTGCCAACATGACTGTGTCATCTGCATAGAGCAATACAAATAACTTTAAAAAATCTAAACGAACATCATCATCATGTTTATACACAATTATACCCTTAACAATATTACTATTTGCAAAGAAGCTATGTAAATCGTTCACAAACATAGAAAATAACAACGGAGAAAGGCTCTCGCCCTGCCTTACACCTATAGTACAAGGGAAATAGTTTGACTTTACACCATTAACACGTACACAACTTTTAGCATTTTCATACATATTTTTTATAATTTGTATAAATTTCCCTGCTATACACATTTTATCTAATTTAAGCCACAAGTAGCTTCTATTTATGGTATCAAATGCTCCTTTAAGATCTATGAATGCACAAAATAACTTTTTCTTTGAATTATGAAGAAGGTCTATTAACATATTTATGACAAACATATTGTCCACTGTTGAATATCCTTGTCTAAAACCTGATTGATATTCACTTAACAAATCATGATTCTTGACAAAATTTTGAAATCTGTTATTCAGTATTAAGGTAAACAATTTACCAAAACAACTAAGTAAAGTGATTGGTCTATAATTTACAGGATCAGATGTATCACCTTTATTTTTATAAATTGGATGTATAATACCAACGGTCCAGTTTTGTGGTACGAGACCTTTATCAAACATAATGTTAAAAAGTTTAATATAAACTTCTTTGAAACAACAATAAGAATATTTGATATGTTCATTTAAAATATTATCTTCACCACACGCTTTATTGTTCTTTAATTGTTTAATCGCTTTTTCAATTTCATCATATGTAATTGGTATATTTAACTCATTTCCGTCAATATCAATATTTTCCATATTATCGTCGTTCAGGTCAATATTATCAGAATTAGCGTTGGAGTTAATATTTTTGAAATGATTATACATATCTTCTAAAGATGCATTGACATTACTAGACTGTTTAGATTTTAAAACTTTCCAAAATTCTTTTGGCTTAGCCTTACTCATTTGCTTCAGTCTAATAGCCTTTTCTCGTCTATAAATGTTAAAATTGCTATTCAAAACTTTCTTATAATGTTTACCTTGTACATTCAAATTTTCTTTATTTGCATCATTTTTCTTCAATTTAAACATAAACCTAGCTGTATGAAAGTTTCGTCTTGCAGTTTTACATTCAGCATTAAACCAACAACGTGATTTATTGTTTGTCTTTTTATCAGAGTTATTTAATCGTGATTCACATCCGTTTGTTTTTATTGCAGAATCTAGAAAAACTTGACCAATACTCGAAACAACATGGTTCAATGCATCTATACTTGTATCGTTTTCATTTTCAAGACTAGTTAACTCTCTAAGTATATCCTCAATCTTATTTGAATTGATATTATTAATAAAATCATCTTTTTTGCTAGCATTCCACTGTTTTGCAGCAACTTTATCATCACAGGAATGTTTAAAACTAGATTTACACTGAAATTTTAACAACATATGTACAGGATTATGAACATCTGAAAAAATGTTAGAAAATTCATCTATGCTTAATTGGATAACATTAGCAAAAATATTAGGCGTACAAATAAAATAATCAACCGTGCTTACACCTTTGCAAGTTGTTTTGCCTTCGAAATCACCAATCGTACGGCCATTCAAAATGTACATATTGTTTAGTTGTAAAAAGTCAACTAGCTTTCGACCATAATCATTAGTTATTAAATCCGTATTAAATTTCTGTTTGCGTACATTAGCTGAAAAATATTTTTCATTTATCTGCAAATCTTCATAAAGTTCATCTAAATCCATTTCATGAAATATATCGTAGTCACTGTATATATACTCATTCATGTCTTTTGTTCTCGAATTAAAGTCGCCAAATATGCATATTTTATCAAACTTATCTGCAAAATGGTCAATATCATTTTGTAATATCAAAAACGGGTCGGCACTAGCATAATCCGAGTTTTCGGGGGGCAAATATACAACACCATACAATATATCACCTCTGCCTGTAATTTGGTCAGACATAACAAACCATAACACAAGGTCACTATCTGAATCAATTATAGAAATATAAGGTACTAAATCATTCTTAATGCCTAAGCATATCCCACCTGATTTTCTTTTAGCAATATTTTTCCTATGTTTAAAAAACAATGTAAAATGTTCGAGATCTACTGCGTCTAAAGAATCAGTTTTCGTTTCTTGAAACCCAATTATGTCAAAATCATCAATATATGTGCAAAATTCTGGAATAATTTGTTTCGAAATAAGACCACAAACATTAAGGGATAAAAATTTAATAATCCGTTCTTGGCCTAAGTCTTCACTTTCTGACCTAAATGTATTGTCATTAACACTCTCCTCCGGCCTGTCCTAAACACATACACCGGCAGTTTGCACATTTTCCTCGGGGTTCGCCATGCTTAACGGATCAGGCCCGACGGGGGTAGAAGTGTCGTCTCGGGGTCGTTTCAGAATAGTCTCGTCAAGCGGGGTTGGTGGTGAGCGCTGCGCTGGTCTGTTACGTACCAATGTTTGTTCGGGGTCCAGGTTAGTCAGCACGTTGAATCTGTTCGGAGTAGAAAAGTCTAATCGCACTGGATGGCTCTCTAATGTTTGTATATTACCAGTGCGTGGCCGTTCGTGAACAAATGACCTAGCCGGCGGCTGATATTGTTGAGATCTCGAATACTTCGGTTTGGGGAAAATGAGAGTTGATGTAACAGGGTCGTACACTTTGTTGCCAACATACAATTTATCCCGTACCAGCTTGCATTTATCAGCTACCAGCGGGTCCGCTTTATATCTACGCATTACGCCATACAGTTCACGTCTACGTTCTTCCATTTCTGGGGGAAACTGTTCATTTATGTAAAAGCCTGACTTTTTCATATTCAAACGTACGCCGGCCTCGCGTACAGATTCCCTATCACTAAACCTCTCGAACTTTGCTATGATCGGCCTTGGTTTCCCAAGTCGAGAGGGGCCTCCAGAGCGATGTACTCGATCAAACCGTATATTTTGAACATTTATCATACTGTCTTTGTTCACGCTAGTGTCATTTTGTACATGTTTCACAAGGAATTGCCGAAGTGTTTGCTCATGTTTGTTCATTTGTTGAGCGTTCATTGAGTGTTCGTCAGTGTTCTGTATGGTGTTATAGTTCTCAGGAATACCTACGAATATGAGATTTTCTCTCATCGATCGCCATTTCAGGTCTAGGATTTCCTCCTTATAAGCTTCATTATCGGACTGTATAGTGTTCAAAAGTTTTGACATGCCTGCACAATGGATTTGGAGATCGTCAACAGAATTGGAACATTTTTGTGTATTGCGGTTGCAGTCGTCGATAAAATCGCTGATGGACTGACGAAAAGTCTCCATCTCTGTCACTTTTGAAGTTATATTTAGATTTTCATCGCGGACTTTGGCAACTTCAGTTTTTAATGACAATAGTTCGTTTTGGATGGGGTCCAGCTTTGATTCTATGGATTGTAGACGGATGTCCAGCTTTTCCACCAATCCAACCAGTATCGAAGAGGTAGAATCGGCCATTGGCTGTTCGCGACAGACACTGTTGATCACCTGAAATATTTCATCTGAAAAGTTTTATAACAATTGCTATGTCTCTGCTAAGCTATTTCATTGAAATTTTAATTCTTAACGAATATTCGAATACCCATTTTGGTATCCGAATACTTGCATGATATCCCGATACTCGGATATTCGCTTCCATCCCTACTTATAAGTCATCGTTGAATCAATACTAGATGGTGTATTAATGGCGTAAAACATGCGAAACAACTGAATGATGGTAATAGATATATACAACCAAAACTACGGCGTATGAAATACACATCATTTCCATTTATTGTTCGTCCATTTGAGACATTTTACATGATACATTGCACGGTTTCAAGAACCCTCCAACGCCAAACGCTGCGCCGACACGGATATCTCCCATTTAGTCAAGATTCACGCAAATGTCGCGTTGTACCGCCAATCTGCATCAACGTGTGACAGATGTGCCTGACGCATCCTTTGAGATGCCCGAAGTTAGTAGCGATCCTAAATATTTTGACCAGGTGTTATACTTTAATAACATAATTGTCTTACTTATTCACGTAACGCGCTCAAGCCGTAGCCAACTGTGATCATTTGTGTTGCCTTTCACGTGTCAGCATTGATCCATCTTTATATTCGTGGTATGTGAGCAAAAACATGTGCGTAACATGAAGTCTTGCCTTCTGGTGTATTGTGGAGGATTTTTCAATCAATGGATCATTTAGCAAGCTTTAAATAATGTTAAAGAATAACACTTTTTTCCACATACAACTTCATATTCGGAAATTGACGGTGTCGTTTACGGCGTCGTCCAAAATAAAACACGAATATTTGGAATTGCGTTCAAATATAGTTTTAAAAGTTAACCAAAGTTTAACGCGTATCGCAATCCGTTCATTTGCATGGTGCGTATTTATTGATTTGCAGTATACTACAATCGTGCTCACATTCAGTTACACATATCAGCAAGTTTCTAATAGACGGTGACCTAGGAGAGAAATGGCGAATTTTTTCAAACAACATTTTAAAGGTAAAACACGTGCCTCTCGGAAAGACAGAATTCAGGAGGAAAAACATGTTTTAAGGTATTATTATATACTTCTATTACCTTGCATTTAATGTTATATCACTATTATTTCGTCATTACAAAAATAAACTTGTGTGTATGCACCTTATTCTCTAAGTTGCAAAATTGTTTTAAATGTTAATACTGTAACACTAAACTATACTTAATTCTATTTTGATGTATCAACTTTCGGTTTACGTTTGCCTATATTGAAGAGTCGCACTTTCGGTTTACGTTTGTCTGTATTGTAGAGTCGCACTTTCGATTTACGTTTATCTGTATTGTAGAGTCGCATTTCCGGTTAACGCCTGTCTATATTGTAGAGTCGCACTTTCGGTTAACATTTGTATGTATTATAGAGTCGCACTTTCTGTTTTTACTTTTTTCTGTATTGTAGAGTCGCACTTTCGGTTTACGTTTGTCTATATTGTAGAGTCGCATGGTCTAAACTGTGTTATCATATATCGTAAGTGTAGCTGTAAGTTTCAAATTTCCAGTTATATGCATATGTTATATGTTATATATATATTTAATGTGTATATTATATGTTCATGTTATATATGTATGTTATATGTATATTTTATATGAGTATGTTATATGTATACGTTATATTTGAATGCTATATGTATATGTTATATGTGTATGTTATATGTATATATAGTACGTGTATGCTAATATGTATATATGTAATATATGAATGTTATATGTTTGTGTTATATTTATATGCTATATGTATATGCTATAATGAATATTTTATATGTTTATGTTACATTTGTATGTTATATGTATATGTTATATGAGTAGGTTACATGTGTATATTATATGTGTATGTTATATGTATATGTTATATGTGTATGATATAAGTTTATTTCATATTTGTATGTCATGTATTTAAGAAATATTACACACCACAGCTTGGTAAGTTGCAGCATGTATCAGATTCGGGCTCTTATCTTAAAGTCAAGGTCACACTGTATGCCAGTTTTATTCAACAATGATGTCCAATAACTATTATGTGTCTTAGCTATACTTCAACTGTTTATGAGAAATCAATCAAACTTTTCAACGCGCCATGGGAATGTGTGGCGCATATGAAATCCTTGCTTTTATCTGATAGGACAATGTGACAACATGAATGCTAATGTTATACAATGCGGACTCAATTGCATAATTAATAAAAACAATGTCGTAGGTCCATTCAATGTCCATTTTTCCCTTTAGCACAATGTTGATTACTGTAACAACAATGTAAAAAGTTCGAAGTGATTCTAAAAGAAGACAAATAATAACAATACTTATAACTATTTATGCATCAATTATACAATATATCACACCATACACATGATAAATATCACAATCGATATTGCGAAATATATGTGTATGTGTAAACTTTGGAAGATTAATGCCCGAATGTTAAGGTCGTACCTTATAAGCGCGGTTTATATAGGTAATCGGAGTCTGAATAAAAAAAAACTATAACCGTAGCACGTTTCTCGGGTTGCACAGATAGTAATTAATACCAGTTAATCGAATACGGTTATAAACGGAGTTAATAACTGAAAAAACTTCACTGAACAATAACGGTCAAAGAAACGGGGAATACGGGATGAATTGTTAAGCATTATTATTTATGAGAAAATAATTGCATATCAAATTTCTGACTAAATTATATTAATGAGTTTAAATATAATCATCGCCATTCATTATTATCATTTATTCAGTGTTACTACAGTATTATTACATCTATTTGAAGGTGCAATGGATGAAAGCACAATCAGTTTAAAATAGTAATACTAAAGCAGTATTTTATTGATTGAATTAAGAATTTTTATGTTTAAACTCTAAACAGATGTGAGTTTTGGTTTGCTTTATAACCAAACTTCTAATTAGTTTGACTAGGATAATGTTAGTTTTATCTTATTTTCACTTGCGTGCCGAAATGGCTAAAATATTGTCACGTTGTATGCACAGCGTCGAGGCAATGATAGTTTAAAAATGAAATTATGACAGATTAATGTTCAATTTCACAGACATATATTAAATAAACAATATATATATATATATATATTAATCAGAATACATTCAACTTTTGATAGTATAAATAACGTGTTAATAAGAGCTCTCACCCGATATGGTTTCCTTTGCCCCGTATATTCTATATCGGGCCACATACTAGCCCCGTAACGAATACATCACGTCAACAACATGTTTGCAGTAATCAAGACGCCAGCACTTTCAGGGGAATGTTGTCATTTATTCATCGGAATAAGAAATTAGGCACCATATTGGTACGATATAAAGATAAGTGACCCAATATGGAACAATTCATGTTGGAGACGTGATAAATAAACATGTGTATGATCTTACAGTGACTTTGCATCTTATACAAACATTATGAGTCGGGTTTTATTACACATTCCGTAACGATTTTAATACACGTGTTATATCGTCAGTCAGTGATCCTTACAGTACACGTGGAAAGCGAGAGTCGGTGATTCTACCAGTACACGTGGAAAGCGACAGTCTTTGATCCTACCTGTACACGTGAAAAGCGACAGTCGTTGATTCTACCCGTACACATGGAAAGCGACATTCGTTGATCCTACTGGTACACGTGGAAAGCGACAGTCGTTGATCCAACTAGTACACGTGGAAAGCGACAGTCGTTGATTGTACCAGTACAGATGGAAAGCGACAGTCGATGATCCGACCAGTACACGTGGAAAGCGACAGTTGGTGATTCTACCAGTACACGTGGAAAGCGACAGTTGGTGATCCTAACAGTACATTCGGAAAGCGAGAGTCAGTGATCCTACCAGTACACGTGAAAAGCGACAGTCGGGGATCCTACCAGTACACGTGAAAAGCGACAGTCGGTGATCCTACCAGTACACGTGAAAAGCGACAGTCGGTGATCCTACCAGTACACGTGAAAAGCGACAGTCGGTGATCCAACCTGTTCACGTGAAGAGCGACAGTCGGGGATCCTACCTGTTCACGTGAAAAGCGACATTCAGTGATCCTACCTGTTCACGTGAAAAGCGACAGTCGGTGATTCTACCTGTTCATGTGAAAAGCGACAGTCGGTGATCCTAGCTGTTCACTTGAAAAGCGACAGTCGGTGAGCCTACCTGTTCACTTGAAAAGCGACAGTCGGTGATCCTACCAGTACACGTGAAAAGCAACAGTCGGTGAACCTACATGTACACGTGACAAGCGACAGTCGGTGATCCTACCAGTACACGTGGAAAACGACATTCGGTGATCCTACCAGTACACGTGAAAAGCGACAGTCGTTGATCCTACCAGTACACGTGGGAAGCGACATTCGGTGATCCTACCAGTACACGTGAAAAGCCACAGTCGGGGATCCTACCAGTACACGTGAAAAGCGACAGTCGTTGATCCTACCAGTACACGTGAAAAGCGACAGTCGGTGATCCTACCAGTACACGTGGAAAGCGACATTCGGTGATCCTACCAGTAGACGTGGAAAGCGACATTCGGTGATCCTACCAGTAGACGTGAAAAGCGACAGTCGGTGATCATACCTGTTCAAGTGAAAAGCGACAGTCGGTGATCCTACCAGTACACGTGGAAAACGAGAGTCTCTATCGGTAACGTAGACAGGAAGTTAAGGCATTCTGCAACTCGTTCGCGTAGCTTCACGTACTTTCACACAATAATTTACTATGACTTTTCTCATACCAATCTATGAAACTTAGTTTTCTTCTTGTTACATTAGTCATCCGTCATACGACTTGTCCCTAGCAGTAACTATGTAAGGATGCAATAAAAAAATTAAACAACACTGCTATTCAATACTTCAAATAGATCAAATCATGGACGTTCATTGGAATAAAAGACTTTCCTTTTATATATCTCAAAAGCAAACATTGAAACCCCGTTCTAATCATGGACGAGTTATTTCCCTAAAACAAACGAATTGAACATTGGTTACACATCCATTTCTCTTCTTTTTTGAATGTTTTATGTTATGCAGTATATGGTCCAAACAAGTTCTTATAAAAATACACAAGAAACGTCACTAGGGCAAGTCATTTTCATTTCTAGTTACGTGAGCAACCCGAGGACGAAAGTAGCTCTATATGTGGTCAACAAACCCGTGTCCGAAAGCAACAACTACTTCGAGTTAGAAATCCTTAATACAGGAGAAATAGGAGCTGTTGCAATAGGTCTTGTTCCTGCTGATTATCCTGATGATTCACAGCCGGGATGGAGGGAAAAGTCCATTGCTTACCACGCCGACGATGGAAGGTAACACGATGCTATTATATCGCAAGCACTAATGTCATGTTGACTTACACAATTATTATGTTTGAAACTCTTTCATATGTGTAGCTATGATGACAACAGTTTTGTCTTCGGTTGGTTTTATTTTGTAGTGCTATTTACGGAATTTTTTTTATACTGTAGATTTAAAGCATCAAAATGGATGGTCACATGCATAACGATTCTATACGTAATTTCAGTCTTTTCAAAGAAAACGGTTCAGGTATTTCGTTTGGGCCTAAATGTGGAAATGGTGATAGAATGGGCTGTGGCGTGAGGTTCATGAAGCAAAGCTTAAATGAGGTGGAAGTTTACTTCACAAAGAACGGCCACGAGGTAATTTCAAAGCAATGTTGGTGGAGGGTTCAAGTTATATAGTTGGTTTTTAAGGAATGAATAGTGTTTTAATAGACAAAGTATCCAACAACAATTACTACCTAATTTTCAAAATAGTACTCTTTTACTAGGTGGCATTATTAAAACATTGGCGGAGAGCAGTAAAGATGTCAGAAATAAAACCATCAATTGTTTCTTTAATTCAGATAGGGTGTGAAAGATTTGTCATTCCACGAAATGGCTTGTTTCCTGCTGTCGGCATGCACTCCGACGGCGAAAAAGTTCGGTTAGATATGGATGCCACTTTTAGATCATACAGCGTACGTCATGTCTCTTGATCGTGTCATTGTCACATCAGTAATAACTTAATTTAACATTAGTTTAAAGCAAACCTAAATGTTGTTCAATTCAATTGACCAGCTTTAAGAAACACCACTTTAAGGCCTAGTAAATTTTCTACGAATGACTTGTCTACAGTTGCTTACTTTAAAGGACATGCATTTTACGAATTCAATATTCATTGCGCTTCAATTATTGAAAGCGTCTCGATCTTTGTATATGAAAGCCCGATGCTATTGTCTAAAGGTATGTATACAACAAAGTCTACATATACTAGTATTTTGTAGAAATCAGCAATTAAAGCTAAGACGACTAAGTTGGAAAAACGAGCAACCAGAGCCGACTTTGTGGCCATTCACGGTGACCGTCTTAGGTTTGTTCAATTCATATTGTTTACTCATTTATTTTACGTATTTACATGACATTTAACTTCAAATCGTTAAGTTTTTGGCTACTGAGCTTCTGTCAGTAGTTTCATTTATATTTGGAGGAAAACAAATACTAAGATTAATTAACTGTTGTAGTTGTTTGTCAATCTCTTATTGAAAGGAGAATAAATATTTAAGTGCAAATATTTGAATGTTTTAATGTATTTATGTCGTCTGTAGTTACGTAAGCAACCCGAGGACGAAAGTAGCTCTTTACGTGGTCAACAAACCCGTGTCCGAAAGCAACAACTACTTTGAGTTAGAAATCCTTAATACAGGAGAAATAGGAGCTGTTGCAATAGGTCTTGTTCCTGCTGATTATCCTGATGATTCACAGCCGGGATGGAGGGAAAAGTCCATTGCTTACCACGCCGACGATGGAAGGTAACACGATGCTATTATATCGCAAGCACTAATGTCATGTTGACTTACACAATTATTATGATTGAAACTCTTTTATATGTGTAGTTATGATGACAACAGTTTTGTCTTCGGTTAGTTTTATTTTGTAGTGCTATTTACGGAATTTATTTTTATACTGTAGATTTAAAGCATCAAAATAGATGGTCACATGCATAACGATTCTATACGTAATTTCAGTCTTTTCAAAGAAAACGGTTCAGGTATTTCGTTAGGGCCTAAATGTGGAAATGGTGATAGAATGGGCTGTGGCGTGAGGTTCATGAAGCAAAGCTTAAATGAGGTGGAAGTTTACTTCACAAAGAACGGCCACGAAGTAATTTCAAAGCAATGTTGGTGGAGGGTTCAAGTTATATAGTTGGTTTTTAAGGAATGAATAGTGTTTTAATAGACAAAGTATCCAACAACAATAACTACCTAATTTTCAAAATAGTACTCTTTTACTAGGTGGCATTATTAAAACATTGGCGGAGAGCAATAAAGATGTCAGAAATAAAACCATCAATTGTTTCTTTAATTCAGATAGGGTGTGAAAGATTTGTCATTCCACGAAATGGCTTGTTTCCTGCTGTCGGCATGCACTCCGACGGCGAAAAAGTTCGGTTAGATATAGATGCCACTTTTAGATCATACAGCGTACGTCATTGTCTCTTGATCGTGTCATTGTCACATCAGTAATAACTTAATTTAACATTAGTTTAAAGCAAACCTAAATGTTGTTCAATTCAATTGACCAGCTTTAAGAAACACCACTTTAAGGCTAGTAAATTTTCTACGAATGACTTGTCTACAGTTGCTTACTTTAAAGGACATGCATTTTACGAATTCAATATTCATTGCGCTTCAATTATTGAAAGAATCTCGATCTTTGTATATGAAAGCCCGATGCTATTATCTAAAGGTATGTATACAACAAAGTCTACATATACTAGTATTTTGTAGAAATCAGCAATTAAAGCTAAGACGACTGAGTTGGAAAAACGAGCAACCAGAGCCGACTTTGTGGCCATTCACGGTGACCGTCTTAGGTTTGTTCAATTCATATTGTTTACTCATTTATTTTACGTATTTACATGACATTTAACTTAAAATCGTTAAGTTTTTGGCTACTGAGCTTCTGTCAGTAGTTTCATCTATATTTGGAGGAAAACAAATACTAAGATTAATTAACTGTTGTAGTTGTTTGTCAATCTCTTATTGAAAGGAGAATAAATATTTAAGTGCAAATATTTGAATGTTTTAACGTATTTATGTCGTCTGTAGTTACGTAAGCAACCCGAGGACGAAAGTAGCTCTTTACGTGGTCAACAAACCCGTGTCCGAAAGCAACAACTACTTTGAGTTAGAAATCCTTAATACAGGAGAAATAGGAGCTGTTGCAATAGGTCTTGTTCCTGCTGATTATCCTGATGATTCACAGCCGGGATGGAAGGAAAAGTCCATTGCTTACCACGCCGACGATGGAAGGTAACACGATGCTATTATATCGCAAGCACTAATGTCATGTTGACTTACACAATTATTATGATTGAAACTCTTTCATATGTGTAGTTATGATGACAACAGTTTTGTCTTTGGTTAGTTTTATTTTGTAGTGCTATTTACGGAATTTATTTTTATACTGTAGATTTAAAGCATCAAAATGGATGGTCACATGCATAACGATTCTTTACGTAATTTCAGTCTTTTCAAAGAAAACGGTTCAGGTATTTCGTTAGGGCCTAAATGTGGAAATGGTGATAGAATGGGCTGTGGCGTGAGGTTCATGAAGCAAAGCTTAAATGAGGTGGAAGTTTACTTCACAAAGAACGGTCACGAGGTAATTTCAAAGCAATGTTGGTGGAGGGTTCAAGTTATATAGTTGGTTTTTAAGGAATGAATAGTGTTTTAATAGACAAGGTATCCAACATCAATAACTACCTAAGTTTCAAAATAGTACTCTTTTACTAGGTGGCATTATTAAAACATTGGCGGAGAGCAGTAAAGATGTCAGAAATAAAACCATCAATTGTTTCTTTTATTCAGATAGGGTGTGAAAGATTTGTCATTCCACGAAATGGCTTGTTTCCTGCTGTCGGCATGCACTCCGACGGCGAAAAAGTTCGGTTAGATATGGATGTCACTTTTAGATCATACAGCGTACGTCATTGTCTCTTGATCGTGTCATTGTCACATCAGTTATAACTTATTTTAACATTAGTTTAAAGCAAACCTAAATGTTGTTCAATTCAATTGACCAGCTTTAAGAAACACCACTTTAAGGCCTAGTAAATTTTCTACGAATGACTTGTCTACAGTTGCTTACTTTAAAGGACA
The DNA here is from genome assembly GCF_026914265.1 of Mya arenaria. Classification (NCBI taxonomy): domain Eukaryota; kingdom Metazoa; phylum Mollusca; class Bivalvia; order Myida; family Myidae; genus Mya; species Mya arenaria. The sequence continues at coordinate 31,704,760 of NC_069128.1, forward strand.
TGCATTTTACGAATTCAATATTCATTGCGCTTCAATTATTGAAAGCGTCTCGATCTTTGTATATGAAAGCCCGATGCTTATATCTAAAGGTATGTATACAACAAAGTCTACATATACTAGTATTTTGTAGAAATCAGCAATTAAAGCTAAGACGACTGAGTTGGAAAAACGAGCTACCAGAGCCGACTTTGTGGCCATTCACGGTGACCGTCTTAGGTTTGTTCAATTCATATTGTTTACTCATTTGTTTTACGTCTTTACATGACATTTAACTTCAAATCGTTAAATTTTTGGCTACTGAGCTTCTATCAGTAATTTCAATTATATTTGGAGGAAAACAAATACCAAGATTTGTTAACTGTTGTAGTTGTTTGTCAATCTCTTATTGAAAGGAGAATAAATATTTAAGTGCAAATATTTGAATGTTTTAACGTATTTATGTCGTCTGTAGTTACTTGAGCAACCCGAGGACGAAAGTAGCTCTTTACGTGGTCAACAAACCCGTGTCCGAAAGCAACAACTACTTTGAGTTAGAAATCCTTAATACAGGAGAAATAGGAGCTGTTGCAATAGGTCTTGTTCCTGCTGATTATCCTGATGATTCACAGCCGGGATGGAGGGAAAAGTCCATTGCTTACCACGCCGACGATGGAAGGTAACACGATGCTATTATATCGCAAGCACTAATGTCATGTTGACTTACACAATTATTATGTTTGAAACTCTTTCATATGTGTAGCTATGATGACAACAGTTTTGTCTTCGGTTGGTTTAATTTTGTAGTGCTATTTACAGAATTTATTTTTATACTGTAGATTTAAAGCATCAAAATGGATGGTCACATGCATAACGATTCTATACGTAATTTCAGTCTTTTCAAAGAAAATGGTTCAGGTATTTCGTTAGGGCCTAAATGTGGAAATGGTGATAGAATGGGCTGTGGCGTGAGGTTCATGAAGCAAAGCTTAAATGAGGTGGAAGTTTACTTCACAAAGAACGGTCACGAGGTAATTTCAAAGCAATGTTGGTGGAGGGTTCAAGCTATACAGTTGGTTTTAAGGAATGAATAGTGTTTTAATAGACAATGAATCCAACAACAATAACTACCTAATTTTCAAAATAGTACTCTTTTACTAGGTGGCATTATTAAAACATTGGCGGAGAGCAGTAAAGATATCAGAAGTAAAACCATCAATTGTTTCTTTAATTCAGATAGGGTGTGAAAGATTTGTCATTCCACGAAATGGCTTGTTTCCTGCTGTCGGCATGCACTCCGACGGCGAAAAAGTTCGGTTAGATATGGATGCCACTTTTAGATCATACAGCGTACGTCATTGTCTCTTGATCGTGTCATTGTCACATCAGTAATAACTTAATTTAACATTAGTTTAAAGCAAACCTAAATGTTGTTCAATTCAATTGACCAGCTTTAAAAAACACCACTTTAAGGCCTAGTAAATTTCCTAAGAATGACTTGTCTACAGTTGCTTACTTTAAAGGACATGCATTTTACGAATTCAATATTCATTGCGCTTCAATTATTGAAAGCATCTCGATTTTTGTATATGAAAGCCCGATGCTATTATCTAAAGGTATGTATACAACAAAGTCTACATATACTAGTATTTTGTAGAAATCAGCAATTAAAGCTAAGACGACTGAGTTGGAAAAACGAGCTACCAGAGCCGACTTTGTGGCCATTCACGGTGACCGTCTTAGGTTTGTTCAATTCATATTGTTTACTCATTTGTTTTACGTATTTACATGACATTTAACTTCAAATCGTTAAGTTTTTGGCTACTGAGCTTCTGTCAGTAGTTTCATTTATATTTGGAGGAAAACAAATACCAAGATTTGTTAACTGTTGTAGTTGTTTGTCAATCTCTTATTGAAAGGAGAATAAATATTTAAGTGCAAATATTTGAATGTTTTAACGTATTTATGTCGTCTGTAGTTACGTGAGCAACCCGAGGACGAAAGTAGCTCTTTACGTGGTCAACAAACCCGTGTCCGAAAGCAACAACTACTTTGAGTTAGAAATCCTTAATACAGGAGAAATAGGAGCTGTTGCAATAGGTCTTGTTCCTGCTGATTATCCTGATGATTCACAGCCGGGATGGAGGGAAAAGTCCATTGCTTACCACGCCGACGATGGAAGGTAACACGATGCTATTATATCGCAAGCACTAATGTCATGTTGACTTACACAATTATTATGATTGAAACTCTTTCATATGTGTAGTTATGATGACAACAGTTTTGTCTTCGGTTAGTTTAATTTTGTAGTGCTATTTACGGAATTTATTTTTATACTGAGATTTTAAACATCAAAATGGATGGTCACATGCATAACGATTCTTTACGTAATTTCAGTCTTTTCAAAGAAAACGGTTCAGGTATTTCGTTAGGGCCTAAATGTGGAAATGGTGATAGAATGGGCTGTGGCGTGAGGTTCATGAAGCAAAGCTTAAATGAGGTGGAAGTTTACTTCACAAAGAACGGCCACGAGGTAATTTCAAAGCAATGTTGGTGGAGGGTTCAAGTTATATAGTTGGTTTTTAAGGAATGAATAGTGTTTTAATAGATAAAGTATCCAACAACAATAACTACCTAATTTTCAAAATAGTACTCTTTTACTAGGTGGCATTATTAAAACATTGGCGGGGAGCAGTAAAGATGTCAGAAATAAAACCATCAATTGTTTCTTTAATTCAGATAGGGTGTGAAAGATTTGTCATTCCACGAAATGGCTTGTTTCCTGCTGTCGGCATGCACTCCGACGGCGAAAAAGTTCGGTTAGATATGGATGCCACTTTTAGATCATACAGCGTACGTCATTGTCTCTTGATCGTGTCATTGTCACATCAGTAATAACTTATTTTAACATTCGTTTAAAGCAAACCTAAATGTTGTTCAATTCAATTGGCCAGCTTTAAGAAACACCACTTTAAGGCCTAGTAAATTTTCTACGAATGACTTGTCTACAGTTGCTTACTTTAAAGGACATGCATTTTACGAATTCAATATTCATTGCGCTTCAATTATTGAAAGCATCTCGATCTTTTTATATGAATGCCCGATGCTATTATCTAAAGGCATGTATACAACAAAGTCTACATATACTAGTATTTTGTAGAAATCAGCAATTAAAGCTAAGACGACTGAGTTGGAAAAACGAGCAACCAGAGCCGACTTTGTGGCCATTCACGGTGACCGTCTTAGGTTTGTTCAATTCATATTGTTTACTCATTTGTTTTACGTCTTTACATGACATTTAACTTCAAATCGTTCAGTTTTTGGCTACTGAGCTTCTGTCAGTAATTTCAATTATATTGGAGGAAAACAAATACCAAGATTTGTTAAATGTTGTAGTTGTTGTCAATCTCTTATTGAAAGGAGAATAAATATTTAAGTGCAAATATTTGAATGTTTTAACGTATTTTTGTCGTCTGTAGTTACGTGAGCAACCCGAGGACGAAAGTAGCTCTATATGTGGTCAACAAACCCGTGTCCGAAAGCAACAACTACTTTGAGTTAGAAATCCTTAATACAGGAGAAATAGGAGCTGTTGCAATAGGTCTTGTTCCTGCTGATTATCCTGATGATTCACAGCCGGGATGGAGGGAAAAGTCCATTGCTTACCACGCCGACGATGGAAGGTAACACGATGCTATTGTATCGCAAGCACCAATGTTATGTTTATATCACAATAAGTATGTTTGAAACTCTTTCATATGTGTAGTTATGATGACAAAAGTTTTGTCTCCGGTTGGTTTTATTTTGTAGTGCTATTTACGGAATTTATTTTATACTGTAGATTTAAAGCATTAAAATGGATGGTCATATGCATAACGTTTCTATACGTAATTTCAGACTTTTCAAAGAAAATGGTTCAGGTATTTCGTTTGGGCCTAAATGTGGAAATGGTGATAAAATGGGCTGTGGCGTGAGGTTCATGAAGCAAAGCTTAAATGAGGTTGAAGTTTACTTCACAAGAAATAGCCAAGAGGTAAATGTTCCGTTTAATTCATTGAATGCCTGCAAAGTCTCTGGAAGATACATAGAGATCATGATGTCTGGCGTCGTCGTCGTCGGCAGCGACACACTACCATGACCGCCATTTAACTTAAGCATTAATAATTCAATCTTCTTTATCAAACTTGGTAACAGTGTATTTAAGCAGTACATCTCGACAAGAGTTATGGTCTCTGAAATGACCAATTTTGTCCAAATTCACATTGTCTGCGCTCTTACTTCCCAAGGTGGTTTCAAAACTGGTGACATCAAGTCTCGCTATTCTACATGTAGTTGCAAGATAGCTTGTTTGAATTATTTTAAAATAAGCTATCAGTTTATCATTAATAGACCCCATTGTCCATCATGTGTTGTTCTTAAGTAGTTAATGTCCTCTTCAATGTACGCCTTTACACAACGTTGTGATACATGAATATTTTAGGTGGGAGCTCGACTTATACAGCTTCCGTCCGGAGGTTTTTATCCTGCCGTTGGTATGCACTCAAATGGAGAGAACGTACGTATCTTCACGCCTAAGCTTGACGAAGCAGATCGTAAACAGCAGTTTCCTTATCTGACTGTTCAATTGCCAAAAGCAGGTCAAGGTCACGCTAAAACTGGATCAAGTGAAGGCAATGACGGGAATTCTGTGTCTAGTGAATGGGATGCTATTGATGAACTTCCATCGGATAGTGTTCCTGGTAGGAAACGAATAGTAGATGATACTGATAATGCTTCGGATTTTGTTCCAAATCCTTTAGAAAGTGGACTGCACAATGAGATGTGTGACTCTGTGCCTGGACGAAGACGGGGTGATGATCTTGGAGATTCGGTCGATGGTCATCGAAGAAGACACCCGGATAGAAAATAACGAAACATAAACCTAACATAGCCTCGTAAGATAAGGGCCTGTATTCATTTGCTGATTTCGTAGTGCGACCTATCAAAAGATTTGTATTGAACATACGTGAACGATTTCTGATGAACACTCTTTTTCCACGTTTATTAATCTATTGTGTTTAAAAATTGATTTATTATACTTGCGCAAAATTGTATCATATATAAGCGATCTGTTTGGGGGGGGGGGTTGTTGCGTTTTTGAACTTATATAATTGTGAGTGTTTTTGCATTTTATGTGAGTGATATTTTGAAATGGTAGTGAGACATATGATGTTCGGGATATTGGATTAAATTTTGAATTTGATTTCAGAAAACTCAAACTAAATGTATCAAAATTTTCAAAAAGCGTAAAATATCCCGTGATCAATTGATGGTACAAAAAAAGAAAAGTCATCAGAATTTTGTTTTGGCTTGTACAGTGTACACTATAAATGCTTGAACTTAAAGTGCATGTACATGTATACACTATAGTTGAATTATTACTTTATAAGCTCCATGTTGTGTCATTTGTCTCAATTGTTATTGGATAGGAACTCAGATTCATACTTTAAAACCCTTGGCAACATAACCTTGCTCATTTATTGTTTCTCCTAGATTTAAACACTGCACTCTCATGGTCACATTGATCACGACAAGCCAGCGATATTAAAGTCGATTTACATTTTGACATAGGAAAGTATTACATATCAAAACCGTATAAAAAGGCACAGTGCGTTAAGATCGTTATCGTAATGTTAAACAAACTAGAGGTGAAAGTAACCTTACCGGAGCTTGAGTCTATCCGACCAGTTTTCATTTGTATACCGATATGTATTTTGGATTTGATTATTGTTTAAAAGTGTCATTTTGTTCGGTTTTGGTCACAAATGACTTTCCAACATCAGTCCTGTGTTACGTCGATTTCTCCAAAGTGAATCAATATTTACACCTGTTATGAACAAAAATCCACAATCCTGTATTTAACTAACAAAACACATCGAAATATGTGAATTGCGTTGGCCCCAAAAATGAAATAGAGTTTTCATGTTTTCAAGTTCTTTATAAAGAACTCAGTCAATGATAACATTTAACCAAATGAGTGAAAATGATCGACATAATTATGAAATAAATTATATAAGTTTATGCTGAAATAACCCAGTACATGATAATATGAAAACATTCGTAAATGAGTGAAGGAGATCTGCATAAGTATGGCTGTAAACCACTTCTCAATGAAATAAAGTGTTCAAGTTTATTATGAATAAACTTTATGAGTTTAAAGTTCATACTGCCAGAACTCAATCCATAATCATACGAGAATATTAGTGAATGAGATAAAACGATAAGACCAAAATAGACTTTGTCATAGTGTTATTATTAGACTGCTATCTTTACATTCAAACGGAACAATCAACAAACGTGCGGTAGTTGTCAGGGTCCTACATTTTCCTCCCTCCTTGTATGAAGCATTCGTGAACAGTCGTTTATGCCGTTTCGAGACATTTGACTTCATTGGTAGTTGTTAGCATCCTTCATCAGGTCGTCTGACTGTGTAAATATTATCAGCGATCATCCCACTATCATAAACGATAATGTAAGATTAAGTGACATGTTTTGTGCAATAACCTCAAACCTGTCTCAGGATTACATGAAATATACCAGTTTGTTACAGTGTACGATCGCAATATATCTCACCGAGTGAGAACAAGTGAAATATCAATTTAAGTTCACTGGGTCTGAAACCCTTATTTGAAGTCGCCGATCAAAAAATCATACCTAATGCAATCGTAGATGTAGTATGACTGATACTTAACCAAACTGAGTGCTACACAGCATTACCTTTATGGCAGAAGTTGATTGACTGAGGCTTAACCAAACAGAGTGTTACACAGCATAACCTTTATGGTAGATGTTGAATGACTGAGGCTTAACCAAACAGAGTGCTACACAGCATAACCTTTATGGTAGATGTTGAATGACTGAGGCTTAACCAAACAGAGTTCTACACTGCATAACCTATATGGTAGATGTTGAATGACTGAGGCTTAACCAAACAGAGTGCTACACAGCATAACCTTTATGGTAGATGTTGAATGACTGAGGCTTAACCAAACAGAGTGCTACACAGCATAACCTTTATGGTAGATGTTGAATGACTGAGGCTTAACCAAACAGAGGGCTACACTGCATAACCTTTATGGTAGAAGTTGAATGACTGAGGTTTAACCAAACAGAGTGCTACACAGCATAACCTTTATGGTAGATGTTGAATGACTGAGGCTTAACCAAACAGAGTGCCACACAGCATAACCTTTATGGTAGATGTTGAATGACTGAGGCTTAACCAAACAGAGGGCTACACAGCATAACCTTAATGTTTAAGTTTTGGTTCTGCTACTAAGTGTTGTAACGCCTTCAACCTATATTATTTGAATGATTTAACAATATAAAAATGTTATGGTGTTAATACTTTTCATACACTTGGATGGTTTAAATGGCTCCAAAGTGAGGCAGATTATGTTGTTGTAGTTGTAAAGTCGCTGGAAGAAAAACTTTACTATTGCAGACTAACGCTGTGTAATATATTATCAAAACAAGAAAGGGCAAAACAAGACAAACGTTTGTTTATTTGTGTTCATAAAACATCTGTTATATGTTTTTTTCACAGTATATACAACGACATTGGCATCACAATAATAATTCCCTAATGTACAATAAATTGTCTGTAAATAAATAAAAATCTAGAAAATAAATTTGATGTTAAGTAACAGACATTATCCATTGAGCTTCATAACGTGCAAGCCATTTTTATTGTTTGTAAATTTACGTAGAATTGATAATGTTATCCTCTTTTGTAATCATGCTGTATTCTTAAATAATCGTTATATACAATTTGCACACAATGGTCTGATTTCAACATTTATTTATATAAACATGTTAATGCAAGCTATGCTCAAGAGAAACCTAGCATGTATGTGTCGGGCTATTTCTATGGTTATGTGTGTACTAGTAGTTTAAGATGAATCTCACAATGTTCAAAAATCCATCCTATATGTGGTGTATTTTGGATAATAGCACTGAAATCCCTTATCATCGATCATATTTCTGCAGGTTCAATCTTTGAAATATCTCGCCCAGTCTAACAATATTATAGGATAGAACTAATTGTCTAGACATAGGATCGATTCTCTAATTATAGGACCAACCTTCTACAGATAGGATCGATACTCTTATCATTGGACCAACTTTCTACATATAGGATCGATAATCTTATCATTGGACCAACCTTTTACATATAGTATCGATAATCTTATCATTGGACCAACCTTCTACAAATAGGATCGATAATCTTATCATTGGACCAACCTTCTACAAATAGGATCGATAATCTGATCATTGGACCAACCTTCTACAAATAGGATCGATAATCTGATCATTGGACCAACTTTTTACAAATAGGATCGATAATCTTATCATTGTACCAACCTTCTACATATAGGATCGATAATCGTATCATTGGACCAACCTTCTACATATAGGATCGATAATCTTATCATTGGATCAACCTTCTACATATAGGATCGATAATCGGATCATTGTACCAATCTTCTACATATAGGATCGATAATCTTATCATTGGACCAACCTTCTACAAACAGGATCGATAATCTTAACATTGGACCAACCTTCTACAAATAGGATCGATAATCTTATCATTGGACCAACCTTCTACATAAAGGATCGATAATCATATCATTGGACCAACCTTCTACATATAGGATCGATAATCGTATCATTGGACCAACCTTCTTCATATAGGACCGATAATCTTATCATTGGACCAACCTTCTACATATAGGATCGATAATCTTATCATTGGACTAACCTTCTACAAATAGGATCGTTTATCGTATCATTTGAACAACCTTCTACAAATAGGATCGATAATCTTATCATTGGACCAACCTTCTACATATAGGATCGATACTCTTATCATTGGAACACAGTCCGCCCGGTTAGCTCAATCGGTAGAGCGTTGGACTCTGAATCGGACAACCCAGGTTCGATTCCCGGGCGGACCAGGTCACCTCTGTTGAGATTGGTTATGAAATCCTTTTTACGATCATTCGCACTGTACCACTGCCCCTGGCATATACAGAAGTTGTCAGTTCCTTGCAGAGGTGAAGGCACCTAGTACTGGTTCTACCCAGGATAGGTGTGCGGTGCTTGAACTGTCACTCTGGGACCCTTCAATGTGCAAACGCCGGGACCCGGAGTATAAACTACTAACACCACCATCATTGGAACAACCTTCTACAAATAGGATCGATAATCTTATCATTGGACCAACCTTCTACAAATAGGATCGATAATCTTAACATTGGACCAACCTTCTACATATAGGATCGATAATCTTATCATTGGACCAACCTTCTACATATAGGATCGATAATCTTATCATTTGACCAACCTTCTACATATAGGATCGATAATCTTAACATTGGACCAACCTTCTACAAATAGGATCGATAATCTTAACATTGGACCAACCTTCTACAAATAGGATCGATAATCTTATCATTGGACCAACCTTCTACAAATAGCATTGATAATCTTATCATTGGACCAACTTTCTACATATAGGATCGATAATCTTATCATTGGACCAACCTTCTACATATAGTATCGATAATCTTATCATTGGACCAACCTTCTACAAATAGGATCGATAATCTTATCATTGGACCAACCTTCTACAAATAGCATCGATATTCTTATTATTGGACCAACTTTCTACATATAGGATCGATAATCTTATCATTGGACCAACCTTCTACATATAGTATCGATAATCTTATCATTGGACCAACCTTCTACAAATAGGATCGATAATCGTATCATTGGACCAACCTTCTACAAAAAGGATCGATAATCTTATCATTGGACCAACCTTCTACATATAGGATCGATAATCGTATCATTGGACCAACCTTCTTCATATAGGACCGATAATCTTATCATTGGACCAACCTTCTACATATAGGATCGATAATCTTATCATTGGACTAACCTTCTACAAATAGGATCGTTAATCGTATCATTTGAACAACCTTCTACAAATAGGATCGATAATCTTATCATTGGACCAACCTTCTACTTATAGGATCGATAATCTTATCATTGGAACACAGTCCGCCCGGTTAGCTCAATCGGTAGAGCGTTGGACTCTGAATCGGACAACCCGGGTTCGATTCCCGGGCGGACCAGGTCACCTCTGTTGAGATTGGTTATGAAATCCTTTTTTCGATCATTCGCACTGTACCACTGCCTCTGGCATGTACAGAAGTTGTCAGTTCCTTGCAGAGATGAAGGCACCTAGTATTGGTTCTACCCAGGATAGGTGTGCGGTGCTTGAACTGTCACTCTGGGACCCTTCAATGTGCTAACGCCGGGACCCGGAGTATAAACTACTAACACCACCATCATTGGAACAACCTTCTACAAATAGGATCGATAATCTGATCATTGGACCAACCTTCTACAAATAGGATCGATAATCTTAACATTGGACCAACCTTCTACATATAGGATCGATAATCTTATCATTGAACCAACCTTCTACATATAGGATCGATAATCTTATCATTGGACCAACCATCTACATATAGGATCGATAATCTTAACATTGGACCAACCTTCTACAAATAGGATCGATAATCTTATCATTGGACCTACCTTCTAAATATAGGATCGATAATATTATCATTGTACCAACTTTTTACATATAGGATCGATAATCTTATCATTGGACCAACCTTCTACATATAGGATCGATAATCTTATCATTGGACCAACCTTCTACATATAGGATCGATAATCTTATCATTGGACCAACCTTCTTCAAATAGGATCGATAATCTTATCATTGGACCAACCTTCTACAAATAGGATCGATAATCTGATCATTGGACCAACATTTTACAAATAGGATCGATAATCTTATCATTGGACCAACCTTCTACATATAGTATCGATAATCGCATCATTGGACCAACTTTCTACAAATAGGATCGATAATCTGATCATTGGACCAACCTTCTACATATAGGATAGATAATATTATCATTGGACCAACCTTCTACAAATAGGATCGATAATCTTATCATTGGACCAACCTTCTACATATAGGATCGTTAATCGTATCATTGGACCAACCTTCTACAAATAGGATCGATAATCTTATCATTGGACCAATCTTTTACATATAGGATCGATAATCTTATCATTGGACCAACCTTCTAAATATAGGATCGATAATCTTATCATTAGACCAACCTTCTACTAATAGGATCGTTAATCGTATCATTTGATCAACCTTCTACAAATAGTATCGATAATGTTAACATTGGATCAACCTTCTACAAATAGGATCGATCATCTTATCATTGGACCAACCTTCTACATATAATGTTTAAACAAAGGATCGATATTTTAATCATATGATCTTATTTATAAAAAATAGGATCGATATTCTAATGATAGGTCCAACTGTCTAAACATTGGATCGATATTATTATCATATCAATCATTTGATTTAACACTTAAATTGATACCAGAAATTTTGACACTACGTATCATGTACATGTGCTTATTTAATATTTAACTTGTGCGATATACCCAAGTACATCAACTACATATTGTTTGCAGAGCAGTTAAATTATCAGACGTTTAGATAACAATTAAAAACTTAAATGGTAAATAAAGCATGACATCTAATGTTTTTTCAACACCTATGCTAAACATTTAATGTGCATACAATAAATGAATAGATGATGAGTGGAACTTTACTTCCTGAAATCCATGGAGAGTTTCAGAGAATTCTATTTATAAACAATCACTCAACTCAACTCAACTCAATATCTTTATTTCCCCAATGGCTGGAGATATTCATAATATACTAGTATACAAACATTGATAGACAAAGAACATATATAATATATATATACAATAATGGTACAGTCCAAAATTATAGCATATTATTGTCAACATATAAATACAAATATTTTAGGCTACGGCTTCATATCTAAGTATGAATAAAAAGCTTATATTCTACATGCAAATAAAATAGGTCTATTTGACTTCGATGATAGTAAGGTGGTATGTGATCCGCCGCTTGGATGCAGAAATCTTGTCCAAACGAAATACAAGAGATTTACAGCAGCTATGAATTATGGCATACATAATATTGTTAATGTTAGAAAGATAACATGAACATGAATTAATTAAAGTATAATCCATAAATTGCCTAGCAGTTTTATATTCAGGAAATATGTCCCTAAAACACATGTATTAATATATCTATACAAACGTTTTAAAGAGAATACAATAACTTGCAGTATCTTCACTTTTCAAAATAGTTATATATAAAGCATATATAAAGAACATACATATAAAAAGGTATGCATTTGGTAAATGTGTCTGCATGACAAACGTATATTAATTTAGAAAACTTGTATATAATCTTTAAAGATTCATTATATGACGATTTTAGGAGGAGGAATCATCCATACCTTGTTTACACACTTCTTTAAGTTAATCTTGCTTATAAACGTAACCTAAAATAAACAAAGCGTACAATTGCTTTTAAAGATTCGACAACTCATAAGTTAAAACTTTTAATAAATAATAACATGTTTCTGTCGGAGCATGTTGGAAATGATTTTTACAATACATTTTTTTTTCTATTCATAACTTTCATTGGAAGCCGTGGCTTAACCTAGAATGTTATTGCTATGTTTTTATCTCGGACAGAAATTATGTAATTATCATGATGTGAATAGAACCCTCCACACACTTGTGGAAATGTTGAGCTGACAAACGCTTTTAAAGGACAATACTAAACGATTTTTTTCTTGCTGTAAACCAAACGTCAGTGTCAGTATTCCTTAATAAATGCGTCAGTACATGTCATTGAAATGAATGCAAACATTAAGCTATCGTTTCTGTGCTGGTGTTTTAACATTCAGTTCAGGTATTTTCATCCACAGATATTTCGAAGAAAACATTTATGAACATTTTCCCACATAATATCGTCAATATTTTAATTCTTTGAGAGGCTTTGCGTTTTAGGCACGGATCCCATTGACTGGTTATTTGTGTTTCAAGCACGTTCTGTAAATATATATTTTGGAGACGAAACGATTGTTCAAAATATTATAGATTGTTCAAGTTTACTAAGGCTTTATCGGAAAGGGTTACCATTGCACATAATGCAAATATCTGTAGTTGCTGTTTGGCGAGACCTTGTATTATTGTGACACCGAATTTCTGAATCCCTTCGATATAATTAAATCCGTTGAAGGAATTAAAAATAAATATTATCTGTATGATACAGGTATTAATGCACAGGTATGACACAAAAAGGGATCTAAAATTGCGTTATTCTATCATGTTTAGAATAACATACAGGGGAGGATCTAGACCTATTCCAGAATCCCGTGCGTCAAAATTGATAATGAATACACCAGGCAAGTGCTCTAATCCCGGAATTAGGAATAAAACGACTAGAGTGTGTTGTGTGTATCTTGAAAAATCAGCTAAGAGTCTTGAACGAACAAAACTCAAAACGAAGTTTAAAGTGACACTCTTATTCAAGATCAATACATAAACATTTATAACAAACCTACATTTTGAGTGATTTTACACACAATGGTCAGTTCACTACTTACTAATTAATTCATTTATGGAAAATATTTATTGCTTATAACAAGATTGTAACCATGTATTAAAAGGTTGAATAAATCTGCTAAATAATGCTTCCTATGACGGATACCGTGTTTAATTAATCTTTTAGCATTCACCAGTCATTAAATATGTGTGCGTATTCAGCTATTAAATAAACGGTTACACTATTGTTATCAGTTATTTTCCATAAATGCATTATTTAGTAAGTAGTTTAACGTCTATAACTCAAACGTTGTTTGTTATAAATGTGTATGTATTGATTTTAGATACGAAAATGTCACTTTAACAAATTCATCTGCAAATCAACAACAATCCATTTTCAGTCGACTGTCTAGACACAAGGAAATTGCTGTTCGAATCCAACAAAGCCTTTGGTAAGCTCAGTTGCCGCTCATATTTTTGCTACATATTTATCACAGAATGCTACTGAACAACACATGCTTCCACCTCCAAATGAAAAGTTTAGATTTTTATTCATCCGAAGAAGAAAGGGAAGATCATTTACTTTTGGCATGTGTCTTGAACAAGGTTTGTCACTAATGGTTTTGATCAATCTAGTTTTATGCGAACTTTAATTCAATGCCGATTGTCGAAATATGTATTTGAATATCTACAAATAGTTGCCAATGTGTATTCATTTTTTTCAGAGAACATCACGAACTAGATACAAATTAGTGCGTGACAATGTGCTTGACTACACTGCAATATAAACAAAACAAAGCTATAAATAAAATAGCACTTGATTCTACTCGCCAAAGTTGCTACACCACGGTCAAAAAAAATTATTTTACTATTGAATATTATGTGATTTTTTAAAATTTAATATCAATGTTTTAATGGAGCAATAAGTATGTTTCTGCAGTACACAAAACATAATTATTTTTATTTTCAACAAACGAATGGATGAAGCAAAATATTTGAACTGAAAATGAAAGGAAAAATGAGTTAAGTAAATAAATAATTTGCTGCTGAACAAAATCACATGAACTATTTTGCTTCTTAGCTTGTTCTTTTATATTCAAAGATAGCCACTGATGACATTGAAAGTCAAGAGTTTACAAATTTATAAATGCTAATGCACCAGTCAATTGTAACCACGCCCCACTTCTGGTCCGGGGAATAGCGGGGACGTTGACTTTCGCTCCAGCCAAGCCCGGGTAGGGCGGGGATGAACTGCTGGTCAAATCCCCGCAAAATGCCCCCGCACCCAAAGGAACCATAGGTAAGGCTCATTCCCCGCTATTTTTGGCGTGAAGACAAAACCACCGCATTCACCCGGCACTTCGGGCCACATGGAAGGTAAAAACACGGCCCATTTCCCCGGCTATCCCCGGTATACCCCCGGAGCTGGGAGGGCCGTGGTTACTATTGACTGGTGCATAATAGTGATTGGTCATCATCAACAATAGCGCTACATAACGTGTAATGAGCCAGCACATTGTTGATCTCATAACAGCAGCAACAATCAAGTTAGTATTTGAAAGGTTAAGCAAAGTTTGATCTTACATTAAGTCAATGGTGTTCGATAACCAGACCGCCAGGATATACTAAACACACGACTAAAATGTACCATCTTACAATCACTCTAGAAAAACCACCAGCTGCAGCAGCCAATTGTATAAACAATGGTAAATAATTACCACGGGAAGTAAAACCGCCGGTAAATTCCGTGGTAATATTACCTAGCCGGTAAATGCGTTTGTATAAAAGTAATTGCCAAGGCGGTAAATTACCAGGTTAGGGTGAAAGTTTACCCAAGAAAAATTTACCAAACTGTCCCATAATGCAATAGAGTGACGTCATTTCCACACACAGCTGTCAGATTGGCGGTATCTTTTTTATATAAAACAATGAACTTCCACATTTCAGTTTTATTAAATTCTTTGTAGTATTTTTGAAAGATTTAATGTCAAACTTCATTAAATCGTTCCAACAAGTTACATGGTAAATATTCAACAAAATAGTACAAAATATTTATAAGCTACTTTTGTGGCTGATCAATAATACATATGCAACACTTCAAGGGGAAGGATTATTCTGACTTTAGGGGTGTTACTCTTTACTTTCAACAAAACGGTTAACGAATACCGCCGGAAAATGCGAACATTATTGCAATGATATGCAAGTAATGATGTCACAATATATCTGAATAATTTGAAAACAAAAAAAGACTGACAATAAAATATACTTGCTTAAACAAAATACAAAAATATCTTTGAATAAAATTGAATGGCATCGTCCGTTTTTTTTCACGCTGACACCTAAGGAATTTATAGTCAGTTTCAATTTTTCATAGAAATGATGCACTGAGTTTCATAGAATTGATTCTTATTAATGTGATCAATAATTTACAATTTAATCTGATAAGAACCATTGTTTCAGTATTTCATGTATTTGTGAATTAAAGCTGGTTGTTTATTGTTATAGTTTTAACTGAATTATTGCTGCAATTGGGAATATATGTAAGCAAATACCACTGATTGTTTAAGTATCAATACAGACATATTTTAAGTGTACTTGATCTGTTCTATATCTCCTATGTGAGATACCATTTCTTGAATAATTCCATTTATTAGATGCTGTATCAAACCATTTTGTAAATTCATCAGAGTTTTAAATTTCATGAGACATTTGAATAATATATAAGTTATATTTATTAATAATGACCAAATGATCTTGAATCTTTTTCTTTTATCTTTATTGTAACCTATATATAAAGTTTGTAAAATTATTTTTGTACCCCTAGGCTTGCAGTAACCTCAGTTACTGAAATTGCGATCGTGTTATATTAACTTAATGAAATTATTTTTTGTTTGTGCTTTTTATGTCAGCATTGTTTCTATTTAAAATAGAATAAACATGATCTCTTCAGTTATTGTAAACACTATTTAATAATATTTATTAATTACTTCAAAACTAAACTGTCCCATTGTCGATATCAAATTTAAGTGTTAGAACTACTTACTTATATAGTCACCATATTTAATTTTTACGGGAGCATAAAGTCAATATACATTGAGGGTAACTTTTATTTTCTATTTTCATTAAACTATAAATGGTGTTTATACATTTAAAATCAAAGTCAATTCTTATGTAGATATGGGGAAAGGGGGGAGGGGGGGGGGTGACGGCGCTCCCTAAGGACCAATGTTTCTATTAATTTAAAAGTTATAAATATTTTGCTTTCACTCAAATGACAGTATACTACTTTGTTTACTGATAATTTACAGAATAAAAAACACCTTATTACTACCTCACTGCTCTTGGTGTCTTTAATCTGGTGCCTAGAATATGTTCTCACATCACGGTGGCACCCGTGCAGTTTAAAACAATGTGAGAGAGGTTACCTTTGATATAAAAAATCAAAGCAAAGAGGTATCACGTGCCGCTGTAAAACCGAAAAAAAGGTGTTTTATTGAATTTTATATATTTTTTGAAAAAATATTGCAATTTGTATGAATATGATATATAAATGAATATATGTAATATGTATGGTGTGTACATAATCAAACCAGTGGTTCATTTAAGCCCGCTGAACATGCACAGGCGGTGGGCGAGGCAAGACATATCGATATTATGTAGCTTATTGTGGAGTTGCAGTAATTGTAAAATAGGCACATTACAAAAAAGACATTGCTATAACATTGGTATACTACTTTCTCACGTGACATACCTCCTTTCATCAGTAGAATGAATATGAACTGGATTGTTGTCCATCGCCGTTTTGTTTTCAGCAAAGAATGACCGGTGCATGTGCAAGAAGGGTGGTGTTTAAGTAGATTTCGCAAAGAGGGTACCGATATTGATACGCACCGTGATTTATTTCAACGTCAAGAAATAAACAAAGATGTTTTCGGGGATATTGCCCAATGCCGTACAAATTGTCGGATGTATCGCCAATAAAACACCAATGGTTTGTCCACGTTTAAATAGAAGTTAAGAACGTTGCCTTAATCTTTGTACATACATGTACGAGAACTTTTTGAGAAAGAAACATAGTTGGTAAATGGCATGTTCTGCAGCTTGGTGCATGTTTCCAAAAAAGATATGAAGCATGTATGCAGCAATATGTATATATTATATGGTTGATGTTTTGGAAGAGCTGTCATATTTTCATAAGCATGTATTGAGGTACGATATTTATCCTCCGAAAAAAACATTTGTAAGATGTTGCATCTTTTTGTAAATAATGCGTTTTTGTTACTGCTATATCAATGTAGTGATAACACAAAAATAACACCCGCGTTAAACCATTTTTTATTAGCAACTGTTATAAAAACGCTAGCTGCGTACATGTGTATACCTAAAGCACAACACACTCTTTTATAAATAAAGGGAAGCAATATTTGAGCAAGTAAAATAGTTTCAATATATTTTAAAAAATTGCCTTTCTTAGCTGAGGTATGCAACGGCAAGTGAAAAATATTTCTATTAACATATGATAAAACATATAAAGTGCATTAATACTTAAGGTTGCTAGTAAAATTAGTATGCAGTTTCAATAAATCAGTATAATGTCTGATTAAATAAATGGCCAATTAGATAGCTACCTCATCTGTTGCATGTTTTGTTGGACGCTTAACATCGTATCTGTCTGTGAGTTCAAATTTAAAACATTTTCCGCATTGAAAACACTTTATAAGAGCAGTTAGTCAGTCCAGACTAAAAACAACACTGGTTTGGTAAAATACAGATAAATGTTTGTCCAATGGTTATGTTTCGCCATGATTTATTTCAAAGTGTATTCATTCAAAGACAAGGTGTATTCATTTAAATGCAAGGTGTATTTATTCAAAGACAAGGTGTATTCATTTAAATGCAAGGTGTATTTATTCAAATGCAATGAGTATTCATTTTAATGCAAGGAGTATTTATTCAAATACAAGGAGTATTCATTTTAATGCAAGGAGTATTTATTCAAATACAAGGAGTATTCATTTTAATGCAAGGTGTATTTATTCAAATGCAATGAGTATTCATTTTAATGCAAGGAGTATTCTTTCAAATACAAGGAGTATTCATTCAAATGCAAGGTGTATTCATTCAAATGCAAGGTTTATTCATTCAAATGCAAGCATTCAAACGCAATGAGAATTCATTCCAATGCAAGGAGTATTCATTCCAATGCAAGGAGTATTCATTCAAATGCAAGGAGAAATCATTCAAATGCAAGGAGTATTCACAATTTCATCAGCGAGCATTTAAAACCGGTTGCTCAGATTTATAATGTGTATGCAGATCTTGCTTTAAAGCGGAAACAAAACTATCTCATTTTTTAAAAAAAAAAAACGTAATACAAATCTTTTAAACAGAAACGTTGATAACATTGCATGTGAAAATGAATCATAATTATATATATCAAATAATATTAAAATAAAATTTAATGAACATTAAAATATTTACATAAAAGACTACGGAAACAAGTACAATAGTCGCAGTTTAAACATAAACCCGGTTTAATGGCATAGGGTCAACGCCAAAGACAAAGAACACAAAAACATCCACTCACAAACCAGAAAATAAGCGCAACAGCACAAAACTCAACAAACAACACATGGCATACATAATATATATAACAAATGTGGGTGTTTATCAAGGATTGTTGGTACTGCCTTGGAAGGGTCAGTTAAATGTAAATTTTACAGGGGGCTTAAACTAGTTTGTGTGCACAACCTCACTATTATCCCAACAATCCCAAATAAAGTAAAAACGTAAATGGAAAATCTTATCGAAGTATCTTTTCACTCGAGGAAACTTAAGAATGAAACAAGTAATGATAAACTAATAGGTAAACCCCAAGTACTTCTATGATAAGGGATCCCGACTCTATCAGCAGGTGAAGCAATACAATGCGGAGTACCTAATGCAATAACGTTTTCAAATATATGATGCAATTATTGTTTGGAATTATACAAATCCCACACAGTCTGCCTTAGCATATAAAAGGTCTAAAACTGTACGATCATAGAGGTGCATAGTGGAAAGCATCACTGACAAACTCTGGAAATAAACAAAGATTTTTAAAAATAAAAAAAAACTTCTTCCCAATGATAACTTTTAAAATTTTGAAATAAAGTACGGTTTTCGAATTGTAACGTTCCAAGTTGTATTATTTTCTAGTTAAATCCTCGAAATTATTTTGAATATGCTGCTTTAATACTTTGAGATCATCCATGTTTGTGTATATATATTTTTCTGTCTTGATTATAACACTTATTACTGAAATGGATTTGCTTATAAAAAAAATCAACATGCTCATCTGTTGAAACACTCAATTGGCCATGTACCCACTGAAACAGCAATACAACAATACGAACACGTGGAGAATACCATTATAATCTGAGAGCGGTCTTTTTATCTTTCCTATTAAAATTGATAATATACAAACAGCCTGTACTGGATGCATTTAGTGATTTTTTGTTTGGCCTTAATAATATGATTACTTAAATAATAACCCTATATTGGAAGTCTGAAACTTAAATGCGATGTACATCGCAATAAAACATAGTGAAATCTCTGTAACTTAAAATGGAACCAGTATTTTATTTGAAGGTACAATTAATGTCGACCAAACACCAAACAATAAACAACGCTAAATGGCCATTAAACCGACAAAACATATCAAAATATATTAGGTATAAATGTCAGGGTTTGCGAATTTGGCAAAGTTCAGTGCAAACTTAGTTAGGACTCATTTCGGCTTAAACTGCTTTAGTTCAACCTCAAACTTCCCTCAACAATAATTAACAATAAGTGAAACATTGAACATATACGCCTCATTGGAGTCCTGAAGTTTAAATAAACTGATATGTATATTAAAAACAAAACATAGGTCACTTAAGGTATTAGCCATGTAATACAACTCGGGAAACATCGGGTAACATCGACATATATCGCCACTCGCCGTAACAGATCGCGACGAACATCGGGCGTATTCGGCCGGTACCGGATGTTGCTATTTTTAGAAACAGAAGGTATTTCCCGGCTATTCATAGGTCAATAATGGAATTTCTACATCGTAGGATTTGGAAACATTGTGATGTTTTTCTCATGAATATACGTTTAAAATAAATAAACACTAAAAGTACACGCTGACAATTGATTACGATACATCTAACAATTTGAGTCATTACAGATAAACATGGATTATAAGTGAAATATACGCGTAACAGAAGATTTTCTCTCGAAAAAACAAACTGTCAACAATTGGCATGAAACTGGGATATTCGTATCAAAGGGCTCTGAATGTAAGTATCCTTGAGCAGTTTTATACGTTTGTGTTCAAAAATGTTTGTTTTTTAATTTACCTTTGGAATTCTTAAATCATTTTTATTAGCTAAATGTTTAGACAGCATGTTCATATTTTACATGTACTTATGTACATGTTACATATTTTTATATGTAGTATACTTATGTACATAACTTATGTTTAAGATATAATATGAGTATGTAATCTTTAAATTGATTGTTTTATCTTAGAAAAATATTAGACTTAAAATTTTGTTTTAAAATGATGTGTTTTGGTACGTGACCTATATATTTACAAAATGCATATTTTCAAAATTAACCTGTGAAAAAAAGTTGTATGTGGTTTGGGGCTTGAAGCCGCATCTGCTAGGACACTATTGACATTCATTGGCTTGGTGTAGGTCTCGTTAAAACCCCATACTGTTGTGAATCATTATCAACCACAACAACATATGCACAACAACTACACATTTGTGCCTACCAACCCTTACTCTTGGCTAAAACAGATTTTAGTGCAGAATGTATAATACTTGTGCATTTGTATTTTACGGTGGTAGTTTCTGCTGGTTGATAATCAGAAGTCTAATTTCTTTCAGGCAGGAAAATGACTGAATATTACTTAGTCAACAACACTGGGTTATGAAGAATTCCAGCCTGCATTAAATACTATGTTGGATCCTTGAGAGCGGATTTGACAGCCATGTCCATCCACAAGGCAGTCGCATCTGATCGAGATGATGTGAGTATTTCATATAAAACATATTTGACTTGGTTTTTGTTTTTATAAACCTACTATATTCAATAATCAAGTGGTGATGGTGGTGGTGGTGATGGTGGTCAGGTGGTGGTGGTGGTGGTGGTGGTGGTGGTGGTGGTGGTGGTGGTGATGATGATGATGATGATGATGATGATGATGATGATGATGAATTTTATTGATCAATTTAATAATTTTCTTTATATATATACATGTATGTATCAGCTTGTTGTTGTTTTTTCAAAATAATGTCGAGAAATATTAAACTGTTTATATTTTATTTTGTATATGTATGGCAGTAAAATTATCTATACTAATTAGTTAGAAAGGCTTTAAAGTACAACTTTTTTCCTTTACAGCACTAAACATTCTTGATGGGTAAAGTACCTGAAGGTGCATGAAAACCAAATCAGCATTGACTCAGCATTGAGTTATCATCTGTGCACACACTACAAGTACAAAGCATGGGAACAGACCAAACTTCAAATGTTGAAGAGTGAAGAATTATTGTGAAAAAAACTAATTGTTAGAATACCAATGACAAAATAAAACAGATATACATCAAATTACCCACAGAGATTGTTTACATGTTATAATATTAAAAAAACAACATCATTAGTTGAGAACTTTCACTCTGATATTTTTGGAGGGGCGAGCCCACTTAGTGTTCTTGTTTCTTCACATATTTTAGTTTAAAAGTACACTCATTTGTTTTAAACTCTGTATTCTGAGTTAGTATCATAAGTAAAATTAATTTATTTGAAAGAGTACATTTTATGAATAAGTCCAATTAAGCTTTATAATTTTTTACAAGAAAAAGGTTGATTTTTAAGCATTTTATTAGCTATAAAAATGTATGGTAACATGACATTATGTATATTTTCTTCAAAACTGGACGGTAAACTATCATAAATTGTCTTCTAAATTGTTCAATAGACATCATAGATAATATCTAAAATGATTTTAGCAGCTTGCCTTATAGTTAATTATTTTTTATGAATTTTATAAAACTGCTATATATTTTCAAACATCGAAAAACTGCTCTTTTCCGAAGAATAATAAGATCAATCAAAATGATTTTTTTCCATGTGTATCAATAATGTGTTCGTTTGAACTTTAATTTTCTGTTAACTGAAGTTTATTTTACCAGAAACTGTTGTGTTTATTTCATAATCTCTGATAATGCGAAAAAAATTCAAATATAGACAAAATATTTACTTGTCGCTCTTTGTAGCCCTTGGAGTTTGGGGGTGGTTGTAATGAAACATAAATAACTTTTTTAATTCACGGTAAAAAATCTTCAAAATTTGGATAAAAGTCCCATAGTGTACCGTGATTATAACTATGTTGTCGGTTAAAGCTTTTAAAAAAGTGTGTATTACGCGGCTAATACCTTAATGAAGCGCTTATTTCAAAGTTTTGAATCTAATTTACCAGTGGTACACCTTGCACCTTTTAAAATACCAAACAGTTTGCTCGCGCTTATAAATATCATTTAGATCTGTAGTGTATACGAAGGCAATTTTGATTGATATAATATGAAATTATAACAAACGATACCATGCGATTTCCATCTTCTTTTTTTTTGCATGTAACTGATAATATACATGGACCTTTGTGCATGCATTTGGTAGCGAGGAGAGATGGTCTATGAAGTATGTGTAATTTATGATGAAGTAAATAATACATTTTCTCGGAAAACTGTGGTAAATTAATGTTTTTTATTCATACATTAACATAGCGGCCTTTAATTGTTTTCTATTTAAGGGAATATTTGTATGCGTTTTCTTCTAAAACAATGATTAATTTACTGTTTCAATGCACAAATTATCAATCTGAAGCGATTTTCAACATTTAAAAATAAAGTCAATCAATCACTTCAGCGGCCGAGCGGCCTAGCGGCCTAGCGGCATCTCAGTACCCTAACACGATTTCTATACGGCTTATCTTGTTTGGAGACAAATCTTACACCTCAAGTTTCACCAATCATATTTCCCTCAAGTATAAACATTTATCGCTAACACCCAACAAACAAAATAATTTCAATATAGAACATACCGTCTCTGACTCGGCATAGAATCTTCTCATTCCTCTCGATCTCTCTTTAAGTTATTTACGGTCTATTCCCTCACTCCTGCATATAGGAAACATGTATATAAAATTCTCTTAACATCAAATATGACACTATGTCAACTCTGGTATTTTCAAACCACATGTCAAATGATATAAAGAAGAGGGACTTAGAAACAACATTTATGCTTACCTCTCAATTCTGTAAATGTTTACTTTAATTGCTAGTAGAACTAACTCTTGATATCTCATACTCACAAGTATTGACTACAATGATTGTTTTTGTGATTATATGTCTACTCGCTCATTGGAATATTTGAACTTATTATACTATTATCAAAATATATACTGGTTAAAGAAAGTGTCAACTTGAACATCACACATCGCAGCATTGTTCTTCAGTTATTAAAAGTGTATACTTATATTATTGTTAGTGTATTCCTTTTTGATAATTCGGCTGAGTATGAATTGCAAATTAGATTTGCATTCTCGAAATATCTACAATCATCTGAATGCAACTGGGAACAAGTTAAAATTTTAAAAAACACCACATATGAAAATGACGATTTATTTTTTATAAATACTCATTTATACCATAAATTCAAAAACATATGCGCGAGTGTCAGACAGTTGAGCTGTAAGGTACAACTCATAATACAAAACAAAAGTGTTACATTCCTCCACCATGGATTTGACTTAAAAGGTCGTGATACTTACCTCTGTCAAAACATGAAGATTTATATCGTACAAAAGACGAATTTATGCCAATTTCATCCTGGCCTTGTATCTTTTACTTAAATGGTTGATTATACTTGATATTTAGGTAGAGCGTGATGAAACGCTTTCCAATATGGAACATCTGCGACTTAGGGAAAATTTGAAAATAGTTTTGGCTCAACAACTTAAGAATGGTGTGATTGAATTTAGTATACATTAAAGTCATTGGAAAGTGTGAAAGACAGGTAAGAATAAATGTCTTTATCAATTGGGTATTGATTTCCTACAACATGTCATTCAATGGAAATACAGCACTTCATATCTCGACATTGGAACGTTTTGCAATTCATAACGAAACCATTCCAAATTATGTCAACTGCTGATTTGTGTTATTGTCAAAATAATGCACCAAATCATTAACACGATCAACTACTGAATGGAAATTCCTGGAAATGTCTTGTCATATCTAAGTGTAGTTGCCTCGGTCAATACAGTGCGTTTAAAATGAAATTAATTAAATCAGGAGGTCATAAAAGGACGCTTTTGGACGGTGCTGTTCACTTCAGGGTACACGCATGCGTCAGAAAAGTATCATATCGTAAAAACCACCCTGTATTTTATAATATATAGTCATCACTTTCCTGATTGCAGCAATCAAAGTTGGTTTCGTCGCATTTCGGCTTTTCTATTGTTTATATTGACAGTTTTAAATTAAATTTAATTTGTACGCATACCGCATTTAATTAGGCTGTGCCGGAAATGTTAAATGTTTCCCTTTCAGTCCGTGTTTTCCATCTATAATCAAGCTCTATCACTCTATACCCTACTAGAGGCTGGGTTTGAATGGATCCTCCCACGTATGTGTGATCGATATTGCAAAAATCAATGAATGCGGTTAAGTTTTAATATATTTTAGACACTGCCCTATCTTTGTCTACTTTGTGGCATTAGATGATATATAATTATGAACTATCTTAGTTCTATAATTGTACATAAATGTCGAAGTTGAACAGATAGTTTTGAATGTAAAGATTATTTTGACAATATAATACAAAAATATGATATAATGTTAATGTAGGTTATTCACCACTTTGAAACTAAAATAGAATGTGACGTTAACCGATTGGATTTTTGACTTAGTATATTTGTTTATTTCAATGTAAGATCGTATTTTGTTTACACGGGTGTCATAGAAAATATAGTTTTTTTTATGATCAAGAGTGAAATTAAATACGATCTTACAGTGATTTTTTTTTTTATTTTACGATCATTTTCGGAGTTTTATTAGTTTTTAAAAAAAAAAAAATTCTTAATGACTCCCTTTTTGAAAAAAGGTGTTATTTACGCCGCTACCCGTGAGGAGCCCCCTATCACTTAAAATTATAGCAGTCAACTTTTCCATTTCCAGTTTGTTGAGAAAAATTTCTCTGCTATTTATTTTTATAGCTTATAATTCGCTTGTTCTTTATTGCAAAGCTTTTATGAACAGTAATCAATGAAGTTTTATAAGTGCACATATGTTGCAAAAAATAACGAAAACACTTTTATTTTTAAGTGGGACATGAATACATAACCATATTACTATGCCGCTATTTAATGAATGAAAATTTGGAAGGTCAAATGTGTTAGCAAAACAAATGCGGATACTCATTGGACTTTAAACATTTTTCTTAATTGAAGACTGCATGTGTTTCATAATAAATGAATATTCAGTCGCCTTACTGTCAGCGACCAGTCTGTTTCGCTTAAAAACAGGTTTGTTTTCCAGGTAAATGCCGCGCTAGTTTGTTGATAATATTTGAGGCTTGGGTGGGGTAAAAAAACTTTGGAGTATCTGTAAATTGTTGTGTGAATTTTCCGAGAAGCTCATTTTACGTATTGCAACGACAAACAGTTCAAAATACATTTGAACGATGATATGAAATTATATTTATGTTCGAACAGTTGTATTCGTCTGTAATTTGTTTGGTATGAAAGCAAATGTTCGAACAGCTTCAAAATCAAGAAATTGTTTGAAAAAAGGGATAACATGTAATACACGGTAAGTTAATTTCCAAATATATTTTTTTTTTTTAATTTTAAACATTGTTTTGCCAACATTTACTAGTTTAAAGTGAAGTGGGTTGTTTTGATCAAGGGAAATAACTACAAAGGAATTTAAAAGTAGTTCTGAAAGTTGATATCTTCACTCCTTAAATTGCAGTGAATATTTTTACTGTTGTTATTTCACTGTTAAAACCCCATATTTCATCGAAAAGCATGAAAACCACTTATTACCTATTTTGTTATTTTTATCTTAATTCTTTGAAACTCCCACGCAAAGTAGCATTATCAATTCTGATCTCATTTGTATACTCTTATATCAGAGTATGACTTGTTTTTATTTTACAGAGCATATTTGGGTGAATAGTATTGATTATATTCTTCTATAACTAAAGATAAGTCATATATTCTTTATAACAAACTTCACATTATTTTGAATTGATGGCGACGTTCTTTTTTCAAATGGTGCAGATATCAATTTCCACAGACAAAAGGTTATATATAACATGTAACTTACATCTGATAGATAGATCTATTATTTCCTCCATACATATATATAACAGGTTTAGTTGGTACCAAAGTACAATACGAATGTCAACTAATGCATAGTTTTATATACACAACAATGGACAAGATATAAATACACAAAATAAATTAACTGTTTTTTTTTATATTTGAGGGATGAATACGTGCAATGTCAGTGAAGATAACTACTCAATCATCACAATCATCACAACTAAGATATAACTGAGTAATTTGCCGAGGTGTTTTGTTTATTTGTTTATAATTGCAGGGTTTTGGAACCTAGAGACGAAAGCGAAATTCTTATTCCATACTGCGTAAGGAGAATCAAATGTGAACGATTTAATTTATATTGAAATACAAATGTGAAAAGCTTTTTTTGTATAATGGTAAAAACAACTTAAAGTTCTTTGTATTACCTGTATATTGAATCAATATTGTGGCAGGCTAAGACTAAATGTTCAGATGAGTAGTCAATAAAAATAGCAGTTAATACAGTCATTGAGCATTTAAAAAAGTAATAACAACAACGACACGATATGCAATATAATGATGAATATTTCATTCTTAGCAAACGCGCTTTTATTAGAGGCAATATATGCACTGCCTTTATGTATAAGTCCAGGTTATATTACGCAAATTCAAACATGATTTTAAGCACCTTTGCTAAATCCCAACTAGAAAATTTCAAATCTGACATTTCTGCCGAAATGTTCAATATATTGAGGCACTGTTCTCTCCCACTTAGAGTAACGAAGTTTCTAAAATAAACCGCACCTTTAAGGTCAAAGATATGTTCCCACAGTGTTTGCCTAACATGATCGATCTTATAACAGTAGTACATGATATGTTCTGGCAGGCTTTCACATATAAGATGACACATTTCACAGTTGCGAGAGTATTGTCTCGTCATAAATGCGGTACTCAAGTTCATTAGAAATGAGCACATCGACAATAGTCTTGGAGAGGCCTTTGCCGCTAACCATAAATTTGAATATTTCCCCGATGTGATTATGTTTGGGATATCGCATAATCAAAATAAGTGGAGTGCATTTGCAGACTTGGCATATATCTATGTTGGCTATGTCTCGACTTGGTTTCAGCGACACAGAGCAATGGTAGATGCGTCTTTGTCATCGGCTTTAACGCTTCTCCGTTCTAACCTTCCTTCACAGGTGATGGAAACCAATCAAAAAGTATCTATCAGTGTTAAATATATATTAAAGAGTTTACGCAGACCATAAACAATTACGAAGAGAATGATGCCAAATGAAATACTAGTAGTACTGTTTTAAATGTTTAATCTCAACTCAGAGTAACAAATCTATTATGAATCGTTAGGCCAAACAAAGGTATAAACATATATTTGTTTTCAAGTGTTTACTAATAGCAAAATTACACGGGCAAGCTGAGAAGCCTATATTTCATTAAAATTAAGTTTAAAGGCAAATAGATCTAGGCAAAGCAGTATCATGTGTCGTGTTTCAAACAAATATAAATGAAGTTCGACTGTATTTAGTAATCCCAGAGTAGGATTCCAGTGAGTCTTCGAACATTTAATAAAATACGGAATACTATATTTGAATGTCACGAAGTCTTTCACCTAAGAATCTAGGTCCGAGTTTTTTTATCGAAACAAAAGCTCAAATTTACGTGAAGTTGTAGGTGAAGTATGCAATAAAATTATCAGCTGAAGAGTTACAAGATATAAACTCTGGGTGGCTTACAGATACGGAGATCCTGTCGTGTTTTTGGAGCTTTAAAACTGCGGACTTGAAACTTGTAAATACTCCGTCGTTTAATTGTTTGGTCGACCTTTGGCTTTGCATATTTGTGGAAAAGAGGATTGACGCGGTGAATGAATGCGGTGTCTTGTTCCTGCTTGTGGCATCAACGTTGAAGACACTATGTAGTAGCCTGGTGTCTTTATGAAAAATTCTCCCTCAAGTTCGAGATGAATGCAGTTGTATGCTGTGAAAGTGCGACTGTTTGTATTCCATCTTAGTTTTAAATCGCCTATGAAAGAGAAAGAATAACCCTTTTAGTACTTTGAATTAGAGATAATCTTGATCGAAATATATTAACTTTGTCAGCTAAAGATGTTTGTGCTTGTTTACATAATTATTGAGATAAAAACATGTTAATAAAAACCGCTTGGTTAATGAAATAAATAACTAAATGATTTTCTTTTTCAAGGAATAATATCTATCTATAACTTACAAAGAAAACACTAAAGAAAGATTACATCCAACAATATGACTTGGAACGCTATCTACTATACCGACTTGTTCAGCTTTTGGCGTTTTTAGGTCCTCTTCTAGGTCACAGTTGTTGATAAACGATTCCCTAATTATACATATTACAAAATGTGACCCGATGCAAAATGGCTAATACGACGTCGTTATGGATTACAATTTGCAGATTTCCCATATACATGCAGTATTTTCATTTTGAAGATAAACATTGTTTAACATCACAGTAAACAGTGATCGGATTAAACACCTATTTTAAAACGTTTAAACCTTTTTTTTAAGATGGTATCTTTAAATGCGTTTTATGCTTCGCTCGCATGATCAATACAAGATATTATTAAGACCTGGGCTGTTATTCAATATTACTCTTAATTGGATCTAAGAGCGATGTAGCTAATCGGATGACTTGTTATAAATAGTCTAATAGTCTGAATGAAGTCAATTACTGAAGACCATAAGATTGACTTAAGTCGCATATTGAAAACCAATCCAGAGATAAGTCCCGTTCTTGTCAATGACTGCATTTTAACTGCTTGGTCATAAATCCATTTATGCGTGATTAGAATGACAGTAGACGGTCATAAACTTTATATTTTTACGTAAATAAAGTATGTAGATAGCAATTGTATTCAAGTAACAACTACTAATTACTTACTTACTTAAATCTGTTGTGATCGTGTCGTAATGTTGCAATGGCCCTTCCTAAAATAAAGAACAAAATTGTCGATAAGTCTGTATGAGTCATGTTTTGATAATGTTTTGCATAAAAAAGATTGACATCATATTGTTTTAAGAATAACCGTTAGTGTTTGTAAAAAAAAATTGTTATAAATTTCTTTTTATGCAAATAAGGGCTTTATTTGATCATGTTTTATAATTGTGAACGAAACAAATACAAATATATACACAGAGTTATTCTAAAAAGGTTGGCACTATGTATACCTACCTTTTTAATTAGAAGCTGTGTTGAAGAAGAAGAGTTGACAGCGCCGCAACATAACGAAGAGTTATGCCATTGTGCATTCATGTTCTTGTCAGTGTCCTGAAAGTTGTATAGCGTTAGTTTGAGATCATCACATGTCGAACACAGCCTGCTGGTCTCTAGTGGTGACAAGTCCTTCAATTTTAAACGGCATCCAGTCATCAAACAGAGGAAAACTCTCGTCTGGTTAATAAGCAAAATCAGCAATCCAAAAGTGAGCTATTTCCATATTATCCCTTGTGACTTGCAGTCAAATACCATTTCTTAGACGATAAACGGGCCGATGTTTGCTTCCTAATATACAATTGGTCAGAGTTAATATTTGAAAAGGAAAAGGTGAATAGGACCATAACTATACTTTTTATCCTTGCTACTTTTACATTATGGTCCTATAGAAGTTTGTGCGTTAAAGTAGTAGAATATTGTATGAGGCTACGGAATTAGCGGCTTTTACTTATATTTGCTATCCTCCCCTTTTTGTGCTCGGAACCGTCATACATTGCTGTCTGTCAGGGTTACTTACAGGTATTTGCTCGTCTATCTACACTACAAGAAATACAAATGTAGATTGAACAAAGGTACAGTACGTACTTCGTGGTAAGCTTTAGCATTGTGAACTAAATATGCCTTTACGCAAGTTAATTTGAATTCTAATTGGCTCCTATTTCCTGCAAACAGACTTGTATAAGTACGCGGGATTGAAATTTAATCTCGCCTTGGGTTTCAAAATCGGTATGCCATCAGACACTAACGTCATTGACGACTTCCTAGTTTAACAAGACTTAAAGGCCAACGTCAACCAACGTTTCGGTTGTCGGAATTATTGCACCGATGTTTTAAAAAATGCAAAATAAAATATTTTCATTTTTTAAGAGACCGCTCATAGATTACAAAATGACAAAACGCTCTCTTGGGAAGCCATGT
Source organism: Mya arenaria (assembly GCF_026914265.1). Classification (NCBI taxonomy): domain Eukaryota; kingdom Metazoa; phylum Mollusca; class Bivalvia; order Myida; family Myidae; genus Mya; species Mya arenaria. Next base: position 31,735,910 of record NC_069128.1, read on the forward strand.
TGCATCTGACAAGGCATGCTTTTATATGTTTCTTAAAAATACCGGAAATCTGAAAATATATATAAGATCAGTACTGCTGGAGAACGTCCTTAAATTTATTCTTAGAAGAGATAATCGATGTGTAATCGTTCAGGATTATCATTGTTAGTATTATGTTTGTAGGAAACATTATTTGGACTTAGCTTGCTCATGTTTTTAAACGACACTGAGAACATTTAATCGTTTTTCGCCAGTTTCGCCTCTGTGCTATTTGTCACAGGGAAAACTACAACTAACAAACCTAAGCGCATAAAACATCGAAAGTTATTTTCTTAAGTAAAGTAGTTCACTTATTGTCATGAATAAACCACTTTACAATATCTGGATTATTCAGTTACCTTGATTTATTCAATGTTACACGTTTTTTAAAAAGGTGACTTTTTTAAAACAACAATAAAAAATTTCTTTTATTTGATTACAAATTTTAAAGTAATGTATTTTATTAACAATCCCCCCCCCCCCCCCTGAAAACTACAGTCATTTTAAATTGCAGTATGTATGGTAGACGTAGTTACCATTCATTTTACAAAACTGATCACTTACACAGTGCATAATTGTTCAAACATTTTCGTTTACCTGTGATTGAAGCTTATATTTGCGAAAACTTGCAAAAGTCAATCCCTATGATCATGTTTCGATTGAACAGTCCTTGTTCACAAACACTTGTGAAACGTTAGACCCAGAACTCTCTATTTAAAACTTTGTTTTTCGAAATTCAATTTTGATTTAAATGATGTGTTTGTAAAATAACCCTTAAAGCATTTCGGTTCTGAAACATGAAAATATCGTGCCATTTGCTGAAATTAATTAATCCCAGTTAATCTATCATTAGAATATGACTGAATGTATACTTCAGTGTGGACATACCACGTTGTTTGTGACGTCACATTTAGTTATAACGTGAAGTAAAATACCGCTCCACTCAAAAAGGATTATCGCTGTAAGTGTGTTATTTTTATATCAATTTTTATAAAACCTAGCGTAGGCTAAGCGGAAAAAAGTACACTACACTCGGTTACTAAGCGACATGTTCAGTAATTTATAGTTTTTTTCAAAAATCGTGGGCAAATGCTGAAAATGGACAAATATTGTTTATTTAGACAATTAAATGTAACGTAAACAGACGTTCATTGAAGTAAACGTTGCTATTTGGCCTTTTTCAAACTTGATTAAATGCATATTGATAGACATATGTTAAAGTGGATACTTCAGTGATAATCCTTGATGTCGAACACTTGAAGCAAAACCATGTTTATCGACACAATAAAGAGGGTCAATGATTTAATAAAACAAAATGTTTTCTTTTTTCAGAATGATCCGGCCTCCCCTTGCCATGGGGAAGCGCAGCAGGCGAGCAAAGAAAAAACAAGGAGGAGGACGTAATTTCGTTTCATGCAAACATTAAGTGAGAAAAATGTTTCATGGCAAACAAAATGGCGGATTTAGAATGAAAAGTACTGATTCAGGTACCAACTTTTGCCTGGTAAGTCGACTTTTTCTTAAAATTTTGAAAAATGTATGCGTCCAGTATATGGCGAAAAACATATTCTTCGATCGACATCTTAGTAAGATATCATAACTTTAAAGATAACAAATAATTGAAAAGATTGTGGCTTAGGAGGCAATGTTTACAAATGAAGTTTAGTAAAATTGGATGAACCAAAAAGGTATGAACGTTTGATGTTTCCAATTTTAATCCGCAAACTTGTCTTTCAGTCTTATATATTTACTTCATGTCAAGCATCAAAATTAATTTTAATAACTAGTCATAAAACTTAATTACTTGTAACATACGTGCGGAGCCTTACCGTTGGTTTAGATATAGATCGTACTAAAGAATTGAGCTTAGTGCGTAACACGTTAAGAGGAATTAAGATTGGAAACATCTAACTTTGATAGTATACGATTTAATTAAAAAATAACGCTCACCAACACATGAACTTTCAGACTAATTCGATTACATCCTGTGTCACGTTTCTCGTTTATGAACCTTTCTCTTCTTAACATTATTGTATTTTTGGTGATATAAATCGACTTCATTGAATTTCTTAACCACACTTCAAAAGTGGGTGGGGAAACCCAAAACTTAAACCCGAAACAATCCTTTTGAGAGTAAAACAAAAAATCTTTGTAACATATTTGAAGTAGTCAGGAGTTGACCAAATTTTACAAAAGAAGATTTGATCAGATTTGGGATCAAAGAGCATTCACGTTTTTTTCCCGGAAAAGTCTGTCGACAATTTAACTTTGTTTTTTTTTGTGTTATAACCTTATGCACAATGTCTTGTGAGTTCATATTGGGTTTTCTACTTTATCAAAACAAAGGTCAAGTCATTGACAGCCGTTTATACAGCGTCCTACATTGACCAATGTTCATTTTTAGAAAACAGCTAATGCTATTTGGTTGAAATTTGATAAAAAGTTCATATATAAAATAAAACCAGGGGTAATCAAATCATTATCATTTGATTGATAAGCTGTACGCATAATTAAAAGATTTTTACAATATTTGGTTCTGATTTTAGCTTGGAATACTTTTTGTATTCAAGGTACGAATATATTTATTCATTTTTTATTTATATATGTTACATATATATGCCGAACATTTGTCCATGAGTCAAGTTTACCCACGGATGCAAATAAATCCACGTATTTTATGGACGCTCGTCTATGACAAGAAAATGCCAGTAGTTTGTTTTGAAAAGTACATTAAAGACCACAATGAAGCCAATGAAGCCAATTCTACTAACATAGTATATACAAATCAGAAAACATTTAAATTGTACGTGGTCAGGTTATTTTTAAAATTGATAACTGCCAAGGTATAATCTGAAATAGAAGTGAGATTAATTAATACATTTAAAGAGTTAGCCTTGTTGCTAGTTTATGAGTGTAAATTTACACATCTCCTGACTTGGGAGTGCTAATAAGACGAATCTTAACACATGCCTTGATAAGGTCTTGTTTTACATATATCTATGTTTTTTTCCTAACCCTTCAATCAAGTTCGAATACTTTGACATCAGGGGCAATTGCGTGATAAAAAATAACAGTAAAACACAAGTTGTAACAAAACTAAAAAGTAGTTCTCAGTTGACCCATCCTGAATACTGCTGTTTTTCAAAAATGTTCATTATTTACTAATGCAATATAAAATAGATACTGTAGTGCGTTGCAAAAACAAAGTCGGGAATGGCTTTTTTAAGTTAATTGTTCTAGACCTAGCTGCTCTTAAATCTTTATTTCCGACATTACTGAATGACATAGCGATTGATGGCTATAGTAACAAATCTTAAATTTCCGTTAATGCGCAATGGGTACGTTACGGAGAAGGACGAAAAATACCTAAATCTACCATATAAATAATTAATTTCTGAATCAGCTTTTAGGAGATAAACTTATTATACTATTGAATGTATCAAAAAAATACATATAAATTGTTATTCCTCCTAATGGGATAGCAGTTCGTTAATTACAATAAGCGTATAATATTTTCACGTCACACCCGTCTAAATAAAATATAAAGCATTGGACAAGTCTTTATAACTGCCCATTAAACCTCCGAGCTGTTAATAATGTTTTAAAACACACAAGTATGGTGCATCTAGGCAGAACATGTACACTAATCGAACGTTTTACTTTGTATTAGATACCTGGCTTGTTCTCGTTTGTTGAATTATAGTAGAAAGAAAATGCATATTATTATCCAATATACACAATTTAAAAAAAATATAAGCCAATTTGTTCTTGGAATTAACACCCCTACATCATTTTCTTACCTTTTCATGGGAGTATGTACGCATACTGTGTTAACCCCTACAAGAAATGCCTGCTCCCCGTCCCCTTCATTTTTGTCTAATTCCGGATATTCCTGGTCGTTATTTAATCAAGATATTTCAATCAATATCAGTAAGTATAGCTTCATCATTATGTCTTATGGTTTCTTTTCAACAGAAACTACATACCAGGTTTTAAAGGCTTTGTTCTGTTCAACCTTCTTGAAAGATATCAATAAGACACCAACCTTCCCTATAATATAGATCTGGTATATATAATAGTATCAACATACCACTTTGAATTTTATTAAGGTTAATCAAACGACATGGCGTAGTTTGACCTAATCACATCGTTATATAGGTTGAACTATTAGAATCGAAGGGTTACAAATCAATTATACTTTTATTTAATTAAATCATAAAACGTCTTTTATCGGTCAATGACTTTTACAGTCAATTTGTGTATTTTTAAAAAAGAATACGTAACGTTGGTGTCGCCTTAGTTCCGTTTATAAAATGAATTAGATACATATAAAATGATATCATTCATATATACATGTCAGAATGTGCTCATAAGATTTTATTTTAAAGTAAGATCGTGCAATAAATAAGATTGAGGTAGACCAGAATTGGTTTGCAGTCCAAATTTTCGCCTCCCATTATTATATTTAAAAGAATGCGCCTTTTTCCACTTTTTTTTGTAAAAATATGGTCAGCATAATGTTTAAATCCCAATTTAATACAGAAAATATATTTTTCTAAAGCCTATCGACGTTTAAAGTGTCTAATTCATAGAAGATATTCCGCAGATATTTACGCGACTTGTCTTACATTGCTACGCGACAACATCATACATGTTTAAAACATGTTTATTTAAATGAACATTGAATTTGGCAAATCATGTACACGAAGTTTCTTATCAATGAAGGAATGTTGACTTATTTTCACTGCAACAGAAGGAGTGAAAATATCAACTTTCAGAACTACTTTTAAAATTCATTGTAGTTACTTCCCCTTGATCTAAACAGAACACACTTCACTTAAAACCATAAAATGTTGGCAAATAAAATATTTGAAATTTAAAGAAATGTTACATAAATTTAAATAAAGATATATTTAGAAATTAACAACTTACCGTTTATTAGAAAAATGGTTATCCCGTTTTTCAAAGGTTTTCTTGACCTTGAAGCTGGATGTTCGAACATTTGCTTTCATACCAAACAAATTACAGACGAAAACAACTGTTCGAACATAAATAGAATGTTAAATCAACGTTCAAATGTATTTTGAACTCTTTGTCGTTGTAATACGTAATACGAACTTCCCGGAAAATTAGCGTGTATGTATGGTGAAAAGAGTAAAGGTTTAGGTTTCAAACACTCTTGCTTTACTTGTATCAGTGATATCATTGCCATAATTATTGCCGTCAGGTAAAATAAAATATATATTTATTTTTGCCAAAAAAAGTCCGAATCGGATTAAATTTGAAAACAAATGAGAAAGGCGCTGAATGGAGAAGGGCGGACCTTTTTAACCAACGGCAATGGGAAAGTGTTTCCTCCCTTGATAATACTAAAATTTCTCAAAATTTGTGAAATTGTTCACTTCTGTATTTGAATCATTTATAATTCATAATTGGACATTTACTTAAAAATCGATGTACATCATCAAGTGTTCATTTCGTAAAACATATTTGTTCACGGATGTAGATTGAAAGCTAGAATGTCTGTTGTATAGCTTTCTCACTTTACAACTACATTTTTTTCAGCTATAATACACTAAAAACTGACATTGTTTTAAACTTTATTTTATGCAGATTGAAATAATAATTAACTTTCGTCTAGCTTTCTTAGTTTTGCAATCCATAAATACCAATTCAGTGTCTGTATTTCCCCCTTTATATTGTGATACAAATGTCTTCTGTTTATCAACAAGTGATATCCATATCAATTCTGTTTAAATATATGTACTCGTTTATCCTTTAATATCATATAATCATGTTTACGATGTTCTTGCTTTGTATATGCATAGACGTGTATATTTTGTTTCTCTATGTTACGTTGAACTTGCCTATTCTCCCGTATATACTTTTACTCTCCACATATGGATGAAATAAAACCTCTCTATACTGTATGTCCCTAACCCTACCTACAATCACTGCAGCGACTGGCAACTAACGGTTAGAATGTTTTCCTCATACTCCTGCCCTATGTGGGAAAGTTATTAATGCAGTGAATTTCGCGCACTGCAAGCCTGAGGCCACTACTTTTTTGTACGCGACTAGCGGCACGCCGGAGGTGTCCGTACTGTCGTGGAATGTACACGGACTAACAAACGATAAACAATCTTGTGCTGATTTTGTAAATATTGTTGCTAAACATGATATTTGTTTTCTTTATGAATCAACGGTTTTATTACACATAATTTCTATAGAAAATTTCAAAACAGAAATTCACGCAGAAGTAGTGGTGGAATAGTATTGCTTTATAAAGAACATTTGAGAGATGGAATACAGATTGTTAAGAATCACCATGATACATTAATTTGGCTTAAGTTGGACCATACGTTTTTTTAATACAAATGAAGATATATATTTGTGTGGTTCGTATATTTGGTGTGAGGATTCCCCAGCTTATAATACATTTAATAATATTAACTTGTTTGATACTCTTGAAAATGACATTTTTGCTTATGATAGCCTAGGTTCGGTGTTTCTATGTGGGGATTTAACAGTTGAATAAGAAGTAAAAACGACTATGTAATTCACGATAAGTGTAATATGTATGTTGATGACATTGATTATGAGCCAGATAGGACCCCGGTCAGGGCCTCTGTAGACAAAAGTCACAATAGTTATGGTATTTAATTATTAGATCTTTGTAAATCATCATGTATACGTATTGTTAATGGTCGCATTGGAGATACAAATCAGTTCACTTTTTTGTCTCGTAACGGTACTTCTGTGATTGACTATTTGTTATGTAATGAACGTCATTTTCCAATGATCAATGGTTTTACTATTGGGCAATTTAATGAATGGAGCGACCATGCCCCGTTACAATTTTCAATGATTTGTAATAATCCGACAATAAATGATGCTAACTTTTCTGAAGTACGGTATAAATGGAATGATATTTATAAAGATCAATTTCGATCTGGTATAATAGGTAAATTGCCAGAATTTAATAATATTGTATTTAATTTAGATAATTGCACCAATCAGTCATTAAACGATGCATTAAATAATTTCACTGAAATTGTTCGAAGTGTCGCAGACCCTTTATTTTCAAAACGTACTTATTTTGACAATAAACCTAGTTTTGAGACAGAGAGTTATATGAAAAATACTGACTGGTTTGATCAAGAATGTATTAATTCTCGTAATGTTTATTTGAATGCATTAAAGTTGTATAATTGTGATAAAACAAATGTAAATAGGTTAGATTTATGCGAACGTAAAATGCAATATAAGAATATTATACGCAAAAAGAAAAATGCATTTTATGTACGCAAAATGTCTGAAATAGAAAATTTGAAGAAAGCTAAACCAAAAGATTTTTGGAAATATTTTAAAAATAAGAATAAGTCGGTTTCTAAAAAAAAGAGTTAGAATCCTTTCGAGAATATTTTGAAAATCTTGGCAGTAATGTGTTTGATGGTTCAAACGAAGAAGCGGAAGATTTTTGTGAAAATAATGATTTTAATAAACAAAATAAAACGTTCCCAGAACTTGACCAACCTATCGTTGTAGATGAAATTTTAAAAGCTGTTAAGTCTCTGAAAAGTGGAAAAGCATATGGCAGTGATTGCTTGCTAAATGAATATTTTATTGAAAGTATAAATTTATTATCGGCACATTTATGTGATCTATTCAATTGTATTTTGAACTCGGGTATTTATCCGGATAAGTGGATGGATGGTATAATAATCCCTTTGCATAAAAAAGGCAATGTTAATGATGTGAACAATGATAGAGGTATTACCCTTGTGAGTTGTATGTCTAAGTTATTTACCTCTGTGCTTAACACACGACTTGAACTTTTTTGAAATGAACATAACATAATTTCGGATGCACAATTCGGATTTCGCAAAGGCAGATCTACGGTTGATGCAATATTTATACTTATGTCATTAGTACAAAACTATTTAAATGAAAATACACGATTATATGTTATATTTGTCGATATGATGAAATGTTTTGATTCCATATATAGAAATGCATTATGGCTTAAAATGTATAAATGTGGAATCCAAGGCAAAATTCTTAGAATTATACGCGATATGTACAAACAAGTTAAATCCTGTGTCAAATCATGTTCTAATTATTCTGAGTATTTTAATTATGCTGTTGGCTTACGCCAAGTGGAGGTAATGTCCCCGCTTTTATTTTCTGTCTTTGTTGAAGACTTTGAATTGTATTTACAAAACAATGTTGAATCCGGTTTACAATTAGATGATATAGTATTGATGTTGCTATTCGCAGATGATATGGCCATTGTAGGTAAAACACATAAAGAATTGCAAGATCATTTAGACGCATTATTCGAATATTGTAATACATGGGGACTCAAAGTGAATACCACTAAAACTAAAATTATGGTTTTTCGTAAACGTGGTGGATTATTAGACACTGAGCGTTGGACCTATAATGGAAACGTTATCGATGTAGTAAATGATTTTAACTATCTTGGAACTGTTTTCAACTACACGGGTAATTTTGCACTTAATCAAGAACATTTAATTGACAAAGCCCTTAAGGCTATGAATGTTCTATTATGCAAATGTAAAGATTATGACATTAGTCCAAAAACATTTTGCCAATTGTTTGACGCTTTTGTTTTGTCTGTTTTGAATTATGCTTGTGAAATTTGGGGAAATTCTATATCAAAAGAAATAGAGAGAATACACTTAAAATTTTGCAAAAGACTACTGAAGGTTAGGCCAAATACATGTAATGCCTGTATCTATGGTGAACTAGGAAGATATCCGCTTTATATACATAGATATATGAGAATAATGAACTATTGGTTTAAAGTAGTTAAAACTGATAATATTATTTTAAAAACTGTATATGAGCAAGCTTTGTCAGATTGTAATAATGGTTAAAGAAATTGGGTATCAAATGTTAAGAATTTGTTAGACGCTCATAGTTTTTCTTATATATTTGACAATGTTGCCAATATAGATTGTAAAGTTTTTTTGTATGAATTTAAACGTAGACTACTAGATATTTTTCAGCAAAATTGGCTCGGAACACTTAACAATAGTACAGTTTTAACTATATATAAAGAGATTAAACCTTCATTAGAATACGAAAAATACCTCGATATTTTACCAACAAATTTACGCTTGTACTTCTCCAGACTAAGGTTATCTGTATTTCCTCTGAGAATTCAGACTGGTAGATATGCCAGAAACCGAATACCTCGAGAGGAACGGTACTGTTTAACTTGCAATACTAACGATATTGAAGATGAATTTCATTTTATATGCATATGTCCATGTTATTCCGATGTTAGGAAGAAATATTTAAAACGTTGTTACTATATGCACCCTTCTGTATACAAATTTTTACGATTATTGAAATCAAATGATAGAAATGAATTAATTAAACTAGCTTTGTATATTAAATATGCTCTTGTTATTCGAAATAATTTGTTGAATGTTGAAAGATAAATATTAAGTTCAGCCTCCATTTTTTGTTACACATAGTAAATGATAGTATGTTGCTTTGTTACACATAGTATGTTGTGTTATATAAAACAAAAACGTATTTACCATTACATGTTGTATATACACGTTGACATGTTTTATGAAAATGTATATGTTTATGTAGATGATGTACATTGTACAAGTCTAAATAAAAATGTCTGTCTGTCTGTCTGTCTACTTTTTTATAAATTGGTTTACAAAACCGGCGGATCTAATTTTCCGAAGAGTACAAAAAAAAATAAAAATGAATTTCACTTTTTTTCAAAATTATTTTTCCGACCGTATTGACTTTGGTACGTAACGGAAGAAAAACGAATAGATAAGAGTACGAATGCAGTAGATCTCGACTGGTTTGTTATTCCGTAGCCGTATTCGCCAATTTTGAGTGGAAGCATGTGAGCCAGTCAACTGTTATGGCAGCGCCGTTGGCAATGGCGGAATTGATGATAGCAGCCATTATTTGTATGAAAAAATTAATTATAATATGCAGGAGTTGTTAAAATAACAATAGCAATAAACATTGGCAAATTGAACAGCCGACACAAACAATAACTGTCACGTGATCGTTGTTTTCTCCGCCAATTTAGGTAATGAAAATATTGTTGTTTATAGATAAAAAATAAAAGTGTCAGCGGCTGCCATCGAAAGAGTAGACACAAATATCTATAAATTATTTGTGAGAAAAACATGTTATCACATTTTATGGTTTAATATCAAATAACAGTGCACTAAGTGTGAGTGGTGAAATCGAAAGAAAAATTTCTAAGTTGGCACCGGTGACCTAGTTTCACAAGTTCGGTCGGTGGGTTTTATGGATTTTAAATCACAGAATGGTTTGAAAATACTTGTCATTGAGTCAACATAAAGCTTGTGTTTATTCTAGATTACATGGTTTTTTTATGTTTGGGTTAATAGTAGAGTAAAAACAATGAAAGAGTTGAACACATGTGTCAATGACATTTACTAATGCCGGGAGTTGTGTGAAAACATTTAGATAAAACAACACGGAAAACTGTTTTGAATAAGTATATTTTATTTTTATTTATTTGTAATGAACTTGATATTTCACTATAAATGTGATGTGTTGTTGTAACCAAGGAATACTCTTTAAAATGAAAAATAAACAAGCATGAAGTATAGATGCCCTGTGTACGCATGTATACACGAAATGGCGGAGTTGGGAGATGATGAAAATATCCGATACATAATACTGGATTTCTCTGTCAGTTTGCTATCATTGGTACATAAAATTAAGTCACATGCTAGATTAATTATTTTGCTATGTGATTTTTATGTACTGATGTGGTAATTTGCTGCAAGATTTGAATTTGAAATAGATTTGGTGAACATCCCATGGTAAATATCCTGGTCCCAAAATATCCGGACTTAGCATGGATCGGGTTACACACTACTAGGACCCCGCATGGTAAGGGTTATTAAAACTAAAATCTAGGTCTAGTTTGGTTTTTATTTTTTCAGGAATATTAAAGCTCAAATGTCTTCATAAAATGTTACTTCCTTATTTACAAAATAAGTAATTATTTCACTTCATTGACATTTTCCAATATTGAAATAACTGAAACAATGTTTAGAAAATGTAATGTATTGTTTTGCACCATATGTTAACTAAACAATCCAATATTTATAATAATAATAACATACGTCCTGCTAGTAAAAATTTATGGCACTCAGCTATGTCTGATTTGTTAAACCGAATGGGTTATGGTAACCTGTTAGTTGATTTTAATACAGATTACAATTATTTTCCTTCGTTAACCCAAAGAGTACGGGATCAATATGTTCAAACGTGGTATGATAACTTAACATCCCAACCAAAAATGGAATACCATTGTAGGTTTAAAAAAGAATGTTTATTTGAAGAATATTTAACGTGTGTCAAAAATGATAAACACCGAAAAGAATTATCAAGATTTAGACTGCCATCTCATTCACTGGAAATAGTGACTGGTCGATATACGAATATTAACAGAGAAAACAGAAAATGTAAACTTTGTTCACATTACACTGTGGAGTCTGAATACCATTTTTTACTTTGTTGTACAGCCTATTCAGATCTTAGAAAAAAAATCATATTAAATTTAATTGGCCAAATATGGCTAAATTTAAATATTTGATGTCAGTAAAGAGGGATTTATTTTTAAAACATAGCTTAGTTTATATATAGTGCTATGAAATTAAGACAAGAAAAGCTAGAAGTTTAGCTGATTCTCTTGGTTATATTTCCGTACATATTATTAGGATATTGCTTTTGTAAATATATATATATATGTAATGTTATCCCATAATTGCTATATAAATCAATATACTTTTGTGTCTTGGCCATAAGAAGATAGTTTGTAAATGGCCAAAGGCAAACATGCCGATTCGCCAATAAACTCTTCAAACTCTTAAATCTCTTGTTTTAATACAGTGCAATTTTTGTGTATTTTAATGCGTAAAATTCGTCTTCTCTTTTTCCAATTTAATAATGGTCAGTTTGTAAGTGTTCTGCATTCACTTTTGCTTAAGCATACCTTTAAAGCTAAACAAATGTCTTCCTGGGTGATATTCAATATATATTTGATAAAAAGTGTAGTTTATACAATTAAACATGTTTATAGTCAATTTCATTATTGTTTTATATGCACAGTATGTAAGATTTAAACTGTGTGTATAATTAGAACTTTGAAACTTTGAGTGTATTAAAACATGCATTAATAGCAGTTAAAAAAATAAAATGTCAAGTAAATGATATAAATTTTCAATGTTTTTATGTTGTTGTCTGATTTTCACCCTTTAAGAGTATGTTTTGTGACTTTTTTCCTCTTTTATTTTTCGACTGCCCGGTGGACATTTTTCCAAAATTTATTGTTAACCAAAAAAATAAAAAAGGAGTGGCCTGAAGGTGTCTTAATATGCCCATACTTGGTATTGCAAAGGTAACACCATTCTCTATACAAAGCAATGCCTTCTTCGTGGTAAGTTAAGGCATATGTTAAATACATGTATATGCCAAAATTGAAGTTATGACATATGTTAAATACATGTGTATACAAAAGTAAGTGTTTTGCCTAAGTATCTAGTTTGTGTATTCCCGCTGTTCATACTTCATGAAGATTAATGGCGCATGTAATAAATCAACGGAGCAAATACTTAGAGCAGACCAACCGACAGACAGATTGACACATCTTTTACTATACAGATCTTAATAGATTAATTTTTCTGATGTTCAAATAATAGAGTAAAGGTGAAAAGGAAGAGGCCACATCAATGAACTACTGCCACAATCATACATTAAATATAGAGCAATGGGTCCTCTAAGTCTAAAACAAACCCGGACATTTGTATTGAAACTGGCAACACGAACATACACCACAAACATGATAGAATGACAAAAAGGCTTCCGTCTGGGAACAGTATCAATGGGGTTTGAATCGGTTTATACTGCAGCCAATCTCAAATCACAATAACAAGACAGTGTTATTAATAATAAATTAAAGAAGTACTAGTATTTCACAGCGACGTCATAATTATATATGTGTTTCGTGGCACTAGTTTGGTATACAGGTTACAACCTTATAATAGTTAATTCACTGTACTTGACATCTTTATCAAAATGCAATAATTCTTGCTACTCATTGATAACCATTTTGATACACTGAATCGCGCATTTGGGCTAGGTTGTACTTGATTTTTTTTATAGATTCCAATGTCATCACGGAGCGCGGTGGCACAGAGGTGACATGTGTATGTTTTTATTTTTCTCGTGTATACTAAGTCGTGCGCACGAGATAATGAGTCGTGCACACGGTAAACTAAGTCGTGCGCACGAGATACTGAGTCGTGCACACGGTATACTAAATCGTGCGCACGAGATACTGAGTCGTGCACACGGTATACTAAATCGTGCGCACGAGATACTGAGTCGTGGACACGGTATACTAAGTCGTGCGCACGAGATACTGAGTCGTGGACACGGTATACTAAGTCGTGCGCACGAGATACTGAGTCGTGCACACGGTATACTAAGTCGTTCGCACGAGACACTTTGTCTTGCTCATGAGATAATAAGACATAGTATACCGTGCACACGAGATACTGAGTCGTGCACATGAATTACAAGGTCATGCGCACGAGTTACTATGTCTTGCGCACGAAATATTGAGTCGTGCACACGAGACATTATGTCGTGCGCATGAGATAATAAGTCATGCGCACGAGAAAATGTAGTCGTGCGCACGAGTTACTATGTCATGCGCACGAGTTACTTAGTCCTGCGCCGGATACTATGTCGTGCTCACGAGCTACTACGTCGTGCGCACGAGATAATTAAGTCGTGATCACGACATAATTAACCAATCAAATTAGACATGTGCCCCTTCAAGTTCATTACCATTTTAACAATATATTAAAAAAAAACCGGGTTGGCCAACTAATTGTCGGTCAAGCAGCCCTATCTCCATTCTGTTATAACTGTTGCAAAATTACCCGTCTTTAATCATTTCAACTAACGTAACGTCCACTCAAAGCTGAACCATTACGGCCGGGCCCCTTTTCATCTTCTAGTGACCGCCTTCCATCACAGACTCGCTGATACCATTCAAAAACTCTAGCCTGTGACATATTGTTTCCCTATTATGTTTATTGCATCATAGCAAATATCATAATTGGTGCTGTTGGTGCTTAATTATCCGAGCTGACAACAAAACTTGTTATTGTGCGACTTTCCGGCGGATCAATTTAATGGCGCCGTGATCAGAAAGGGGTGTTGTTCACTAATGTGAACAAAAATGATGATGCAATTTGTCAAATGATGTCCACGATTTTCCAACAGTATATGTATTCGTTGGTGCCGAAAAACATTTATAGAGATTTATAAATGTCTCATATACTTCGCCGGTAAGACGATAAAAGACACCGTCCCCAGGAACGCGTCACTTGGTTGCTATATAGTGATCAATAAAAATGAATAACCAAGGTATACAATAATCGCTATTGAACAAATAGCTTTGGCATAAATGGAAGTGTGTTTCTGGGTAATATGTGTATATCATCATCATCATAATCGCCTAAAGAAACCTAATTACTTCATACGTTAACTCTGCATTAAAAAAATAATAGGATAAAATCGTTTCTGCTATCAGCCATTTTCAAACAACATTGATGTCTGTAAAGTGTATTCTAATTGACTAATTATGTTATGCGCACTACTTAGTTACTCGTGCGCACGACATAATTACTCGTGCGCATGACTTAATAATCTCGTGCTCACGAGATTATAAGTATATTTCATGGCTCAGAGTGTAAGATAGGTTCATCCTGACCCGAGCGCAGGGTGTTTTGCGGCTATGGTAGATGCTTTTTCCCACCTCAGTTAAACAAAATTGTGTAAAAATGTATTTTTTGCCGGAACTCTTTTGTGCGTAGGGAAAGTAAATGCGTATAGATATTTGATGATTCGTGGTTGTCATGGATATGCTCGCAGTGATTCAGGTTATGTTACTAGTCAAATCGGTCTTTAAATAGTTCGGAGGAGAGTGGAGTATTATTTCTTGAAATATGCGTGAACACTTTTTTATGGTGTCATTTAAAGCGAGAAATAGTTAATTAGCTTTCTAAATATTGCCACAAGACAAGGTTTCTATGATGATACAGACGACTGTCTCAACAAGGGAGGTAATTACAATGTGGCGACTATTTAAAAGGAGTTCCATACGGGCATTTTATCTTCGCCCGTGGGCAAAATAAGAATTTCTAGCATGGTTAAATTATTGGATCTACTTATCTCAGATGGGAGAAAAATAAAAACACACGCTTGTCACCTCTGTGCCACCGCAAACAGAAGCTGTAATGTTACCATTGCATTTGTGCACAGGAGTGTGAAGTGAGATTTCAAAAAGTCCCCTGAATCAACTTTTCAGATGGTCAAATACGATTCCCGGAATCAGATGTATTCCCTGGGAAAAGAGTTCTCCCTGTTCAGCCTTTTCAGCTTGTGTGTTATTTCCCTTGCAGCATGTGTACAACCTGGCCAACCCGAATAGGTACTTACATCATGCAGCACGAACAACACGCAATAGAGTATCAGTAAAAATATACATCAATAAAACGAGAACGTACAACAAAACGCATACATGTATATATCATTTGACTTTCACATCTAAAATTAAGTAAAATCACAACATTCTCATCTGTAATCTTTACATGCAACATTCGGAATTTTTCGGCAATTTTTATCGAAAACAACCTCGGATGTATATGGACGGTTTAAATCAGAAATCGGTACACTTTAAGTCCGCTGCAAGTAGATCGCGTAGTAATTTAATTTAGCAGTTAAACTTAATGACTTAACTCTTGAAAATTTTAATTATGCTTGCAATTATACACTACAATGGCAATCAATTTAAACTAAGATCAATAAATACAAGCTAAAACAGTTAAAATGCTACATTTAAATAATGATATAATTAAAAATTTGCGAACTACTACTGTTGATGTACCGGCATACATCCGAGGTTGTTTTCGATAAAAATGGCCGAGGAGCTCCGAATGTCTTTTGCTGTTGAAATCCGACAGTGAAGCCGACTTCTCCTGTAAATCCAGCTGACTGGTGAACATTTCTTGGTGTCTGTTTTCATCTGGCAATCGAGTATTCTGAAATGTTGCAGTGCTGCGAAACAACTTAGACACAGAACCTGACAGATAAACGGTAATGAAACTGATCGATGAAACTTTTGAAAGAGCTTTTTAAAACTGCGAAACCATTATAAGACGGACATATAAACCCTAAAACCAAGTGTATGTGCTATTTTCGAACGATGAAGCTCTGCTGAGATACCGACATCATTGTTGCTTTTACTCTTGTCAAAATGAGCTGGCATTGTCAACACAAAAAAACACAACCTTTTGCCGATTTTGGGACCATCTGGTTCTGGTGTCTAGTCTATTTAAATATCTATTGCACTGACACTCGAAATAATAGTATATGTATGTGTGTGTGTGCGTGCGTGGGGAGAGAGAGAGAGAGAGAGAGAGAGGGGTTGCCGAATATTTTTTGGGTCACTACGATTTCAGATTTACGGTGTTCAACTGTACATAGTTAAAAAAAATGATTATTTTGTGCAATTATATATTTGTAAGCATGCTCTTATGATGATTTTATTTAAATCTATTTTTTTATATTTTATTTTAAATTTAATTTTATTTTAAATTTAAATCATATCAAAATGTTTTATTAATTATTATTTATTGGTCACACTACACTTAATGTTATAAAACTATCCCGTAACACCCATCTTTTACGAGTGTAAATCAAGTACCATAGCCAGTTAATTTCTAAATTAAATATTATCATGTAAGTTAATACCATACACATGTTTACGAAATATAGCCTGATCATGAACTAGCGCACACGTATTTATTTCTGTACATTATACGTCTGATGATTTGTTTGTATCGTTTTATAATCGTATATGACCGTTTCACAGATTAAGCATTTAAATCGATAAAATAAAGAGAATACGTATAATGAAAAAATATACACTTGTCGCAATTAAATGGTTCTTGCTTTTAACGTGTACAACCGTTTAATTGGTATTTAAGTTACTTTAACTAGTATGACCAAGATAATATTTAAAACCGTGAAAAAGTTTCTTGAATATGAAAAGATCATTCTCGTACACCAGAGTGATGATGCTACACGTACCACAGGGTAGATTTATCATTATCAAACCCCTTATGAATGAGAATGGAAAATATATGAAGTAGTATAATGGTTATAATAAATTTCTCGACCTTACCAAAGGGAGGGGACATGCGCTTTGATATACTTCTTCATTCAAGTACTTTCGCTTTTAAAACTTATGTACGCTGTTAGAGATACATAATGCTTTTGGACATAACCCATTTATGAATCGTCCCTGCATATATGCCATTAAACTTATAATTTTAACCATAAGGACCATAATGACAAACAAAGTTATAATAATAAAGATGGTCAGCCGATGACACCATGAAGAAAAAGTATAATGAAATATCATTTATAACATTACTTGGTATATACATGTATTTACAGCTCAAAATGATAGCAGATTTTGGTTTAGAATTGCTGATTAAGAATAGCGCTTACGAAAAAAATGATAAATTTGGTTATCTGACCAAACCACGAACACAAAACAAAGCTATGAGGTGTACTTTCAAATATTAGCTAATGAGACCAAATAGTTGAAACAGTACACACAAATACCTATAACGACGAGAATGTCCTTGTCAATGAATGTTCATAGATGTTGTTTTTATTGTAAAACTAAATTGCTTTCGTATATGGTTGGTTATTATTTCCACAAAATGATTATGATATTAGAATATCGTTAAGAGCTTGATTTACAATAATATTCTTTTTACACTATATTCTCAAAATATATTATAAGTCACTTTTGCTTTTGCTGCTTCGGCCATTTCTCCATCATTAACAGACTAGGACTAGTAAGATAGTCACTATTAATACTGAAATATCTACTATCGGACCCAGGGGAGTGTGTTTGTGTCCACCCAAAATTGTCCGAATTAACTACTCATGTCAATATGGTAGATTGAATATGCATACATTATAGCCAAACATATCGTGAATCATGGTTTACCTATAAGTGCATTCTATGTTTAAAACTTAGGAATCCCAATATGGAAAACCAAAAATGAAGGCGTTGGTATTCATACTTAAAATAGGAGTGTATTTTGTTATATGACATCTGGAGTGCTATATGCTTCGAAAAGGTAAGAATTCTTTGAAATTCCTTCTATGGTCGTTCCCTGCGAGAAAAGATCTTACATTCGGTTTTGAAACTACTTTAAGTGCCTTCCATAGCATGATAGTGCATCTTCGTTTGAAGAACCAACACGAAACAAAAATGTTCAAAAATATCATTTTTCATATAGTTTTGAGTTTCAATATTTATCGAGCAAAATACATATCTCCGTTGTAATATGTGTAGCTGTAATTAGGAGTCGGGCAAATTTTACAAAAGAGGATTTTATCAGATTTCCATTAAAAACACATTTAACTATTCCTGGAAATGTCTTTATATAAAATGAATTATCTTTTGCGTCAAATAGTCAGTACTACCTAATCAACAATGAGTTAGTGCTTTGTGGCCATTGCAGCTATATTTAGTTGTATATCTTTCTTATTAGAGAAGATAAAAATAAAAACCATATGGATTGTTGGTTAGGAAGTCTGTGGCATTTTGACACAAAAAACAAGGTTATATTCACGACAGACACTTTCGAAAAAATGCCAATGCCTCCGATCCAAAACCTAAAGTCTTATTTTGTAAAAACATGTCAACTTCTTACTATCCAAGAACATGTAACAACGGAAGTATGATTTACTCCCGATATAAATAATTCCTCAACACTGAATAAAAACTAAGTTTGAAACGTTTTAATTGCTTGCCCTGCCCATGCACTTGTGTACTGTGGAAGGCCCTAAAAGACTAAATAACATTCATGTTCCGGGGATTTTAAATTTCAACGAACAATGGTTTAAGGTTAATACCCTTGAACAAGGATTTATTTTGTTTTAAATAACTGGTTAAGCTCAAAAACTTTGGTTCAAGATCTTCCATAAAAACAATGTACAAGAGATACTCTGCGGACTGAAGAATTGAGAATTTATATAAAAGCATTTATTGAGAATGTGACCATTTTAGTTAATGAAAAAGGAACAAAATCATAGGACTAACAATCATCATAGGAGGCACAAAAGTCACAATATAACTTCCTTAAAGAACTAATACCAAGAAAAAACCATATAGGAAGTTAGTAAAAAATCTATAGATAATATCCATGCAACCTTGGTACTTCAACTAATTCTTATTAATTCAATGCCAAGAATATTAAGTATAAAAAGTGACACAATTTCCAAATAATTTTCTTTATAAAAACTCTGATATGAATTCAATTCATAAAAGGAGTGTGGGAAGTCTGTTCTTTAAAATTTAATTGTCATATATCTTTAAGTACTACAATCAGAATCACTTCAATAGGTTACATATGGCTGTGTTTAAGTTTTAAAGCTGCACTCTCACAAATTGTCTGTTTAGACACTTTGAACGTATTTGTCTCGGAATCGGCTGATTAGGGGATCAATACCTTCAATTCAGTCAAAAAGTCAGATCTCAAATGTTTGGTATACTGCCAAAAATTTCACTTTTCCTTGAAGCGTTAGTAACGCTTTAAGCCATATAACATCTATTTTCGAGCGTACATATGATAAACTGCGATCTGATTTTTTGTAAGAAGTCACTAATTTCCAGACATTTACGCAAACAATTGGCACATAAAGAAACAAAAAAAGAAAAATTGTCAAAACAATCAGACTGCAGCTTTAAATATTATAGTGTACAGGCTCAGGCCTCAGCCAATGGGGTCGCCGGATTCAGATTTAATCATTTAGAAGAGCTCTATAAACCAAAAGTCAGATCAGAAGACTATAACCGCCAAATATCCATTTATTAACGATTGTTTTCCCTTATTTTCTTGCTATTATTTCATTTAAACAAAAATCATTATTTATTTAGAAAAAAAGCTGTAATTTAACGTTCTGGTACTAATTATATTAAATTTGAAAATATAAAGTTCTTTAAGCACCTGGGGCTGATATATTTTGCAATGTTGTCAAAGCTATTGCAATCTTTAATTCTTAAGTATTTTGCATAGTACACGGGTTTCTTGTAATTTCTTTGACATGCGCATTTCTTGTATTAGTGTATTATTACCTACATTCTGCCCCTTTAAATGCCATAGCACACCATTCACGTCCTCATGGTCATCACCTACTCGTTGTCAGGCGTGATGAGCAGGAAATGTTTCTAAGACCTCGTTCGGAAATCGCTGGATTTCAAGTGTTTTTGTGTATTTGTGTATATGTTTGTAATAAACATTATTTGCCATAATAATAAAAATATAACGTTGTTTGAAAAATATGTTTAGATTGTTTCCAAATAAAAGACATTACATAAGTTTCATCATCAATACGTGATTTGTGTGACGGCAGTGAATACTGTGAAGCAATGGGCAGTAACCACTGTGTGGAGTTTGAACTTAGGGATAATAAGCATTTTTTCGAGAGTGTGCTTGCTTATTGACGTTAATTAAAATATGTTTATCAGATAAGCTTATGGGATCCACTCTTTCCAAATGATGACAGCTTCACTCAATATAGACCTATCGATGTGTTTATTTTTACATGATATACAACTCGTATTTTATAAAGAGTGCCATGCGCAGTACGAACAATAGTGTTATACATAAAGGTTGAAGTCTTGTAACAGTAGCGCGATCTTGCAACAGTAGCGTGGTCTTGCAACAGTGTGTTATACAAAAAGGTTGAAGTCTTGTAACAGTAGCGCGATCTTGCAACAGTAGCATGGCCTTGCAATAGTGTGTTATACAAAAAGGTTGAAGTCTTGTAACAGTAGCGCGATCTTGCAACAGTAGCATGGTCTTGCAACAGTGTGTGATACAAAAAGGTTGAAGTCTTGTAACAGTAGCGCGATCTTGCAACAGTAGCATGGCCTTGCAATAGTGTGTTATACAAAAAGGTTGAAGTATTGTAACAGTAGCGCGATCTTGCAACAGTAGCGTGGCCTTGCAATAGTGTGTTATACAAAAAGGTTGAAGTCTTGTAACAGTAGCGCGATCTTGCAACAGTAGCGTGGTCTTGGAACAGTGTGTTATACAAAAAGGTTGAAGTCTTGTAACAGTAGCGCGATCTTGCAACAGTAGCATGGCCTTGCAATAGTGTATTATACAAAAAGGTTGAAGTCTTGTAACAGTAGCGCAATCTTGCAACAGTAGCATGGTCTTGCAACAGTGTGTGATACTAAGATGGCGAAGTCTTGCAACATTAGAGAAATCGTGCAACATTATCGTGTGATCCATTGAAAGCGTTGTCTAGTAACATTGTGTGATCCATTGAAAGCGTTGTCTAGCAACATTGTGTGATCCATTGAAAGCGTTGTCTAGCAACATTGTGTGATCCATTGAAAGCGTTGTCTAGCAACATTGTGTGATCCATTGAAAGCGTTGTCTAGCAACATTGTGTGATCCATTGAAAGCGTTGTCTAGCAACATTGTGTGATCCATTGAAAGCGTTGTCTAGCAACATTGTGTGATCCATTAAAAGCGTTGTGTAGCAACAAAGTGTGATCCATTGAAAGCATTGTCTAGTAACATTGTGGGATTCCTTAAAAGCGTTGTCTAGCAACATTGTGTGATCCATTGAAAGCGTTGTCTAGTGACATTGTGTGATCCATTGAAAGCGTTGTCTAGTATTATTGTGGGATTCCTTAAAAGCGTTGTCTAGTAACATTGTGTGATCCATTGAAAGCGTTGTCTAGTGACATTGTGTGATCCATTGAAAGCGTTGTCTAGTATTATTGTGGGATTCCTTAAAAGCGTTGTCTAGTAACATTGTGTGATCCATTGAAAGCGTTGTCTAGTAACATTGTGGGATTCCTTAAAAGCGTTGTCTAGTAACATTGTGTGATCCATTGAAAGCGTTGTCTAGTAACATTGTGTGATCCATTGAAAGCGTTGTCTAGTAACATTGTGTGATCCATTGAAAGCGTTGTCTAGTAACATTGTGTGATCCATTGAAAGCATTGTCTAGTAACATTGTGTGATCCACTGAAAGCGTTGTCTAGCAACATTGTGTGATCCATTAAAAGCGTTGTCTAGCAACATTGTGTGATCCATTGAGAGCGTTGTCTAGCCACATTGTGTGATCCATTAAAAGCGTTGTCTAGCAACATTGTGTGATCCATTGAAAGCGTTGTCTAGCAACATTGTGTGATCCATTGAAAGCGTTGTCTAGCAACATTGTGTGATCCATTGAAAGCGTTGTCTAGCAACATTGTGTGATCCATTGAGAGCATTGTCTAGCAACATTGTGTGATCCATTAAAAGCTTTGTCTAGCAACATTGTGTGATCCATTGAAAGCATTGTCTAGTAACATTGTGTGATCCATTAAAAACATTGTCCAGTAACATTGTGTGATCCATTGAAAGCATTGTCTAGTAACATTGTGTGACCCATTGAAAACATTGTCTAGTAACATTGTGTGATCCATTGAAAACATTGTCTAGTAACATTGTGTGATCCATTGAAAGCATTGTCTAGTAACATTGTGTGATCCATTGAAAGCGTTGTCTAGTAACATTGTGTGATCCATTGAAAGCATTGTCTAGTAACATTGTGTGATCCACTGAAAGCGTTGTTTAGCAACATTGTGTGATCCATTAAAAGCGTTGTGTAGTAACATTGTGGGATTCCTTAAAAGCGTTGTCTAGCAACATTGTGTGATCCATTAAAAGCGTTGTGTAGTAACATTGTGTGATCCATTGAAAGCATTGTCTAGCAACAGTCTGTGATCAATTAAAAGCGTTGTGTAGCAACATTGTGTGATCCATTGAAAGCATTGTCTAGTAACATTGTGTGATCCCTTAAAAGCGTTGTCTAGTAACATTGTGTGATCCATTGAAAGCATTGTCTAGTAACATTGTGGGATTCCTTAAAAGCGTTGTCTAGTAACATTGTGTGGTCCATTGAAAGCGTTGTCTAGTAACATTGTGGGATTCCTTAAAAGCGTTGTCTAGTAACATTGTGTGATCCATTGAAAGCGTTGTCTAGTATTATTGTGGGATTCTTTAAAAGCGTTGTCTAGTAACATTGTGTGATCCATTGAAAGCATTGTCTAGTAACATTGTGGGATTTCTTAAAAGCGTTGTCTAGTAACATTGTGTGATCCATTGAAAGCGTGAGTCAATTATTAAAAATGTGGTCTTGCAACAGAGAGAGATTATTTGGAACAGAGAGAGATTCAATGAAAGCGTAGTCTTGCAACAGTATGTGTTTCACTGAAATTGTGGTCTTGCAACAGAAAGAGATTCATTGGAAGCGTTGTCTTGCAACAGTGGGTGTTTCAATGAAAGTGTTGTCATGTTACAGTGAGTCAATTATTGAAATTGTGTTTTTGCTACAGTGAGTCAATTATTGAAAGTGTGGTCTTGCTACAGGGAGTCAATTAGTGAAAGTGTGATCTTGCTGCAGTGAGTCAATTATTGAAGGTGTGGTTTTGCTACAGTGAGTCAATTATTGAAAGTGTTGTCTTGCTACAGTGAGTCAATTATTGAAAGCTTTGTCTTGCTACAGTGAGTCAAACATTGAAAGCGTTGTCTTGCTATAGTGAGTCAATTATTGAAAGGGTTGTCTTGCTACAGTGAGTCAATTATTGAAAATGTGGTCTTGCTACAGTGAGTCAATTATTGAAAGTGTGGTCTTGCTAGAGCGAGTCAATTATTGAAAGTGTGGTCTTGCTACAGTGAGTCAATTATTGAAAGTGTGGTCTTGCTACAGTGAGTCAATTATTGAAAGTGTGGTCTTGCTACAGTGAGTCAATTATTGAAAGTGTGGTCTTGCTACAGTGAGTCAATTATTGAAAGCGTTGGGTGTTTCATCGAAAGTGTGGTCTTGCAACAGTGAGTCAATTATTGAAAGCGTTGGGTCTTTCATTGAAAGTGTGTAATTGCTACAGTGAGTCAATTATTGAAAGCGTTGGGTCTTTCATTGAAAGTGTGGTCTTGCTACAGTGAGTAAATAATTGAAAGTGTGATCTTGTAACAGTATTTGATTCATTGAAAGTGTGGTATTGCAACAGTGTGTGATTCATTGAAAGTGTGGTCTTGCAACAGTTAGTGATTCATAGAAAGTATGGTCTTGCAACAGTGTGTAATTCATTAAAAGCGTTGTTTTGCAACAGTTTGCAATTGTGTTTCATTGAAGGTGTTATCTTGCAACAGTGACGTATTCATTGAAGATGTAGCTTTGGAACATTGTGTGATTCGTTGAGGCTGAGAGGAGAGCACTTATACCACTAAACCACTCCCACCCTGGTGGGGATCGAACTGACAACCTCTTGGGTGAGAGGAGAATATTTATACCACTAGACCACTCCAACACCGGTAGGGAACGAACAGGTAACCTCTTGGGTGAGAAGAGAACACTTATACCATTAAACCACTCCAACCCTTGTGGGGATCGCAAACACAACCTCTTTGGTGAAAGTTGAACATGTATAACACTAAATCAATCTCACCCTCTATGAATAAGTTGATGCGATCGGTTGTTTTAGTATTTATTTCTATCATCAAAACTAAGCTTTGCCTCTTTGGTAAATGCTGAGGTACATTCCCAATCAGTCAAGCGGACATTTTATTTCATTTGAGTTACATTTAACGCGTTAGGATGGGCATTCAATATGAACCTAACTTGTGTTATTTATTAATGGAACGCGTATAAGAAGCGTAATTGTTGTATAAAGAGTTGGACATGAACTGCAATCCAT
The DNA here is from genome assembly GCF_026914265.1 of Mya arenaria. Classification (NCBI taxonomy): domain Eukaryota; kingdom Metazoa; phylum Mollusca; class Bivalvia; order Myida; family Myidae; genus Mya; species Mya arenaria. The sequence continues at coordinate 31,760,841 of NC_069128.1, forward strand.
TAATTGCTTATTTTCAGGAGCAAACGCCATTACGGGGATGGATCTGATGCAGGAAATATTGACAATTGAAGAAGAAAGAGACTGTTTTGACGAAAAACCCTTGGGTAAGTTCGTTGTCGTAAAATATGTATTAGTTCGAAAATTATTTGACGGCACTATCTGTAAAACTATATAGTCATTATACGTATTGGTATGTTAAAGAAGATTGTTTTCTCTCGGAATTAGTTGTTCATACCTATTATAAGGTAACCCGTTCATGATATAAGGTTCAAACCTTTATTACTTGCTTACAGTAATGATACGATTTTTTTATGGAAAGTTATTTAACAAATGCTTAAATCTTGTCAGAGTTATGGCCCTTTGCAGGCTTAGAAATTAATTGTATGGTTTTATTATTTACTAAAAAAAACGTTCATGATATAGGGTTCAAACCTTTTTTACTTGATTACATTAATGATACGGTTTTTATGGCAAGTTATGTAACAAATGCTTAAATGTTGTCAGAGTTAATTGCTTGAAATCCGTTCCTGATATAAGGTTCAAATCTCTTTACTTGCTTACAGTTACAGTACGTTCTATTATGACATGCTGTGTAACTTATGGTTAAGTTTTGCCACATTATATACAATTATGGCCCTTTGTATACTTAGAAATTATTGCCATTTAAAATGGGCATAAAGAGTTGTCAATGGCTGCCTATGCAATTAAGTGAACGAATGTTCGTATCAGCGTTTACTCACATGAAAAAAGGACGATTAAAGCTTTGTTGCGTGTAAATGTGGTCAGACGACTTCCGTATTGTTGCTGTACAAAAGCTTGTTTAGAATTTAAGCGTTTCATTGTCAATAGTTCAAGAATTGCATAGAAGGATTGATTTATTTTGCTCCGTGTGTAAATCATCTAAGTCGAGGTTCCACTGTGTGTTACGTTTTTATTATTGACATAATATAGTATTTGTGTTGTTTTTTGTGTCACCAACCTGACTTTTTCTGTTGAATCATCATCATATATGCCATTATGAAAATGTATTATATATTGTATATATACTGTCAAGAATACTTGCGTTACACATTTGTAATGCGGTATAATGAATATGGTACTCCGTAAATGAGTGACCATGCTTTGCGGTATAAGAGTGACCAGGGTATACGGTAAATGAGTGACCAATGCTTGCGGTAAATCAGTGACCAGGGCATGCGGTAAATGAGTGACCAGTGCATGCGGTAAATGAGTGACTAGCGCACGCGGTAAATAAGTGACCAATGCATGAGGTAAATGCATGACCTGAACATGCGTTAAATGAGAGATCTGGACACGCGGTAATTGATGGACAAGAGCAAGTGGTAAATAAATGGCCATGGCCTTAGGTTTAAATGTGCGCAGGGCATGCGGTGAAAGGGTTACCAGGGCCTGTGGGGAATTAGTAATCAGGACATGCGGTGAATAGGTGACCAAGGCCTGCGGTAAATTAATGACCAGGGCACATGGTAAATTAGTGACCAGAGCCTGCTGTCAATCAGTGACAAGGCATATGGTAAATGAGAAACTTGGGCTGAAAAAAGGGTGACCTGGGCACGTAAAAATTGAGCGACCAGGGCACCCGGTGAATAAATGATCAGGACATGCGGTTAAACAGTGACCAGGGCTTGCGGTGAATGAATGACCAGGGCATGCGATAAATAGTTGTCCAGGGCCTGTGATATATTAGTGACGAGAGCATGCGGTAAATATGCGGTAAGTGAATGACCAGAGCACGCGGTTAATGTGTTACCAGGACTCGCGGTTAATAGGTGACCAGGGCCTACGATAAATGAGTGACCAGGGCATGCGGTAAATAGGTGGCCAGTGCCTGCGGTCAATATTTGACCAGGGCATGCGGTAAAGGAGTGACCATAACGTTTGGTTAATGAGTGACCTAGGCACGCGGTATATTAGTGACCAGGGCATGCGGTAAAATAAGTGATCAGTGCAGGTGGTTAATGAGTGATCAAGAGATTTGGTAATGAGTGACAAGGGCACGCGAAAAATGAGTGACCTGGACACGAAAGTCATGAGTGACTAGGGCATGCTGAGAATGAAGGACCATGGCACGCGATTATTGAGTGAACAGAACAGGCAGACAACAGGGCACGAGGTAAATGAGTGATCATGAGAAGATGTAAATGAGTGAACAGACCAAGCGGTTAAAGAGGTGACTAGGGCCTACGTTGAATATGTGACCAGGGCATTCGGTAAATTGGTGACAAAGGCTTGCGGTAAATGAGTGACCAATGCACGCGGAAAATAGGTGACCAGGGCCTGCGGTAAACAAGTGACCAGGGCATGCGGAAAATATTTGACCAGGGAATGCGGTAACTGAGTGACCAGGGCATGCAGTAACGTAGTGTCCAGCGCAAACGATACATGAGTGACAAGGACTTACGGTAAATGTGTGTCCAGGGCACGCATTATATGATTGACCAGGGTATATGGTAAATGAGTGACAAGGGCACGCGGTAAATGAGTAAAAAGGGCACGCGGTAAATGAGTTACCAGCTTACATGGTAAATGAGTTACCAGCTTACAAGGTAAATTAGTAAGAAGGGCACACGGTAAATGAGTGTCCAGGGCACGCGGTAATTGAGTGACAGATGCACGCGGTAAATGAGTGATAGGGACGCGATAAATGAGAGACCAGGCCAAACGGTGAATGAGTGACAGGGGCACGCGGCAAATAAGAGACCAGGGCATGCGCTAAATGAGTGACCAGGTCATGCGGTAAATGGGTAACCAGGGCACGCGTTAATTGAGTGACAGGGGCACGCGGTAAATGATTGACCAGGAATCGCGGTAAATGGGTTACAGATACACACGGTAAATGAGTGACAGGGGCACACGGTAAATGAGTGATGAGGCCACACGGTAAACGAGTGACAGGGGCACGCATTAAATGGGTGACCGAGCACACGGCAAATAATTGACCAGGACACGCGGTAAATGAGTGACCAGGTCACGTGGTAAATTAGTGTGGTAGATAAATGACCAGGGCGAGCGGTAACTGGTTGAACATGACGTTAGGTAAATGAGTGGAAAGGGCGTTTGGTAAATGAGTGATCAGATTACGCGGGCATGTGGTGAATTATTGACAATTACCTGTGGTGATTGAGTGACAAGGGCACTTGGAAAAAAGTGACTAGGTCATGCGGTAAATGAGTGTCCATGGCCCTCGGTTAATGGTTGACAATGACGTGTGGTAAATGATTGACCATGGCACGTGAAAAATGAGTGACCTAGGCATGCGGCACATGAGTGACCAGGGCACGAGGTAAATGAGTGACCATGGCACGTGAAAAATGAGTGACCTAGGCATGCGGCACATGGGTGACCAGGGCACGAGGTAAATGAGTGACCATGACGTGTGGTAAATGAGATCATACGTTAAATAAGTGCCCAGGGAATGCGCTGAATAAATAGCCAGGGTTTGCGATTAATAAGGGACCAGAGCTTGCGGTTTATGATTGACCAGGGTACGCGGTAAATAAGTGATCGTAGCTTCCGGTAATTGATTGACCTGGGTATGCGGTATATGAGTGACCAGGGGATACGGTAAATAAATGAGAAGGACATGTGGTAAATAGGTGACCAAGGCATGCGGTAAATGAATGACCATGACGTTCGGCCTTTAAATGACCATGGCTAGCGGTATAGGACTGAGCATGACATGTGGTGATTGAGTGTCTATGGCATGCGGTAAATGTGGGACCATGACTTGTGGTAAATAAGTGACCTGTGTATGCTGTAATTGAGTGACCAGTGTATGCTGCTCTGACTGACCAGGGCATGCGGTATATGAGTGACCAGTGTATGCTGTTATTGAGTGACCAGGGCATGCGGTGATTGTGTGACCAGGTATGCTGTAAATGAGTGACTGGAGTCTACTGACGGCTAAAACTAGTGCGTATGGCCATAACTTTAGACTTCTCCCAGCAATAAACAATTACAACTTTGAGCAGGTGCGAGTAAATGCTTTAATTATATTGGATAAAACAGCCCTTGTGACATTCATTCATTTCTCCATAAAGCATTTGTATACCATGCAAATCAGTTTATTAATATTCATAACCGGACTACGCTTTTTACAACTTATGACGTCACGTAAGTCGATTATGATAGTTACTGCATTTAATATGTGTATATTGATATTGTTTTAGTTTTATTGATAATGAAATTAAGTTAATTGAGCATAATGGAAGCTGAAAGATCGTCTGCAGCACAGAGTAAACATGGCGGATGATCTGTCAGATTTCGACTTGTTTAAAGATCATTTTTGGTTGTTTTGAGTTGTTTGAGCCGGAATAGAGTGAGAAAACTGCTGCTGCTCTGCTGAGATTTATCCAGAAATTGAAGAACTGATGAAATGCAAGTGAAAAGTTTAGATTTAGGTCAACAGCTTCATGAACGTAATGACATGCCAACCATTCATATATACTGGCTCCAATAGCAACTACTCCCAGATGAACATGAACAAATTGAAACAAATAAATACTGGTAAAATATTGTCTTAGGCAAGGAATAATGGAAGATACATTTCAGAGTTTAAACACGTCACCTTTACGTAAATATCTTACCTGAAAAGTACTGTAAATCCGGTTTGAAATCGGAAAGAAATGTGGAGTTAGCCATTACTGGTTGTAACTAAAATTTGCTCCACATGTCTCCACGACGACGATGTAATCATATGCGTGGGAAAGCTACAAACTACGTTAATATATTATCATCGAGATATGTATTGCGGTTCTTGGATTACAGCAAAATAAAAATGATCTGTTATTTTTGTAGTTCTAAATATAAGTATTGAACAGTATCTTTTCTGCGTTTCATTGACGTATGAATTGTCGGAAAAATTACATCTAATTTATACATAAACACCTTTGGTGTTTATGCAAATAAGGTGTCATTTTTCCGACACTGCAAACATCAATGAAACGCAGAAAGATAATGTTCAATTTTTGAATATTTGCAAAAATGTAAAAGAAAAACCTGAACACGGCACGATATCATTTCATTTTGGCATACGATATTGAATAAATGGTATGCTTGTGGCGATTGTACGATAAAATATTTTATCGATGTTATTGATTAAACGTCAAACACCAAACATCGTGTTTTGACTATTAATCATCAAATTGTAAACTTTCTTTCAAATGAATGTAAGAAGAGTATTTTGAGTGATTATTCAACGTTTTATCAACGATACACCTTAATCACGGTTTGTAACAAATATAAATTGAAGTCAACTTGATGATAACAGAATGTCAAGCTTTTAATAATAATTGTGGTATGATATAGAAAATTTCATTTTAATTCAAATTGCATCCCACTCATCAGAATATCCCCTTCTTTGATACATTTTGAGATGGAGAGTACTTTTGAAAGCACAAATTTCATACGGCCCTAATTCGTCGAACAGTCTTATGTAAGTTAGGCCAATAATAATAATTGTCTAGTTTGAAGCTGCCGCGCAGGTTAGGCGCAATTGAAGATCACGGAGGCTTCATCTTCGTCCTGGCCATCGGGGACAGTCGACACACCCGTCATTTATATGGTCAATCCTCACTTTGCCGTCATCCGTGTTCTCACCATTGCAGAACAACACTGGAATTGTGTAACCTATTTGTGAACCTGCAATAAATTGTACAGGTTGGTCCATCGGAAAAACAAACACTGAACAACATTTTATTGGCTATTAACTTCCACACGGCTCTCTCTCTCTCTCTCAAAAAGTTGTTATAGATTTATAGACAAGGGCCGGTATTCATTACATATGTACATTCATTTCGTAACTGAAGTCATTTTCAAAAAATAAATTAAATTTAAAAACAAACAAACATGTAAGTCTTTGTTTTTATAAAAGTATGTATTTTCAATAAAAGAATTCAGATATTATTAAGCCATTATTTCCTATGATTAGAGAAATACTAAACATGTGACTAATATTAAAACTAAAATAATTGTGAATAACCAAAATCACCTCAATATTGAGTTTTCAATAACATATATATATATATTTTTTTTTTTTTTTATTTAAGTTTGGTTTAACATGGCTACTTTTTTGTAGCACTCCGGTGGTATCAAGCAGTTTCGTTGGCTGATAGCTATTACGCTAAATCCTAACCAACCCCCTCATAAACTGTATACCCACCTCACAAAGAATATAGTATGAGCTCCAGCCTCCACTACCCTCTTACGCACAACACTGTATATGATAAGAAAACTGAATGTGTTGTCCGGTAATCATCTGTTGCCTTTAAATATTTTTTTTAGCCCGAACCTTCCTCCTCCGGCTTCCTATACCTGTTCCCCACACAGCATACCCTCTTAATACAGAGTATAGTGTAAGACCTAGCCTCCCGACCCCCTCGCACACAATGATGTATAGCATAGGGAATATAAAAGTGTTTCTCGGTAATTAGCTGAGCATTGAGACCTTTGTATACCCCCTCCAGCTCTGTTCATACAGTGCATAGTATGAACCCTAGCCTCCCCCACCGCCGGCCACGCAAAACTGTATCCAGTTTCCAGTTATAAGCTGGTATATTTTATAGCCACTCCTCCTCCAGCATCAACATCACCCCCACCTACATATACCCACACACAATAATTCCCCTCACATACAATAAAGTATGAGACCTGGCTTCCCTCAACCACCGCGCACGCAAAACGGTATATGATAGGGAGGATCATAGGATGATAAGGGTATTTAGGTAATTAGCTGTATCATTTGAACATTTATTTTAGACCCACCCTCCCCAACTCCCACGCACAGGTCTCGATGGATACGTGTTTACACACTACACTCAACGTGATTCATGTCACCAGTAAGCGTAATATCCCATATGTACTCATTTTTTTAATAAACAGCTTAGCATTGCTCACTCAAAAGTTGCTTTCTTTTTTGACTTCTTTAATGACCGCATATATATTACACAAGTAAATATAATTTGAAATAATCATAATTGATTTCTTTTTCGGTTATCATTATTTTAAGAAGATTAAACGTGTACTTAGTTGAGTATATACTTGAGAACTATTTATGTGAAACCTGTGTCACGATACTCTCTCAGTTGGTAGAGCTTCTGACTTACAACCAGGGGCCCGGGTTCGATCCTCGGACAGGTCGAATACTTTTCTGAACATATGACAGTTGACGCCCAACGTTGGGATGGGTGTGGTTATGTTGAGAGGGTATGTACTGGGGACGGATATAGCAGTTGTGTTTAGCCAATATTTCTTATTGTAACCGATGGTATTCTAGTTACATTATTGCCTCCGATTGTTACACCAAATCTTAATTTTGCCGCACCCCATGAGACACCATGTTGTAAATTATGGCAACATGTGTAATCCTGATCACGGTACACCAATATGACAATACGATATATTTGCTTCATTATATTAATATTTAACTACTAGTATTTGAATTCAATAAAAATACATTGATAAATAGCAATTGAACCCCGGTTGTCAAAGGTTTTTAATAAACTTTTTTTAATGTGGATGCGAATTGTCCGGACCATGACATGATGAATATTTCCTATATAGAAATACATGTTACAGTAACATCATTATAAACGGTGTAAACTAGTACACAACATTTACCATTGGTCGTGGTGACACAATAAGATTCATCCTCCACATCATCGCAATCAGCGGCACCATCACAAATATTAACTATCGAACAATCTGCAACTTCAGTGGCTGTAAAAGACAGGTTAATGAAAAGGTTTAAATCGAATAAAAAATTCTTTACGCCGGCACTTTGCGAATAACATTGGCAATGGCAGTATGCATTGTCAGTTATGTAAATAGAACTGCAGTGGTACGTTAATGTTTGTTCTGCATTTCAGCCAATCAGGGACGCTTAATTTTTCAAATGGTCAGTTTTTTTATTTTTAAGAATCGTTACTTAAGACGACTTGCCATGATTAAGAATATTGCTCTAAATGCAGATGCGTATAGCTACTAATTCTGCTGTATATGCAAAGGCGCAATTTGAGTGTCAACGCTAATATAATAAATAGTTCAGTTTAAAATTAATATATATATTTCACAACGATTGTAAAACAAGTTATTACAACACTATATGAATCATTCTCGTGTGCACGATGTTACGCTTGAGTGTGGTATTGTGTTGTGGAGAAAACCAAATTACCCGAAGAAAATCCACTTGTCAGGCTTAGTGACCACACACCAAACTCATATGCTGATATAAATGAGGTCACAGTATCTTACAGTGATTGACATGTCATTTTCGTTTTTGACAGGCGCACAGCCTCATTTTAATGTCGATGCAATTTGGTAGGGGTTTACACTAAGAATTTTATAATTTATTAAATAATCTCGTCGCCGCGCTCCGCTCCGTGTTAGCCTTCATTCGCGTAGGCAAATACATTAAACGCAGCCTGACAAATTGGATAAATTTGTCAATTCTGTCGCATTTTACCGAAACTGTTCGACCAATTGTTACATACTTTGAAATATTACGAGAGGTAAACGTAGGGGAACTTTTCATTGCGAATGATTTACGAAGTGTGACGAACGTTACTGTTCTTCGCTTAACTGCGTCTTGGTGCGCAAACAATCTTTGTTATTTCCATTAACGATAAGGAAAGCAAGCATGCGAACCGAGACGCAACTTTGCGCCCGCTTTTGAAACCGTCTTAAGCTTTGCTTTCCAAATAGGCAGTTCCGCATCCGCCCGCTGCCGAACGCTTTACATGACTGGCGTTCCCTAGGTTGGATCAATTTGCCTTCTAACTTTCGCAGACTGGACACAACGTTGTATTGCTGTTTGCCATCAATAGCAGCTATACAATTAGGACAGTTCCATATATTGTTTCCATATTCAGGTGTGCAAGCGGCTGTCACTTACTCGTCTACATATTTCTCACATATATCAAGACAGAACTCTCTGACCACGACGGAGAGATTATTCTCAGCAACCCGCCAGGAGTACTGCATGTCTGAGTACTTGGCCGCAGAAACAAGGTGGTAGCGAACTTGGGGCCTGAATCCAAGGGCTTCCTGTACATGGTGTGTGTTTTGCAGTGGCGATGACGGACTCTCTTGATTATTTCATCATACATTTTCTACATATCAGTTGGCAAGCAGGGACATTTCTCAAAGGTCCAAGCATCCTCTCTTCTGAGCTCAACCATGAGCTGATTATAGATGCCAGATTGAGGCAATCTCTCCGGATGCAGCCATGGTCTTTTCCAGATACGACGTACTCTGACTCCTCTTCTACCCCTTAACTGCTGGATATTAAATGATTTCTGTAAGACTTCTTGGTCGACCCGACCATAGCAACCACATATTGCAGCCTCAAGCGTTGAATAGCTTCCATTTTGACAAAGGAATAACTGATAATTTTGATAATTAAACTCCTCCTTTTATATAAAAATTCACGAATTGCACAACACTGTTGACTTACTCAAATATACTCAAGAAATATGGTGCGTTAAGATTCGCCAAGCTTCGTATGTCGTAGTTAATCTTCTCAATGATTCGCATGGATTCGTAGATACTCTTCGTCGTGATTCGTATGCAAGCGTATGTCGTTCGTTTTCTGCACCAATCGTTTCGATTCGCTTTCATTCGTCTCCAAATTTCGGATTCAATTAGCTAAAAAACGTAATTATTTACTTTATTTTTTACAAGTTCACACACCATCGCAAAGTTTCGTTATGGTCTTCGGTTGCCTTATATGCAAATTAGCTGATCACGTCCTGATTACTTGCGACCCTTTACGCCAGTTGACGAACGCCTTGCGAAAGCTATCCGATTAGTTTACACACTGGAACGAATTTAAGCGAACGATAAACAAAACTTTTAATCGCCACAAGTTTTTCTATATGTTCAAAGCTTTCAGACGTTCAACACTAATCGCAACGGAGGAAAGGTTACAAACGCATCCATACGAACACATCCCGTGATGTACGACGTGCATATACTTTTGGGAACGAATGTTACTCAAATCCTGTTCGTCATTACACTCAATCTAACGTCAGGGATTTTTCGCCTATGTGTGGGGAGGCCTTTTATAATTACTTAATAAACTATAACCAACACGTGGTATCCATTTATTCATTTTTTGTTGACAATTTGTCCCAACACGGAACGAATGTGTTTCGTAAACCATTCAACCTAGGCACGTCGTAAAGTCAATGTTTAAGAATTGTTGATGTTGCAGTCAAGTTGACCATCGCAAACATTTTTGATGTCACAAGTGCCTTTAACTTCCATTGCTGCAAACGACGAGTTTATCAATAAATTTTAAATGAAATTAAAATGCTTAACTACGACCGTCTGGCAACGGCTTTGTAAACGGTTCCTTTTTAATGGAACTCCACTGGTACAATGGTGTGTATTCTATTATATATTTTTGATGATGTCAAACATACCGTACTAAGCAGAAGTGTTATTGAAGCAATTTGAACTCGTTTTTAAATAAGGCTTGAAACAACTCTGTTTAACGGCGTGTTGGTGTTGATGTTAATGCAGAGATTGTCATGTGTGTTTCCAGTGAATATATTACAGTCGAACCTCGTTATGTCGACTATTTCGGGACCTAGTGAAAAAAGTCGAGATAACGAAAAGTCGACTCATCCGAATTAAAAAAAATATCACCAATCCCAACACGTTTGAGTTGTATTGTACGATGTTTAAGTCCACAATTGAACGGTCTTGTTAAACATTTTCGTCGTGAAAAGAGCAAACTTATTATTGAAAATAAAGTGAAACAAAAGAAGAATTATTTGTGTCAATTTTTTTTTTTACGTTTATGGATCACACAAATCACTTATAAAGTCAAAAGTGCATACATTTGTACATTGTAAGATTTTATAACGGGTCCTTCTCTGAATTGGTCGACCAGGGCAGTGGAACTAACATTTGACATTTTGAAGTTATTCTTTCTGTTCCCATTCGGGATTGTTATCTAATCAATAAAATGTTAATGTTATATACAAAACCAAAGAGCTTGAGCAATAAATGTCTCTTTAATTAAATACATAAACAAACAACTTTAATTATTCGCACTAACCTATTGCATTTTTGTATCCCCCAATTATGACAGTTTGTTATATTGACACGCACGGTATTTTGCGACATGCCGCAAACCGTCATGAATATTTCACACCTACGTCTCGATCTACATACAGTTCGACATAAAGAACATAGGAAATGTGTGAAATTCGACCACTGGGACTAAAAAACGAGGTCGACATAGCGAAAAAGTCGAGATAAAAAAATCGACACAAACATATTTATTTTATATAGAATAAGAAGGAATAAATTCGGGACCGGAAAAAAATCGACATAACCGGAAAGTCGACTTATCCGACGTCGACTTAGCGTGGTTCGACTGTATGTAACACATGTACACAACGGGTCCACATGACATGAACATGTTGAATTCCATATTGTTGGCAATGTCTTTGCGTCTACTTGGTCTGTTCTTCACCAAGTTTTATTAAAGATTCTTGCTTTTAAATTCACATTAACGTTGCAATTTTATAAACGACCTACAGCCTAATATCACTAGCTTTTTAAAACTGATACCTGGTGATATGTTCGATACGAATATATCTGAAATCAGAGATTGTGTAGCTTTGCTATGTATTTTTATCAGGCCCATAGGAAGCATTATAAGCGAGGAGCAGCCTAGACGCTTTGGCCAAACAATCTATAAGAGTGTAATTTCGAATAAAATTGAATGTGTTATATTCTAAATTTACCTGATGTCGGTTCGTTCAGATACCCAGGACTGCGTGTACAAGGCGCTAAAATAAGAAGCAAAATAGACAGGGTTTTTTGCAAACACAATCAGATGTCTATCCCCAAAGTTTGTCTTACACTGATGCACGACATTTTACGTCAACAGATATGGAGCGGGTTGATCAGGTGAATATTTGATATAAGTTTTATGAAATTCTTTTAAGGTTTGTAACCAAAATACAGCGAATATGACAGCGTAACAAACAGACACTTTCAAACTTTGGACTGTTTTTCTGCACTTCGTGTAGAACATTTGAGCCGAGTTTCATGAAAATCATTCAAGGGGTGTAACATCGGACACGAAAGTATCCGCAAACTATATAGCTAGGCCGTTTGACCTGGATCTGTGACCTTGACATTGAGCCGGCATGATTGAAATTTGGGTTCTGCACTTTGTCACTATTAAGTAAACGTTTTATCCATGTTTTAAAACCAGAATCTTCCAATTGGTTTAAGAGATATAGAGCCGACATAAAGGATTTAGCTCGAACCTTAGCCCTTGAACAGTGACCTTAAGCCGGCGCCCCAGAATAAAGGGTTGAACATGGCGTGTATACAAGTGGGTAACATTTTGCCCATGTTTCAAGACATTTCTACACAGAGTTAAGGATATATAAAGCGGATAAAACATCGATGACTCAATTAGCTTACGAAATATAGTGCCGACATAAAGGTTTTAGCTCTAATCTTTGAGCATGAACTGAGACCTTGACATTGAGAGTATGGGTTGAACATGGAGCGTCAAAGTGGGTAACATGTTGCCCATACTTCAGTTTAAGTTAAGGACATATAAGGCGGATATTACATCTGTGACTCGTACCTTTGAACGTAAACTGTGACTTTGACCTTGAGTCGGCGCTCATGTAAGTGGGTTTTACAGTGTCTCGATAATTGAACTTTTGATCTGAGTTCCATGATTTTCATTCAGGGTTTTAGGAGAAACGGAGCGAACACAAAATATATGGTTCTACTCACTGACCTTGATCTGTGACCTTGACCATAAGCCGTTACACTTGGAATTTGGTTTCTGCACGTTGTCTCAATGTAGTGAACATTTGACCCGAGGTTCGTGAAAATCCTTCAAGGGGTGTAGAAGATGCGGAGTGAACACTTAACATATACCACGAACATTTTACCCTTTACTTTGACCTTGATATTGAGCCGTGTTCTGTACTTACTATTGTTTACTTTATGATATTAACAAACCTTGGTGTAGATGTTCGAAACTCATTAGAGACACTCAATGTATATGTAATATATTTAAAGCAGGTATTTTAAGCTAGTATTTATTAAAGGACTTCTCGCTTCTAACGGGGCATATTTATGTATATTGATAATATTTAGATCATGAGGCTATTAAAATATTAGTAAAATAAGCAAAACAGTTCCTTCAAAGTAATGCATAAAACAAGATTTAATTATTACACATTCTGTTGAATTGAAAAACAAGGTGTTGTTTTATCTAATATGTTTATTTAATAACGTTCTAGGAACGCATACGTGCTAACAATTACCAAGTTCATACGTTTGTTCCCATTGATGTTATGATTAGTTACTTACGGCAATTTTTTTCGTCTTCACCCCTTGGACAGTCATCATCTTCAGTGTCACATTGCTTGGCGCAGGTCCCATCAGGACATGGAAATTCATCCGGCTCACATTATAATATTTGTTTCCTTTTTAAAAGATATGCCAGCATGTATAAAGATGGTCTCTTCTTCCTGTAAAGAGCCAACATCAAAGTCCACAGTAAATAGATTCATGTGAGTTGCACGAAGACAGAATTTTCAAGTTGAAACAATTTACAATGTTGAACTGATGTAAATAGTTGCTCAGATCACAGCAAGGGTAAACTGAATCAGAATGAATCCATTGAAGGTGTTGAAACAGTTTCTGTTTGAAGGCTGTTCAACTCAAGCACAATCCTTTGATATGAGATGGTGGCATAAACTGTTTTGTGAATTCTGTCCTTGAAAAGTCTTTGGTAGTCTCAAGTATCACCTTGAAAAACAGTTAAGATGAATTTTGTAGATATTGGAAAGTCTATTGCTCTTTCGGTAACTTTCATTCTAGGTTCTGAAGTATTTGTGACATGGCGCTTAGTCTCTGAAACGAAAAACAAAAAAATATTTAAGAGCAAAAAAACAATGATAAAAAAAATTGAGTACATATACAAAATATTTTAAATTTACACCTTTTAACAGTCACAGAATATTTCACAGAGCCACTTGTAAAATACTTATAATAAAACATCAGTTGTTTTCTCAGTTAGATAAAGGGCACAACTCAAAAATACTTAAAGCCGGATTTATAGACCTACTAATTAGGACCTATACATCATATACAAATATAATACAATAACATTAGTGTATTGTCTCTGCCATGACAGACGGCTATAATGATACCTTGAATTTGTGTTCTTTGACAACAGACCTATCTGCTAGAAATCATTAAAAACCCTTTTTATTTCATTTGTTTTCTTTAAGGCTGCACTCTTACAGATTAACAGTTTTGATAATATTTTATCTTTTGTCCAGGAATGAGCAAATTTTGTGCAAACATCTGAAAACCAGCGATACAAGAATGCTGACAAAATATTTTATCGCAGTTTTTCATATTTCTGTTGCAAATTAATGTTTTTGAAAAATGCATAAAACATCATTTTTTTAAAATAAATATGAAAACTTGCAATGTGATTTTTTCAGCAGTCTTATATCACTTGTTGCTATGCATTTTCACATGCAATGTTACATATATATAGTATCCATTGATGTGGATCATTCCATATATATGCTGCACATCTTTAGTATTATAATTATAGAATGTGCATCAAACTATATGCATAATAAGCTTAAAAGTTTGTATTAAATTAAGAGTTGGTAAAAAGACAAACTGACTGTAAATAAATACATAATGCACGATTTCCACTTGATTCGCTCTTGCGGTGTATTTACTTTTGTCTTGCTTATAAATAACACAAGTAAACCGGAAATATGGAAATTTAGTTACGGTACCCATCCAGAAACCTGCAGTTCTGGGTAACAATCCGTCCCGCCTAGTTACCAGCATCTTGGATCCATGTCAAGATCTGAAATAAAAAATGAATAATCTATTTATTTATAAACAGGCTGTTTTCTTTCTGAAACTTAAAATATAGTTGACATTTTTCTTTAAATGCAAGGTGGTTTCTGTTTTAATAAAGCCATTGCTTGAGCTCAAATAGTCATCAGTCGTGGGGTTCAAGATCTGAACCTGTCGCACTTTTGCACCCAGATTTACCGTACTAATATTATACCGTTCATGAGTGTGTCCCAGTACTAACCCACAAAGGTCAGATTATTTGCAAATTAAGTTATCAGGAACAGTTTGTTAAAGCTGGTTGAACAATTCAACTGCAAGCTTTAAGTTATTTTAAGTTCTATGGGCCTGTGAGCCAAGCTGATAGAGCACAAACTTGCAAACAGGGAGTCCCCAGTCCAAGTCCCATTACTAGCTGCAATGTTTTCAGAATTGCAAGAAACTTGAAAAAAAATGTAGTTTGGGACAAACAAGTCTCCAAACTGTGACCAATAGAGCTTATGCTTACCTTCTGGCTGATTTGTTGATTTAGAATTTCTGAACACTATTAGAGACATGATAATCTTGTAAATATAAGTCAAAGCAAGTTATTGAAAAATGATAAAAACTTTGAAAGATAAAATGACAGATCAGAGTAAACACTGTCATAAAATCAGTCTGTTTTTAGCTTGTTTGTTTTACTTAAAACACCGTAAAATTCATATACCATGAGTCTAATGGTTAGTATTTCAGCCTATATTCAAGTGTTCTTATTACAACAAAACTCTTGAAATGCATCGAAATAAGAGCATTTTGTTTTTCAAAACATTTTGACAGTTGGCGCGAAGTTACGTCCCCTGAAAATTTAGTCAAAACGGCGTCTTAACGATTTGTTAATTTACTCACCGGGTTGCAGATTCCACAGAGTCGTCGTCTGTCTTGAAATTTGCAGTTGGTTTTGTTAAAATACGCCATAATAAATGAAAGATCGCCAATATAGAATATTTCTGTTGTTGTGGCGGCCATTTTTTAGTCTACGAAGTTCGTACACCACCCTAAGAGCTTTCGTAGAAATTTTCGTAGATCTACGAAGAAGCAGGTGCTTGTTCGTACGAAATTCTTAATAAAACGGCTAAACAGCCTGAGATACATCGTACAAAGTTCGTAAGCAAAACAGACTTCGTACAAAGTTTAATAAAACTGACCCTTATTCTGGTAAAGCTTGGAGTCCGGATTTATTCTAGCAAGTAATTTGGTTGGTGCCAAAAAAAGGAAAAAGTCCAATGTCATTAAATGTAACGGTCAGCTCGCGCAGAAAAAAATCAAGATAAAATAAATCATGCATTCTTAAGTAATGTATTTTAAACATATCCTTTGTGCTTTAGAATTATAGGTTTATTGCATAATTATTAATATTCTTGTAAGCTATTGAATATTACTGGTGTTTTAAGCATTGAAAAACCGCACTCTTTCTTCGACCGAGGCAGGCGGTAAATCGGTTTGTAACTTTTCAGCCGATTGCCCCTACTATGAACGCTGCCCTGAGCGGGCACCGTCCAAAAACGTTTGAGAGGTAAAAATGAAGCTGTTGATCATACTACGCCGTGAGTTGTATACGGTTTCTATTGTTACAAAGATCTCTGAGAGCTGTGTAGTATAAAGCAGTAAGAGAGGTTTAAAGAAGCTTTTGATCAAACTACGCCGTGAGTTGTGTACAGTATCTATTGTTACAAAGATCTCTGAGAGCTGTGTAGTATAAAGCAGTAAGAGAGGTTTAAAGAAGCTTTTGATCAAACTACGCCGTGAGTTGTATACAGTTTCTATTGTTACAAAGATCTCTGAGAGCTGTGTAGTATAAAGCAGTAAGAGAGGTTTAAAGAAGCTTTTGATCAAACTACGCCGTGAGTTGTGTACAGTATCTATTGTTACAAAGATCTCTGAGAGCTGTGTAGTATAAAGCAGTAAGAGAGGTTTAAAAAAGCTTTTGATCAAACTACGCCGTGAGTTGTATACAGTTTCTATTGTTACAAAGATCTCTGAGAGCTGTGTAGTATAAAGCAGTAAGAGAGGTTTAAAGAAGCTTTTGATCAAACTACGCCGTGAATTGTGTACAGTTTCTATTGTTACAAAGATCTCTGAGAGCTGTGTAGTATAAAGCAGTAAGAGAGGTTTAAAGAAGCTTTTGATCAAACTACGCCGTAAGTTGTGTACAGTTTCTATTGTTACAAAGATCTCTGAGAGCTGTGTAGTATAAAGCAGTAAGAGAGGTTTAAAGAAGCTTTTGATCAAACTACGCCGTGAGTTGTGTACAGTTTCTATTGTTACAAAGATCTCTGAGAGCTGTGTAGTATAAAGCAGTAAGAGAGGTTTAAAGAAGCTTTTGATCAAACTACGCCGTGAGTTACATACTTGTCCATAGTTATAAAGTTCTAGAAAGCAGTGTTAGTATAAAGCAATTGGTGAGTTTAAAAATGAAGCCGTGGGTTGCATACTAGTTATATAGTTAATTGGTGGCAGAAATATGCCACCATAAGAAGCAACTGCATTTTTAAGAAAAGTATTTAATATGGTGGCATATTTCTGCCACCAGATAACCATTTAACTAACTAGTTAATTAAGAGTTAACTAGTTACGTAACTAGTTAACCTCTTATTTAACTAGTTAGTTATATGGTTAACTAGTTACGTTACAAGTTATTTTTTTCAATAAATAAAAGATTATAACGGGAAATAAATGCATGTTAGTGCCTACAACTGCCATCCTTTTATTAATTTACCAGCTTAATGTTAAGTGGTTAACTAGTTACGTAACTAGTTAACCAGTTATCAGTTAGCGATATTTTGGATAAGTGGTAAGTGATTAACTAGTTACGTAACTAGTTAACTAGATGACTAACTAGTTAATTAAGAGGTTAACTAGTTACGTAACAAGTTAACCACTTAACATTAAGCTGGTAAAATAATTAAAGGATGGCAGTTGTAGGCACTAACATACATTTATTTTCCGTTATGATAACCATATAACTAACTAGTTAATTAAGAGGTTAAATAGTTACGAAACTAGTTAACCTCTAAATAAACTAGTTAGTTATATGGTTATCTGGTGGCAGAAGTATGCCACCATAATTTAAGGTTCCTTTGCTAATGTTAGATTATACTAGCATATGCTAAAGATGTTTCTTATTTTGAAAGCTACATTGCAAACGGTATATTCTCCACAAGACGAAAACGGAAATATCTGTCTATCGATTGAGATATGTTTGTGTTTTGTTTATCTTTACATATTACGTTAAAGTGACACTCTTATTCAAAATAAACCTTTAACTTCTTACTAAATAATGCATTTATGAAAGCATTTACTGATATCAAGATTTTAACCCTGTATTTAGTAGTAGAAAGCGCAAAAATATTAAATGTGATCTACTATTGTCTCATAGCAAAAAAGGTAGAAATACCGTGTTTTATGTTCATTTCTTTCAAATTAAACTCGGTACCCTTCATAAGAACCGTTGTTTCCGACATCTTTTCATCCTTTTTGGAATAATAAAAGAAAATTATTAAATGTGGTAAATCTTACTGGAAGTAAGAGTGCATCTTTAAGGCTGACGCTCATATCCATTTTAAAAAATGCATTTGTTGCTATTTGCATTTGATTGGATTTATTTTTAGATTCATATACGCGAAAAATTTATCTCAATAATAATGCAAGTTAATACACTTAGACTCGAAGACAATTGTTAATTATTAATGGCAACACCATAGCATGTGTATTAACTTGTGATATCTTTGAACCATTGATAAAAAGACAAGTTCTTAACCTTGCTGTAGGTTTTTGTGGGAGAAAAAAACTTCGAAAGAACATCCTTGTTCGGAACATGCATGTAAGTCAATGTTTTTTGGCAGATATATTTTTTGCTGAAAGATCGACGATTTTCCCCAACGGAGTGCGGGTTAATAGGGTATGGTTCCTGACATACGGACGACCACCCAGACCCCAATCCAGGAAATGGACTTGGGCAGGGATTAGTTTTTCGAACGAGTGTTGATGCCTAGAACACTTCCGACCCCAGGGATTTTAACAAACGCCCTACTCCAGGGTTGGGCATTAAGATAAACGTTTCAGCTCTAGGGTGGGCATTAAGACAAATGTCTCTGCTCCAGGGGTGGGCATTAACACAAACGTCCCATCTCAAGGGATGGGCATTTAGACCAACGACCGTGCTGCAGGGGTCGGCATTTAGACAAACGGCCCTGTTTCAGGGTTGGGCATTTAGACTAACGACCGTGCTCCAGGGCCGGGCATTTAGACACACGGCCCTGCTCCAGGAGCGAGAATTTTGACCAACCACCGTGCTCCAGGGGTGGGCATTTCGACAAACGGCCCTGTTTCAGGGGCGAAAATTTTGACCAACGACCGTGTTCCAGTCGTTGGTCCCGGGGTGGGCATGTAGAGAAATTACCCTGCTCAAGGAGTGAGAATTTAGACCAACGACCGTGCTCCAGGGGTGGGCATTTAAGACAAACGGCCCTGCTCCAGGAGCGAGATTTTAGACCAACGACAGTGCTCCAGGGCTGGACATTTAGATAAACGGCCCTGTTCCAGGGGTGGGCATTTAGACAAACGTCCCAGCTCCAGGGATGGCCATTTAGATCAACGAACGTGCTCCAGGCCAGGGGTGGGCATTTAGACCAACGATCGTATTCCAGGGCTGGGTATTTAGACAAACGTCCCAGCTCCACGTGTGGGCATTTAGACCAACGGTCGTGCTCCTGGGGTGGGCATTCAGACCAACGATTGTACTCCAGGGCTGGGTATTTAGACAAACGTTCCAGCTTCAGAAGTGGGCATTTAGACCAAGGATCGTGCTCGATGGGTGGGCATTTAGACCAACGATCGTGCTCCAGGGGTGGGCATTAAGACAAACGTACCAGCTCCAAGGTTGGGCATTTAGACCAACGACCGTGCTCCAGGGGTTGGCATTTAGACAAATGGCCTTGTTCCAAGGGTGGCCTTTAAGACAAACGTCTAAGCTCCAGGGTGGGCTTTAAGATCAACGACCCTGTTCCAGGGGTGGGCATTTAGACAAACGTCCTTGTTTCAGGGGTTTGGCATTGAGACAAACGTCCTTGTTTCAGGGGTTGGGCATTTAGACAAACGTCCTTGTTCCAGAGGTTTGGCATTGAGACAAACGTCCTTGTTCCAGGGTTTGGGCATTTAGACAAACGTCCTTGTTCCAGTGGTTGGGCATTTAGACAAACGTCCTTGTTTCAGGGGTTTGGCATTGAGACAAACGTCCTTGTTCCAGTGGTTGGGCATTTAGACAAACGTCCTTGTTTCAGGGGTTTGGCATTGAGACAATCGTCCTTGTTTCAGGGGTTGGGCATTTAGACAAACGTCCTTGTTCCAGTGGTTGGGCATTTAGACAAACGTCCTTGTTTCAGGGGTTTGGCATTGAGACAAACGTCCTTGTTCCAGGGGTTGGGCATTTAGACAAACGTCCTTGTTCCAGTGGTTGGGCATTTAGACAAACGTCCTTGTTTCAGGGGTTTGGCATTGAGACAAACGTCCTTTATCCAGTGGTTGGGCATTTAGACAAACGTCCTTGTTCCAGTGGTTGGGCATTTAGACAAACGTCCTTGTTTCAGGGGTTTGGCATTGAGACAAACGTCCTTGTTCCAGTGGTTGGGCATTTAGACAAACGTCCTTGTTCCAGTGGTTGGGCATTTAGACAAACGTCCTTGTTTCAGGGGTTTGGCATTGAGACAAACGTCCTTGTTCCAGTGGTTGGGCATTTAGACAAACGTCCTTGTTTCAGGGGTTTGGCATTGAGACAAACGTCCTTGTTTCAGGGGTTGGGCATTTAGACAAACGTCCTTGTTCCAGAGGTTTGGCATTGAGACAAACGTCCTTGTTTCAGGGGTTTGGCATTGAGACAAACGTCCTTGTTCCAGTGGTTGGGCATTTAGACAAACGTCCTTGTTCCAGAGGTTTGGCATTGAGACAAACGTCCATGTTCCAGGGGTTGGGCATTAATAATAATGATAATAATAATAACAACAACTTTATATAACGAAGGTTACATACTAAGTGTACACTCATTACAGACATACTACTTATTTCCAGCATGGCCTTCACACAAAAAGTATTACAAAACACATATACTAACTTACATATTAAGCAACATACAAAACATACAATCACACTATAACTATCATACTTTTCTCATGTAATTCAACATAATTATACATGTATTCAACAATTCTTCGACAAACACAACTAATATGATGATTATAAATTACATTAATTTTATCCTGTAAATAATTTAGAAGTATTCAGTAAAACCACATTCAATCAATATATTTTTATATATTTGGTAGTATCCATAACAAGTTGTTGCAAGAATGTCATATACGTACATTAACACAATTCACGTAAACAATGAACTGTTTAAAATATTATTCTGCAAATAAGTAGCCTTTAAATGCATGTTTAAAAGCTGGTAGCTTATTTTGACATTTAAGGTATGTAGGAAGAGAATTCCAAATTTTCATTGCTTTATAGGCAAATGTATTTTTGATATAGTTTGTTCTAGGTTTTACAACAAAAAGATCCTTGATTTCTGAAGAACGCAAGCTATAGTGCTCATCAAACGTCCTTGCACCTGGGTTGGACATTGAGACAAAGGTCACTGCTCAATATGTAGGCCTTGCGACTAAACATTGTAGTTTGACTTCAATAGATTTGTGTTGGATTAACTGATAGAGCTTTGAAATAGTATAGAGTTACTACAGAGCCTTTCCAACGGGATGACATAAGGGAGAGTTGCTGCAGACGCGGGTCAGCGTGGACGTGACGATATAGACAGGGAAAGTTTAGCCGGTATCACATGTCAAGGCGGCTGCGGACCGTACACCATGTCTGTGTATATAAACGTTCCATAGACGAGGGCGGGAGGTGCTCCACAGGAAACGGAAATTAGGTAAGAGTTCGTTAAATAATGATGTACATAGGGACCATGTGACCGACGTCACATGTCAGGCTGGCTGTGGCAACGTACAGCGTATCTGTATATGTACACGGCCCGTGGTTGGGGGTGGGCTTGGTACGGCAGGTTATTGAAATAAATAATGCGATAGTAAGCTTATGGTGAGGGCAGGTCGAGTGTTTCGGTACAGCATGGTTGTCTTCTTCCGGTGCGGCGGCAAAAGTATGCATACGATATACTATATAAGACAACCAATACTTGCATAAACCATTTAGAGATATTTTGTAGTGGAAACCGAAACACATCAAGCGTTTATCAAAAGTTTTTTTTAGCATATGTTCATATTCATTTATGTTGGTAAATTATCGCTAGGCTGACATGTCGGATTATTGCTCCACGTGCCATTCGAGGTACACGTGATAGACGGTTGGGTCGCCGCATATCCGGCCACGCAATGAAAAGTAGCCGTGTTCCCCAGGGTGGTGGAGTAAAACGCGAAATCTCTTCCAGATGGACTGAACGGCGTCCCAGTCTATATGAGGAAAAATATCAGCATCAGTGCAGAAATAACATTACTAAACGTTTTATGCCTAGTTTGTTACTAAAATCAAACATGAATTTTAATATCTCAATGTTAAGGGTTGATAATGAATACCGGCAGGCAGACGGGTCGGTTTATCGTTCCATGTCCCGCTTACCGTGCACGTTACGCTGGGAACACTGGGCGTTTATCCGAAATCGCACAATAACGTCGCCGTACCGCCGTACGAAATTGATGTCAGCGTCAACGTTCCGTATTGTGGAGGATTTGGACTGCCGAATTCTGCAATATGTTTTAAACTAGGACATAAATAAAATCATCATCATCATCATCATTTATTTATTTCATTGATATAGGCCACCGGCCCAGAACAACATTATGTACACAATAATATACATACAAACATAGTGGTGAATGGTGAACATAGGAATTCAAATAAATTGTATAACATACAATAGAGTAAAATGGTAAACATAATAAAATTACTTTTAATATTTCTACTATGTAACAAAAATAATGTCAATATTTTTGACCGCTAACACAGATTATCTCTTTGTGTAGACCCCCAAACAATATTAACTAAAAAAAAAGAAAACAGAATAATACATGGAGAGTAATGTGCCTATGTAATATTACTGAGCATTTCATCTCTTTCTTTGCTTGCATAGAAAACATTCTTTGCTAAATTAGTTATGGTATTCTTTGATGCAGAGTTCATTAAAACATAAAATTTATGAATATTTGGGTTTGTGAAAAATTTACTTGGAATATATTTGCTTTTCAAGTCATCATAAAAACTACATTTGATTATGAAATGGAACTCTGTTTCAATATCTAAATTACATAATTTACACAGTCTATTTTGATAAAGAACATTTCGATATCTGCCAGATTCAACTTCTAATTTGTGAGATGAACATCTTATTTTTGCCAATGCACTTCTAAATTTCCTTATCTTCACACAATTCAAATAGTTTGCATGGTTATAATCTGTATTCAGATGCTTATAGAGACTTAACTTATGAGATTCAGATAAAACCCTTGACCATTCCTGTAGATATTGGTCCTTTAATCGCTGTATAATATTCTTCAAAAATAATGATTCATTTTGTACACATTGGTCTCTCCAAATATAACTTTAACCTGTTGAATTCAAAAGATTTTTAACTTTAGTCACCCAATTCTCATGGCCTCTTTCATCCATATATTTCAGCATATCATAGACCAGCCGGACATATCTATCTTTTGTCATATTGAGTATTTTTAGCCAGTACTTCAGAACATATTTGGAAGTTCCAATATAAATCGGATAGCGCCCACAATCACTCAAAACTGCAATGTTTGTTGTTTTATGTGGAACACACATGCACCTAAAATCATAAAATACAATTACATTTGCTACACTTACTCACAATAAATCAGCTTACATACCATTTCCCTCAAAAGCTAGTCTACAAATGATTGAAATTCAATATTTATGTCAATATCTCAATTTTGCTACACTTAGTTACACGTTAGCTTGTTATGACCTTACCTATCCGAACTTCTGTATTAGGATCACGATGAGCTTTGTTATCACCTTTTTGTCACAGGTGAGTGCTAAATCATCTATACTTGTCTACGTTTAAACAAATTCAGACTAAGATGCGCAAAGTATTTCGGGGGTAGGAGGCGGATTTACGACGCTACTTGTCTTTCTATGCAACTGAGTCGGTCCCAGTGAGTGAGAATATCGTCAGTATTGATGGGTTGTGGGTTATAGTTCACAGACATAATGCCACTCAGGTTAGGTCTACCCTGGCTAGTGTATACCACTGTAACACATGGACCCTGTTTAAGACCAATATATTATACTCAAGCCAACACAATGTTGTCGCACAAAGGCAATACTCTGACCACTCTACAGGACCATGACATTCAATGACCTTACAACGAATATGTGATCCAACTGATATTGGATTTAAATTGTGACATGCAGTGGTTGAGCAAGGATACACAGTGCATAAAATAATATAATGTAGAACTAAATCCGCCAGCTATTGCTCTACAACAGGGACCAATAGACCTACAACAGTGACCCATAGACCTACATAGACCTACAACTGTAACCCATAAACCTACAACTGTGAACAATAGACCTACAACAGTGACTCATAGACATACAACAGTGACTCATAGACCTACAACAGTGACTCATAGACCTACAACAGTGACACATAGACCTACAACAGTGACTCATAGACCTACAACAGTGACACATAGGCCTACAACTGCGATCCATAGACCTACAACTGTGATACATAGACCTACAACTGTGAATTATAGACCTACACCTGTGATCTATAGACCTACAACTTTGATCCATAGACCTACATCTATGATCCATAGACCTACACCTGTAACCCAAACATCTACATCTGTGATCCATATACCTACACCTGTGACCCAAACACCTACATCTGTGATCCATATACCTACAACTTTGACCCAAACACCTACATCTATGATCCATAGACCTACAACTGTGATCCATAGACCTACAACTGTGATCCATAGACCTACAACTTTGATCCATATATCTACACCTGTGACCCAAACACCTACATCTGTGATCCATACACCTACACCTGTGACCCAAACACCTACATCTATGATCCATAGACCTACACCTGTGACCCAAACACCTACATCTATGATCCATAGACCTACACCTATGACCCAAACACCTACATCTGTGATCCATATACCTACAACTGTGACCCAAACACCTACATCTGTGATCCAACGACCTACAACTGTGATCCATAGACCTACAACTATGACGCATAGACCTACAAATGTGATCCATAGACCTACATCTGTTATCCATATACCTTTATGTGTGACCCTTAGACCTGCAACTGTGGTCCATAGACCTACAACTGTGAATCATAGATCTACAACTGTAATGTTTATAGATCTACATCTGTGACACGTAGACTTACAACTGTAATGTTTATAGATCTACATCTGTCACACATAGACCTACAACTGTAATGTTTATAGATCTACATCTGTGCCACGTAGACCTACAACTGTAATGTTTATAGATCTACATCTGTGACACGTAGACCTACAACTGTAATGTTTATAGATCTATATCTGTGACACGTAGACCTACAACTGTAATGTTTATAGATCTACATCTGTGACACGTAGACCTACAACTGTAATGTTTATAGATCTACATCTGTGACACGTATACCTACAACTGTAATGTTTATAGATCTACATCTGTGACACGTAGACCTACAACTGTAATGTTTATATATCTACATCTGTGACATGTATACCTACAACTGTAATGTTTATAGATCTACATCTTTCACACATTGACCTACAACTGTAATGTTTATAGATCTACATCTGTGACATATAGACCTACAACTGTAATGTTTATAGATCTACATCTGTGACACATATACCTACAACTGTAATGTTTATAGATCTACATCTGTCACACATAGACCTACAAACGTGATCCATAGACCCACAACCTTGATTTATTATTTTAGTCTCAAATAGTGAGTCTGAATGCATTCCTTTCATTTTTTCTCGGGTATTAGATTACACAAATAAACTTTGACACTTTCAGAGGAGGCGCGCCGGATGCGCCCCGTCTAAATCCGCTAGTGGCACAAATAAATTTATGACAAATAATACAATTTGAATTTTATTTACAATCGTTTGCAGTTATATTACATGATATACGTGGCGTTGACGTATCAGAGTGAATCTCGAAACGCAAAGTGTGCGTAGCTAATAGCTGAAGTTGAGTTTTAAATCGTTTGTGAAATTTATTTATAAAAATGTACTTGATGACTCGCTGTTATCGACATCGTATTAATCAACTTTCCTTTATCTTGATACCGTACGTGTTATTCAAAACTAGTAAATTGGACACTGACCTGAAGGACAAGGTACGCAAAGTTAACCATGCACGAACCTGGATGACGCAGTACACAAAAAGAAGTTCACACATGCACTTACAGATATTGTTTCCCAACCATTCTATTGATGCCGGTACATCTTTTATCAATACTAGCATACGTTCGCACCTACTGGTGTACAAGACGGCGTATCGCTCCAGTCCCCGTTAGCTGTGCACGTCACTGTGGATGACGTCGGCGTATATCTGGCGTCACATGTCAAAATTGCAATACTGCCGAAAGTCAATAACGTCAACGTGTGATGGCCGTTCGCAGGGGCGATCGGCGTCCGGCAATCTAGCGATATCATAAAACAATGTCGATCAGGCCTATGTATATAAATTTCGACACTAACAGCAAGTATGGTAATTTCGACGTCAGTACCCGGATACTGTTCCGTATACACTACAATATTTTGGGAAAATGACTGATGTCATACAGGGGTTTTGTTGGCAAAGAATGCTAGCTTATGAGGTACTTAGAAATACAAGTATTAAATAAAGGTGTAAAAGGGTGAGAAATATGCATACTGATGGGTGAGCAAAACGCCGTTTCACTCCATGCCGTGGTGAATGTACATCTTATCTGCATGACACTGGCAACGTATCCTGGCTCGCAAGTTAACATCGCAACGTCACCAAACAATGTTGACGTGTATGTAAACATTCCGTGAATCGGACTCAAAGGTGCCTGGCAGTCTGATAAAAATCAACTCTCAACGTTTAACTTTTATTCAAGTAAATGCAAGCCCTGCAATGCAGGTAACGAAATGAGAGAAATAATAGCAAGTATAACTCACAAGAACAATGGAAAACGGCTTACGTTATTTTAATAACAGCGCTGGAATGGATAAAATAAGTTTTAGTATATAACGGCATGGCCTTCTAGTCAACACATGTATCTGCATATTTATTTTTAATTATCTATTACCCTTGATTCCTCATCTAGATTTATTTAAAATTCTTCTATTGACTTTTAAACTCACGTGTTGTTGTTTTTTCGAACTATTTTATACCGCATAACACCATTCATCATTGTAACCCCGGCGCATTAATTATTTTAACAGATCATGTCAGAAAGTAGGTATTGACAAAATTTTAAACAAAGCCAAACCGGTAAATTTGTGAGAGTGCAGCTTTTATATAATGACGTCAGCGTACACTCAATATGCCGATATAGCTGTACGAACAATTTAAATTAAACACATTTACATACAAACAAGCAGCAAAAAAATAATTAAAACATTTTAATAGGTTTTCAAAAGTATGTTAATACAAATAATAATAGAACATACGATTTTAAGTTCGATGTAATGCATTCTATTCTAACTAGTATCAGAATCACATTTACGATTATTTTGTTGTAAAAACTCGAATATAGCAAGTTGAATGACTGTTAGAATTTATAACTTTTTTTGCTAGTGTAGTTTTTATCAACATAAGTTACCCTGTTATTTATAGGTATATTGCGTCTCGCAAGGGTCATCTGATAAAAAAACGCAATTTATTTATACGTTTACAATTAAATAAAAACTGACCTTTTAAAACAGAAAAAATACTTCTTACCGACGGGATCGCAAGTCGGAATTTCAGCCCCGAATTCCCGCACGTGACGGCCGTCGATGTTGGCGTGTATCAAGGAACACAAGTTAGCAACGCAACGGAGTCGTATGAGGTTGATGTAAACGCGTAATGGCTGTGTATGATTGACAAAACATAACATTGTTATCCTTTTAGATAACTTTAATGATCATAGGTTAAATATGTAAATTTTGACCAAGGCCGTATTCGGGCCCTTGACCAATGTTGCGTTCAGGCCCTTGACCAATGTTAAGATTCTCGACTAACGTAGCATTCAGACTCTTGATCATTGTTAAGACACTCGATTAATGTTGTATTCAGACTCTAGTCGAATGTTAAGACACTCCACCAATGTAGTGTTCAGGCCTTTGAACAGTTTGGTCTCGACAAATACATTTTTGTTATGACAAATGTAGTACAATTGTATTAAACAGAACATTTTTCAGGCGCTTTGACCAATATAAAGATCATGCCCTTAACAATTAAAATGGCATATACTTTTTTATTTTCACTGCAACGACCGAATGAAAAATGCCCTGTCCGCGAAGCCGCTACGAGAGACAAGGGTTCTGTTTTAATTTACCTTCGTCTCTTTGTTATTATTATTAAAGGCACTGGTACCCTACATTATTTGCGTTTAAAACGTGATTTTTTTTTAATAAGATATAAAGGGTGCCAGATGAATTTACCTTCGGGTTGACATGAAGGTGTACCGATCCATGCACCGTTCTGTGTGCACGTGACCTCGGTGCCTCCCACGACAACGTATCCAGTCTGACACGTTAACGTCTCTATAGCTCCAAGCGCCGTGCTCGTGTAAATGTAAGTTCCGAAATTTGGCGCAACGGGAGCCCCGCAGTCTTAGTGAAAACAACAATTCATTAAAACCAGAACAATATCTTCAAGAAACATCGAGCTGATCAATAAAGATACAAAATCCGTCACCCTATTCGCAATGTCATATGTTAAGCATTTACGTTTTTGGGCAAATTTGTCGTACAGTTTAAATGGAACGATGATGTGGATAGATTATGTTACTAGGATTCTGAATCCCCTAGGAGATAATTCTTTTTTCTACGAGTAAAATGATACAAAAATCTTCTCACAAGAATATAGCATGAAAAGAATAAGGCGTTGAAATATTATTTACATTTGTTTTATGCTGTACGTCATGCCATACTTTGGTTAAAAAAAATTTTGTTAATTGAAACTAGTTTCATAATTTCAGCGTTTCTCTATTTACAAATTATTGATTTGTTAGATGTATTTACATCTGTTATTCGAAATATGCATGTGTGTTTGTAACAGGTTAGCAAACGCCAATGAGTTAAGATTTTGCTAATAAGTACAAAGGAGGTGTCAGTCGAAGCCATATACTTAGCTAACAGTTTTATTGTTTCTTTGTATCTATTTTAGCACCCTGACATATGTTTTAATAGAGAACTTTTTGAAATCAGAAGCAATTAGCTTGAGCTGAGCTGTCAGTCTTTATGAAGTATTTTCTGTTTTTCTATTGGTTAATTTTATTTAATGCGTGACCGGGCCGCACAATATAAGGTAACATATTTTTTAAAAGTTAAATTTAATAACCTTTTAAAACGACCCGTGCCAAGAATGGACGCACGTAATGTCAAATTTTCAGCGATACTCAAGTAAATAAATTTAAAATAAACACGAGGAGAGTAGGCCCGGGTGTGTTACACGATATTGCCCGATGCATATCATTACCTCGTAGGGTACGCATTCCGGGTCGAAATCCTGCTTCCTATAGTAAATAACAATAACCAAAAAATTGCTTAAATACGTCTTCAAACTTGCTCCTTTATAGTACAAAAAACAACAACAGGGGCCAAGCTGGGAGCAGGTTCGGTCAGTGTAAAATAATACTCAAGAAATGGACTTAACGTAAATCTAAAATAACGAGCACGACCATTGTAAACGCCACGAACCACTTATCTGGACCCTCTACCAAAGGTTGGTAATACAAGGACTACAAATAGTAAATATAATATTTTATTATACGAAAATAACTTCATGGGCTTATGCATGGTATCAAGAACGATATAATAATTGACTTTTTAACATTACCGAACCCGGTATACAAACACTTCAGCTCTGGAGGTATGAGATGAACGCCTATTATTTGTTTTTTTAATACTTTTAGAAGGTATAAATTATTTCAATGATGTGTAATCTACGTTGAGGTGACAAAACTTTTCTTTTTCTTTCTTCCTTCGTTTTCACATGAAGGAACGAGGTATAGCAGAGTTTGATGTTACATATCGATCTAAGCATAAATCAGTAAATGCAGGTCACCTCAACAAAATAACGCCAAACGAAACCTAATTATACTGTGCCCGGAAGGGGATAAAATCAAAATTATAAAGGCTCAACGAATTCTTCTAAATTCAAGCTTGTACACAACCATAGTCCCAGTACCAGTAGAAGTTCATGATGATGCATGTTATATGCTATGCAAGGTAGCGGTGTTGTTTTAATAACGACTCAGGTCCAGGTGCATTGTATGAAAAACTCTTTTGGCCCGCGCCTAATTGTTTAAAAATTAAAACAAATCAAATTTAGTAAATAAATATATATATACGCAAATATGGCATACACTGGACCAGGGGCTACGTGATGTAAAAAAAAAAAATAAAAAAAAAAATGAAAAAATGTGTATATATATGCTTGTACATATAGAAAACAATCAGATAAATAAATACGTTTAAGTTTAATAAAAAAATGTTTATATTAACGCACTCTTTGGTCTTGAATGAGTTTTAGAATTTAGATAGTGAGGCAACTCGGAATTCGACAACAATAAAGGCAGTTCACATAATTATATATGTATATGCATACTGGACGAAACGTCCTGTTCTCAGAACACTTTCTTAACAATGAACTGTCCGCAAGTCTTGCTCATCCTTTCATATTTAGAGTAGATTTTTAAGGCACGCGTGCTATCCAATTCCTATATTACATTATAAGACCAAAGTAATAAAATCAAATCAAATAGCAAGAGCTGTGGGACCACTCTAGGTGTCATTCATTGAAGGGCCCGCGGCATTTTGGGATCAAAATTACTCGTTTGGCGGATACCCCACAAACTGGTGGGAATAAAACTCCTCCTTTGGCCTCAAAAATATGTTTCAGTCACACTAGGGGATGTGACGGACTCAAACCATAATCCAGCCATAGTGCGCAGGCAAACCTTAATAACCCAAACAATAACAACATTCAGTAGTGTAGAGCTGTGGGACCACTCTAGATGTCATTCGTCGCAGGTTTCGCGGCACTTTGGGTACAAAATTACTCCTTTGGCGAATATCCCATCAACCGATTGGAGTAAAACTCCCCCTTTGGCTTCAGAATCCTGTTTTAGACACACTTGGGGATGTGACGGAGTCAAGCCATAATGCAGCCATTATAGGGCGCGGGCAGACCTTTATAAACTCAACAACAAGAACAACAAGAACAACAACAACAAATGTTAAAAAAGGAGAGGTAGTTGTTAATAGAGAACGGACATTGTCTGAGCTCGGAGGTGGTTTTACCACAGTCCAGCAAACTTTAGCGTTGTCGCTGTTATACAATATATTTGATGTTAATTTTTGCACTACACATACTGTGTTATTGTATCAAATATTGGTTAAGGAAAAAACAGCAGAATAAAATCGTGAAAAGAACTTGGTTTCGTGAAAAGGACTTTTGTTGTTTGGTTTTATTGAAGCTAATTCCCCATGCTACAAGATAATTATTTATAGTTAAAAACTCACGGCACAATACTTGCAATAAAAAAATAACTGCCAATATTTTTTTTTTATTGCAGTATAAATAATACTTGTTTGTGTTATTTAAAATATCGTGTTAACCTGCAGCTAAACAGGAGGGTGTATCGCTCCAGTCGCCCGTTTCCGTGCACTTGACAGTTGTGGTGTTGGGAATAAATCCCGGCTGGCAGGTTAACGCTGCTATGGCGCCGTACGTCCTTAACGTCGACGTGAATTATCCATCAGACGGATCCATAGGCAGTCCGCATTATGTGGCGGTGATGGAAAAGATCATTGGCAAAGCTTAAAGCTGCACTCTCACAGATTGAACGTTTTGACAACTCTTTTTTATTTTTTGCCTTGAAATGAGTAAAGTTTTGCGTAAATATCTGCAAACTAGTGATGAAAGACTGTTGACAAAAGATCAGATCGCAGATTTTCATATTTCCTCTCCAAAATTGATGTTGGCATGGAAATATGAAAATCTGCGATCTGTTTGGATTTCGTAGTCTGTGACGGCGTTTGAGAATACATTAGCCGGGTTGACGGTGTTTTTGTATGCGCCAAGAAGTCACCAACGATAAACTTTCAGTTCATTCAATTCGGTGTTAATTTTTAAGAATTACGGTGAAATATATCCTAAATAACGCACCATTTGAAACAGTGCATTTATCGAAACAAAATTTAATTGTAACACTCATTTTAACCCGTACTATATAAAAGGCTAGAAAAATGATCCCTGACGTCATTTCAAGTGAAACACCAAATGGCTTATATCGTGTTCGATTTCTAATTAAATATCATTTAACAATTGATTTTAATACATTTTAACCATAAAATATAAGCATGAGCTCAAAATGCCACACGTGAACAATGTTTGTGTGGTGATCTCTCGGTGAAATACATAAATGATGATTGTTTGTTTCAGTGTTGATCGTTATACATTTTACCGAGTGAAAACCTAAAGATATATACACTTGGTGTTCACAAGGTTTGCGATCGAAAACTGAATCAAACAATATTTCTTTAATATCATATGCCTAAAATGGTATTAAAATACTTTGTATTGCGTTTTATTCGAAAAACACGCCAGACTGTGTTTCATCATTTCGGTTATGACGTCGTTGATGATGTGTTCCAGGCATGTGCGCGCTGGTGTAGGTTTTGAAAAACAGAACGGGCTTAAAAAATCGATACAGTATAAACAGTCTATTGATAATTTTACTGTTTGAAACAGTGATTGTTTGTATTTCAATGACATATCTCGATAAACCACCGGAAAACATCCAAACAATGGCTGTATTACGCTGAAGAAAACAATTCACCTTTATTGTGTAATTTCAAAACTGTTCTGGCATGATAAGCTCAAGAAAAAATCTTCTCTAAAGGTGGGTAATCTGCCCTTACCTACGGGTGAACAGTACGCCGTTTCGCTCCACATAGATTTATCGGTACATGGGATCTCAGTGACGGTGGCAACGTATCCTAGCTCACACATTAACGTCGCAACGTCACCATACAATGTTGACGTGTATGTAAACGAACCGCGGTATGGGTTCATCGGTGTTAAGCAGACTGTAAAAATAGGATTTTGCTTATAAGAACGGCGAAATTCCACAACATATTTGCAAATACTAGACGCGGGTCTTGTTCGTGACACGCCGCCTAATTATGGTGAACCTACACGGCAAGTGTTGTTTTTTTGAAAATCTATTTATTTACTCACTCACTCACTCATTCATATATTCATTCATTCACTCACTATTTCACTCATTTATTCGCTCGATCGTTCATTCATACATTCTTTATTTATTTTGGTTGGTTCGTTCGTTCGTTCGTTCGGTCGGTCGCTCGTTCGGTCGCTCGGTCTCTCGCTCGGTCTCTCGCTCGGTCCCTCACTCCCTCACTCACTCACTCACTCACTCACTCACTCACTCACTCACTCACTCACTCACACACCCAAACCCACCCACCCACCCACCCACCCACCCACCCACCCACCCACTCACTCACTCACTCACTCACTCACTCACTCACTCACTCACTCACTCACTCACTCACTCACTCACTCACTCACTCACTCACTCACTCACTCACTCACTCACTCACTCACTCACTCACTCACTCACTCACTCACTCACTCACTTTCTATTAATATGGGGTGGATGTGTGAACTGCGTTTATGTTGAACAGCCGTTAACGTACATGTATAAATAAAAACAAACATGAATGTCACAAACGTTGTTCATGAGCGAAAGATATATCAGAACATTAATGGCCGTGTGATGAACCGATCTATAGAATTAGGTTAGGGTCCGTGATTTTGCACAAACTAGACCCGTGCGAAGGATTCTACGACCGTTTCATTAACGCGTTCGTACTTTGAAATGAGAACGTTATTTGATAAAACTAGCCCTTGCAATTAAATTCAAAAGTAAGATGTTTTCTATTCAAAGTTAGCTACTTAGCAACATCTGCGAAACAGAATAATATGTTATTTTATGAGTATTGGTGAAGTAAAGAAAGGCTACTACCACTCGGTTCACATGTAGGCGTATTGCTCCAGGCACCGGTGTCTGTGCGCGTAACGATTACTATGCTGGGTGTGTAGCCCGTTTGGCATGTTAACTCTGCCAGGGATCCGTCGACGTGTATGCTCCATTGTCAGGATCCGTTAGTGGTCCACAGTCTCTGACGGAAGGTAAAGTTAAACGAGTTTCTACATTGTGTATTTTGTTTTCAAACACTTGTTTTAACAATACAGTTAAACCCCGTTGGTTCGAACTCCTAGCGACCGGCGAAAATACCTCGAGGTTCGGAAAATTCGAGTCAAGCGGTTTTAAGAAATGAGTCCTTAACATCCAGTTCGACCCAACGAGGAATTCGAGCAAAAATAGTTCGAGCAAACGGGGTTGGACTGTATAAACTGCTAATTTATTGAGTGGAAGACAAACAAAAATCGAAGAAGAATTATGTACAAGGAGTATGTATAAAAGTATTAGTTCGATTTAAACATCCGATTTCTGTCAGCAAATTGATCGAAATATTGAGGCCCAATGATTTTGACCCGGTTGCAACATTTCCAAGCTGCGTTGACGTTTATGAAAACTTTCCGAAATTTAAACATTACGTGTTTTTATCATTTGGAACACCTCGGCAATTTTCCATCGAAAATAACCTTGGATGTATGCTGGTACATTAGTAGAAGTAGTTCGTTAACTTTAAAATAATACTAATATTTATTAATTGCAGTTTCTTTAACGTGTGTTTTGTATTTTAAAGTTTAAATTAATTGCCATTGAAGTGAATCATTGCATTTTTGTAAGATTTCCAAGATTAAAATGATTAAGTTTAACTACTATATTGAAATAACCACCACAAACATCTAGACAAAAGATTATTCCAGTCGCCATTGCACCGAAACCACAGATAAATCGCCCTTCATACCATTTGTAGCCACTTCTAGCAAATGTTTAGTAAAGTTTAAAACATCAATTAAAATGCATGGTCTAATCGGCTACCTACCCACAGGTTCACAAGTGGGACTTCCGCTCCATGTTCCCGGTTCCCCGCACTTGACGGCAGTAATTGGTGGCGTATATCCGGGGTCACACGTCAGCACCGCCACGGAGTCGTATGACGTCGACGTGAACGTATAGGAGCCGTTTGGTGGGTTGTTAAGAATCGCGCAATCTGAATTTTGAAGAAAAACGTCAAATCTACTTACCATATTTAACATCATTGTCTAAATTATGTGCTATTTTTCAAAAATAAAACAACGTGTGCGCACCCTACCTTGCTTATAAGCAAACACTCTATTTAAATAGTGTACGTTTGAATTATTTCACTTTTCTCATCTTCAATACGGTATACCGACATGTTCAATCCTGGCAAAATAGGGACGAATACATTCAATTATTTAACAATGTGATTTACTGTGTACACGTGATGGTTGTATCTCCAACGACTACGAACCCAGCCTTACACGTTAACGTGTGTCATTATAGAACGTCCCCGTAAACGTCATTGTGCCGAAATTTGGCGACGCAGGATCGCCACAATCTAAATTAATCAAAGAAGGTAATTTGACGATACATCAAGACTCTTAACTTGACACTTACGGATACTACACATTTATAATTCGGAGAATGAGAGTGGTCTAGTGGCACAGGGGTCCGCCTTTTATATACGAGATTGTTTGTATAATCCACACCAAGGTGGCATTCCCGTTGCCTCTCATTGGGCACCAGTTCTGGTTTTTACCTAGCATCGGCACACTCACTATCCAGCAACAAGTAGGAATATATTTGTACTTTTAATTTACAGTGTTGAATTTGCAGTTAACGTTACACTTCCATTACTTACGTCATATCAAGCAAGTCAAACAGATATGCATTGGACATAACGTCCCCTGTTACAAACATCCCCCTGTTACAAACGGCCCCTGTTACAAACGTCCCCTGTTACAAACGCCCCCTGTTACCAACGTCCCCTGTTAGAAACGCCCCCTGTTACAAACGTCCCCTGTTACAAACGTCACCTGTTACAAACGTCCCTCTGTTCCAAACGTCCCCTGTTACAAACGTCCCCCTGTTACAAACTCTCCCTGTTGCAAACGTCCCTGTTACAAACGTCCCCCTGTTACAAACGTCACCTGTTACAAACGCCCCCCCTGTTTCAAACGTCCCCTGTTACAAACGTCCCCCTGTAACAAACGTCCCTGTTACAAACGTCCCCTGTTACAAACGTCCCTCTGTTACAAACATGCCTATGGATTCACAAGAAGGTGCGTCGCTCCGGTTCCTTGTCGCTGTGGACGTTACCGTAGTAACGCTAGACGTATAGCTCTGTTGACACGTCAATACCGCAATAGATAGATAGATAGATTTATTTCGGCATAGGAAGCATATACATAGTTAACAACATAACATAGGATAAAATAATGAGCATTATTAAATACTATATCACATACGAGAAAACTATGACATACACACCAACACCAAGGATAACACAAAAAAGGGCAAGCCCTTATTTCCATTGTGGTCCTTTGTATTGGCGGCATGACACAGAGAGGCGGACCTAAATATAATCATGTTTAAAAGTACTATTGAGTCATAAAAATGTATATCACAGTCAAATCTTGATTTAGTGACACTCCTGTTTGCAGCTAGGATTTAAAACACATTTCTAAAATTGTAAAAAGATATTAGCAAACAATTTAAAATCCTGAGCCGAAATAGGTAAAAACAATTTTAAATACTGTTCATAAGATGCCTTTTGGTGGCAACCTTAAAACTTTGTAACCTGTTGATCTCCGTTAACTCTACAGGTAAATCATTCCATAGTTTAATTCCAGAGGAAGCAAAGGACTTAGAACCATGACTTTTGACTTTAGGTAGACAATACCCACCCTTTTGACTAAGTCTTGTACTATAATTATGTACGGAATCTTGCGAAATAAAGTGTTCACCCATGTAATCCGGAGACAGGCCATTTTTTATCTTAAAAACATGACACAACATTATCTGTTCAACTCTTCTGTGGACCGGTAACCAGCTAAGGGACTTAAAGTGGGATGGGTCAATATGGGCTCTGGAATCCAAGTCAAGTACAAATCTCATTATTTTATTTTGACAAGTTTGTAACTTATTTTTTAAAGACTGTGTCAAGCTATTATACCAAACAGAGCATGCGTAGTCATAGTGACACTGAATTAGAGACATAACCAGAAGTTTCTTGGTATGCTGAGTAAGAAACTCTTTCTTGCGGTAAAGAAATTTTAACCGAGAGTTGGCCTTCTTAAGAACAGACTCGGCCATGGAGCAAAATGACAGATTTTGGTCTATAGTAATCCCAAGATACTTGATAGATGAAGTTGATTCAATGGATGTACCAGAACAGGTTATATGCAGGTTAGATTGTGACCTAAGCTTTTGCTTGGACCCAAATAAAATTGACTCGGTTTTACCCAAGTGCAGTGACAACTTATTGTCCACTAACCATTGGCTGACCAATTCCATATCATCTGTCAGCGCCTTTTCAACAACAGATAAACTTTTACCAGATACCAGGATACCAGAATCATCAGCATATAAAAGCAATTTATTTTTGACCACAGCTGACATATCATTTACATAAATTAAAAAGAGAAGGGGTCCAATGGACCCGTACGTTGACAACCCCGACGTGTATATACCGTTTTCATGTTCATCTAGCGATCCAGAGTCTATGAGGTCGATGCTAAGATTAGTGTTATATAATACTAGTATAAAAAGACAAAAAAATGACTTACTTTCAGTTAGTAAGGTAAAACACACACCAAAGAATGTTGACTTAATTTACATTTTTTTTTAAAAGGGCTCTTTTTCTCATTCTTATTCTTTCTTCCTTAAACCAAAAACAGCTGTGAGCGTAAATAAAAATAAGATATATCGACAAAACATTTTTCCGTAATATTGAACCATTTCATCGAAAGAATTTCCATACCAACAGGGAAACAGAATGCTCTTTCACTACATGCTGCTTTGAAGGTGCACGTGATATCGCTGACGCTTGCAGCGTAACCCGGCGCACACGTAAACGTCGCAACGGCACCAAACAACATTGACGTGTATGTGAACGTCCCATAATCCTGAACTGAATGCGCTAAACAGTCTACAAAGGAAATAGCAGTTAATTGCCTTGAATATGTTAAATGAATTGAAATTGTAGCCAAAGATGTTTAAACGTATTTTCCATATAACAAAATGAAAGTTTAGCAATTTCCGAACTGAAACTGGGCGTTATTGAAAAGGAGCAAAGCTAATGCTTGTCTCGGGGTGTAGTACTTTCAGGAATAAAAACAAAAGAATAAGCCTTGCAATGCATGCATGCGTATTGTCTTTGACAACATGTGTTACAAATTTTATCTGGATTTATTTATTTTTTATGAGTTATGGCTGACAGTAAATTTTATACACGACGCCACAGACGAAAACAAAAAATAAAAAAGATGCTAATACCACGCTCCCAAATATGAATGACGCAACGTTATTGGTTAAGGAATGGTGACGCGGTGACCCAATAATTTTCCATTTAGGGTCACTAATCTTTATATAGTACCAAATGGCGTCTTCAGTTCGATCTGGATAAATAAGTGAAACATCTCGCAGATAGTGTTGAAGTGTTGAAGTATTGATCAATATGTTGCGTGGTAGTAGGTGAACCGATATAGGATATACATGCAGGGAACAGAAAACCATATTCGAGTTCGCTCGAACTCCAATACCCCGTAAGTCCAGTATCGGATTACCTACTAACTAACCTCTTAACTTAAATTACCATATCTCGACCGTTTTAGTTTTCACCGAAAAAGACGACCGTCAAATAGCATTTGAAAGTTTTACGTTGCCTTGAACTTTTTAAGTGCGATATCATTTTATGTACTGTAACGAAGGGTTATTCAAGTGTTTTGTGAATGCTTAAAATTTCAATTTAGCCTCAAGATGTAAACCATGTCAAAAGTAGAGAATAGTTTTCAGTCAGATTTGGGCATATAAAGTCTGTCTTGGACAACGTTACGCGTCATATTAGGAGGACCCTAAAGGTACGATCAGGTAAGGTCATCTATTACAGTGATGAGCACAGTTCGCCAACGGCTTTTAAGGTGCGATAAGGTAAGGTCATCTATTACAGTGACCAGCGCACAGTTTGCAAACGGCTTTTAAGGTGCGATAAGGTAAGGTCATCTATTACAGTGACCAGCATACAGTTTGCCAACGGCTTTTAAGGTGCGGTAAGGTAAGGTCATCTATTACAGTGACCAGCGCACAGTTTGCCAACGGCGTTTAAGGTGCGATAAGGTAAGGTCATCTATTACAGTGACCAGCACACAGTTTGCCAACGGCTTTTAAGATGCGATAAGGTAAGGTCATCTATTACAGTGACCAGCATACAGTTCGCCCACGGCCCTTAATGTGCGATAAGGTAAGGTCATCTATTACAGTGACCAGCATACAGTTCGCCCACGGCCCTTAAGGTACGATAAGTTAAGGTCATCTATTACATTGACCAGCACACAGTTTGCCAACGGCTTTTAAGGTGCGATAAGGTAAGGTCATCTCTTACAGTGACCAGCATACAGTTCGCCCACGGCCCTTAAGGTATTAAGGTGAGGTCATCTATTACAGTGACCAGCACACAGTTCGTCCACGGCCCTTAAGGTATTAAGGTAAGGTCATCTATTACAGTGACCAGCATACAGTTCGCCCACGGCCATTAAGGTATTAAGGTAAGGTCATCTCTTACAATGACTAGCACAAAGTTCGCCCACGGCCCTTAAGGTATTTAGGTAAGGTCATCTCTTACAATGACCAGCACACAGTTCGCCCACGGCCATTAAGGTATTAAGGTAAGGTCATCTCTTACAATGACCAGCATACAGTTCGCCCACGGCCCTTAAGGTATTAAGGTAAGGTCATCTCGTACAATAACCAGCACACAGTTCGCCCATGGCCCTTAAGGTATTAAGGTAAGGTCATCTCTTACAATGACCAGCACACAGTTTGCCCACGGCCATTAAGGTATTAAGATAAGGTCATCTCTTACAATGACCAGCACACAGTTCGCCCACGGCCCTTAAGGTATTAAGGAAAGGTCATCTCTTACAATGACCAGCACACAGTTTGCCCAAGGCCCTTAAGGTATTAAGGAAAGGTCATCTCTTACAGTGACCAGCACACAGTTTGCCCACGGCCCTTAAGGTATTAAGGTAAGGTCATCTCTTACAATGACCAGCATACAGTTCGCCCACGGCCCTTAAGGTATTAAGGAAAGGTCATCTCTTACAGTGACCAGCACACAGTTCGCCCACGGCCCTTAAGGTATTAAGGTAAGGTCATCTCTTACAGTGACCAGCACACAGTTTGCCCACGGCCCTTAAGGTATTAAGGTAAGGTCATCTCTTACAGTGACCAGCACACAGTTCGTCCACGGCCCTTAAGGTATTAAGGTAAGGTCATCTCTTACAGTGACCAGCACACAGTTCGCCCACGGCCCTTAAGGTATTAAGGTAAGGTCATCTCGTACAGTGACCAGCATACAGTTCGCCCACGGCCTTTAAGGTATTAAGGTAAGGTCATCTCTTACAGTGACCAGCATACAGTTCGCCCACGGCCCTTAAGGTATTAAGGTAAGGTCATCCCTTACAGTGACCAGCATACAGTTCGCCCACGGCCATTAAGGTATTAAGGTAAGGTCATCTCGTACAGTGACCAGCATACAGTTCGCCCACGGCCATTAAGGTATTAAGGTAAGGTCATCTCGTACAGTGACCAGCATACAGTTCGCCCACGGCCCTTAAGGTATTAAGGTAAGGTCATCTATTACAGTGACCAGCACACAGTTCGCCCACGGCCTTTAAGGTACGATAAGGTAAGGTCATCTCTTACAGTGACCAGCATACAGTTCGCCCACGGCCATTAAGGTATTAAGGTAAGGTCATCTCTTACAGTGACCAGCATACAGTTCGCCCACGGCCATTAAGGTATTAAGGTAAGGTCATCTCTTACAGTGACCAGCATACAGTTCGCCCACGGCCCTTAAGGTATTAAGGTAAGGTCATCTCGTACAGTGACCAGCATACAGTTCGCCCACGGTCCTTAAGGTATTAAGGTAAGGTCATCTCTTACAGTGACCAGCATACAGTTCGCCCACGGCCATTAAGGTAAGGTCATCTCTTACAGTGACCAGCACACAGTTCGCCCACGGCCATTAAGGTACGATAAGGTAAAGTCATCTCTTACAGTGACCAGCACACAGTTCGCCCTCGGCCTGTATACACGGTGATGATCTATATGCGGCACTACATACGTCAACGACCGTTGTTCCATACATAATTACATAAACGCTTAAATTATGCGTGTTACCAAAACTTCTGGACACATTTGGTTAGATATAGTCGCTTTGCAAATAATATCCCCCCATGAATCACTGCAATACAGATCTGCGTGGATGTCATTACAATATTATTATAAATATGGAGCCCTCATACGCGTTAAACTGTAAGTATTAATAGTTACATACCTATAGGTTCACATGTTGGACCTCCGCTCCAGGTTCCCGCGTCCCCGCACCTGACAGAAGTGACAGTTGGCGTATATCCGGGGTCACACGTCAATATCGCCACGGAGCCATATGACGTCGACGTAAACGTGTATTTGCCGTTAGACGGATTGTTCTGGATCTCGCAATCTTTAAAAAATGATAGAAGTCCATCACGTTATTGGAAATATACAAATTTCTCATTATTTTAACTTTTCAATAGAATTGAAAATGATGTAAATTTAAAACGTTTTCAAATAGCCCGCCCCCCCCCCCCCAAAAAAAAAAAAAATAATAAATAAATAAAAAAAAAAAAAAAAAAAATAATAATAATAATAATACGACAAACAAACAAAAAAACAACAACAAACAAACAACCTCAAACCCTGAGCCTGACATGTCGGCTCGCCGCTCCAAAACCCTGACCGAGTGCACGAAACGCTTTCTCCTCCGACAACGTCGTACCAGGAAACTCTAGTTAACGTTGCTGAGTCCCCATATGACGTTTCCGTGCCAAAATTCGGAGGAACAGGATCTCCACAGTCTAAAAATACACACGTACGAGCGGTGGCTCTGAGAGCCGGCCTCGGGAGGCAGTACCGCTAGTTCCGGTAAACGTGCACCAAATACTTAAAACATTGTGAATTGCTTCAGGAAATATGTTAGTAAGGTCGGCCAAGCCTCCTTTTCAAAACTTGTTAAATATAATTGTGTACTATAGGAAGAGAAATGACAGATCCTTTTTAAATGCATAGAACTCAAACTATATATATATATATATATATATGTTTGTTAAACACAGTTATTTAAATAATAATCAAATCTGTCTTAAGGTCCAATGAAAAATTATGTCATAAGAATCATTTAAATGGCTTATTGCGTTGAACAAAATGTCGGGGATGGGGGTGCTGTGGTAGCTGGTCCCCAAAACACTTTTTCAAACAGGAATTTAGCCCTTGAACTATTACAAATCATGCCATTTTAAATCCTGTATCAATTGGAGTAAAGAAAAAAATAAAATTAAACTGCTTTTACTTTATTAGTAACCTCGTTTCGGACATTTATTTTAGATATA
Source organism: Mya arenaria (assembly GCF_026914265.1). NCBI lineage: Eukaryota > Metazoa > Mollusca > Bivalvia > Myida > Myidae > Mya > Mya arenaria. The sequence goes on from NC_069128.1 coordinate 31,803,714, forward strand.
TGAATATATTATGTAACAGTCTTTCAATTGTTACCAACCATGAACATGTAACATTCCTACCAATGCTCCTTAACTTAAATATAACAAGCTGATTTGGTCATCAGATGCCTTAAACATCATGCGATTTGGTTAGATTATGACCTAGATTATTACCTTGACTATGACCTAAATAATGACCGAGATTATACATAGTTAACACTAGCGGATTCAAAGGGGGGGGGGCACACCAGGTTCATCCGGACCTCCCCCCCCCCCCCCCCCCCCCCCCTATATCTTCCAAGTGTACTATTATTTCAATATAAGAGACGAAAAGTAATGAAATATGCCCTAAATCCACAGTTTCGGACTAGAAATTGTTATAATTATTTTTTATCCGGGGGAGGGGACCCCAAGCCCCCTGCTAACCCTTTAAACCATATAAATTTCGTTTCTGAGGATGGGCTGCAAGTCAAAAGGTTACGCCCCTAAGTGAGGCCCCCTCTAATGTCGAAACCGGGATTCGCCCCTGGATTATACTTAGAATATATCAAGATTATGCTTACATTATACCTAGATTACGACCATCATTAAGACCTAAATTATGATCATGATAAAGATCATGACTATGACCTAGATTATGACCTTAGTTATGACCTTAATTACGATCATGACCTAGACTTTGAACTAGATTTGTAACAAGACATATCAACGCCAGGTACATTTGTTACAAGTATTTTAAATATATCCCCCCCCCCATGATAATCACATTTTCGAATTTAAATAGCCACTTTCGCCACTTCTTTAAAGTAAAATGTACCTATGGGTCCACATGTAAGCGTATCGCTCCAATCATCCGTCTCTGTGCACGTAACCCGGCTGGCACATCAAAGCCGATATTGCACCGTAAGTCGTCAACGTCAACGCATATGAGCTATTTATCGGGTCCGGTAATTTTCCACAATCTAAAATATTGATTAATAAATTAACAATAGAAACTACAGGGACAAGCCCAGTAGCATCAGGATTTTCGATGTAATATGGAGTTTTATCAGTGAAAGTTTCAATGCAATAGAAGGAGTAAAAAAATCAACTTTCAGAACTACTTTTAAAATCCATTGTAGTGACTTCACTTTGAACCAACAAATGTTGGAAAAAATATTTAAAAATAAAGATATATTTGGAAATTGGAACATAGATGCACTAATAAAACTTCATTGATAACTATTCATAAACTCTTTGCACTAAAAAAAACAAGCAAATTATAAACTATAAAAAAGAATATCAGAGAACTTTTTCTCAACAAACCGGAAATAAAAAAATGACAGAGACCTTTCGGAACTCCACGGCCATTTATATCGAAAACAACCTCGGATGTATGCCGGTAGGCTATAAATAGTGTAATTTTGCGTGAGGGGCGTACCACGGGTAGCGGCGTAAATAACACTCATACTATATAACTCAGAAAATAGGCATTAAACCCCCCAGAAACATTGTTTATTACAGTGCAAGATCTTATTTGGTGATCATCCTGATCATAGAAAAACAATATTTTCACTCATGGCTTCGCCAGTCGTGAACACGTGTTTATTTTTGACACTAGTTATATGAAATACGATCTTACACTGAGACACAAATAACCTTAATAAATTATTATATTCATTTTCACCTAATGATCATAACACAATAAAATATATAATTTGTAAATAGTTAAAAAATATTAGCCTGCATGTGTTTTTTCCTTTCATTAATAGCTACGTGGCCATATAATCCCCAGTTAAAGGAAGCGCCAACATATAGTTAAAATAGCTAGTTAAATATATACAAACATCACAGATGGCAATACATATAATCGATAGTTTTGTCTATATATCAATACATGTTGGGGTAACCACATTGAAACTGTCAGCACAACAGGGGACAGTTTTTATTAAGGATCTTAATAATTATAATTAATTAAAACGTGTAATGACATTACAAATGGCAATTCATTGATGTTTTAATCTTGTCAAGTAGATATTTATTTCCGACAATGCTGGCTCCAGTTCAAGTCTCTCAAATATGTAACAAAAGATAAAGCTATGTTACGAAGGGAATTTCAAATTACGATTAAAATCGACTGAAACCTTTATCGGAAAGGGCCCCATGAGTTTAGTTGGGCCTTAAACTAGTGTATGAGTACTTGTCCTCACCCTTTTCCGAACAATTACCATTAATAGCAAAGAAACAAGTCTATTCTGCTGAAATCATACTAAGATCTGTTTAAACAGTGTAGTATCCTATATAATAATAACAAAACAGGCAGTTTTATCAATATTGGCCGATTGTCCAAACTTTGTTACAGTTAACAATGTGATTAACGACATCATTGTTAACATTTTAAGCAAAATATGTTACGATGTGCTCATGTATTTGCATAAAACAAGTACAGCTTAAACAGTTGTCTAAAATCTGGTAGGAATATATACTTTCCTATGTTTGAGTAAAACGAATTAAAAGGAAATTAATTTCCCTTGTTTATAATGTAATAAGCGCTAGGTGGCGATTGATAAGCACGAGGATATACATCTTTGTTAGGGAGCTTATGTGTGATGAGGGCAGACATCTAGTGGTATGAGACAAATCCTGTAAATCTGGATGACAAACGGGCAGAGGTTTCTGAGTTTTCCCCAGAAGGGGGGTTTTATCTCAGTTTTTTCTCGGCCAGTCGGCCACGTCTGTAAGCTCCATTTTTTTCAGGCATGTTGTTAATAAGACACACTTTGCTCATGTTGCAAGTTCATGCTGTATGTGTTAATCGGTTTCCCAAGTGCTTAACTCACGGTGACTTCCACGGTTTTAATTTAAGAAGAAATAACTTGACATCAATAGTTGAATGTAAACAAGTCCTTACCACAGTTGAGATTAAAGCAGAAATAACTTGACATTAGATAGGTAAACAGTTGAATGTAGACAAAAGTAAAAAACGGATGAGATTAAAGAAGAAATAACTTAACAATAGGGTTTAAAGTTGGTTATAGAATTATTTGGAAACGGATGGTATAACAGTTGAAGGGAGACATAACGAACTGTATTAAATAGACTTACTTGACAACGAACGGGATCAAATAGACATACTAACCAACAAATGAGATATAATAAACATACTGGACAACGAACGAGATTAAGACACATACTTGGCAACGAATGGGACTAAAGAGAAATACTTGACAACAAACGGGATAAAAGAGAAATACTTGACAACAAGCGGGATAAAAGAGAAATACTTGACAACGAACGTGATTAAGGAGACAAACTTGAAAACGCACGGGATTAAAGAGACATACTTGACAACAAACGGGATTAAAGTGACATATTTGACAAAGAGCGGGATTAAATTGACATATTTGACAACGAGTGGGATTAAAGTGACATACTTGACAACGAGCGGGATGAAAGAGACATACTTGACAACAAACGGGATTAAAGTGACATATTTCACAACGAGCGGGTTTAAAGTGACATACTTGAGAACGAGCGGTATTAAGGAGACAAACTTGAAAACGAGCGTGATTAAAGAGACATACATGACAACAAACGGGATTAAAGTGACATATTTGACAACGAGCGGGATTAAAGAGACTTACTTGACAACAAACGGGATTAAAGTGATATATTTGACAACGAGCGGGATTAAACTGACGTATTTGACAACGAGCTGGATTAAGGAGACATACTTAAAAACGAGCGTGATTAAATAGACATATTTGACAACGAGTGGGATTAAAGAGACATACTTTACAACAAACGGGATTAAAGTGACATACTTGACAACGAGTGGGATTAAAGAGATATACCTGAAAACGAGTTTGATTAAAGAGACATACTTGAAAACGAGCGGGATTAAAGAGACAAACTTTTAAACGACCGGGATTAAAGAGACATACCTGAAAACGAGTGTGATTAAAGAGACATACTTGAAAACGAGCGGGATTAAAGAGACAGACTTTTAAACGAGCGGGATTAAAGAGACATACCTGAAAACGAGTGTGATTAAAGAGACATACTTGAAAACGAGCGGGATTAAAGAGACAAACTTTTAAACGAGCGGGATTAAAGAGACATTTCAACCAACGAACGGTATCGCGGATATACTTGACAACTTGACAACGGATGGGATTGAACCTGCTTGAAGACAAGTGATAAAACGTGAAAGATGAAACATACTTTACAACGGAGGGTTGAACGTTGTTTATTGAGAGAAAGAGTGAAAAAAAAGTATATTACGAAAGACATTTGTATGCATATAAACATCGGCTAAGATATGTTTGCGTCCTTCTGGGTTGACAAAATAGCATTGCACAAGGAAAATCACGCGTAGACGTGGCTAGATGACGAGGTTCATTGAACACGGAATGTTATAACCGTAAAATCACATAGAATCTCCACATACCGACACGATCACAGGTGGGATCTTCGCTCCAGGTCCCAGAATCCCCGCACGTGACGGACGTGGCCGTGGGTGTATAGCCCGCGTCATAATCTAACACCGCCAACGCGGCAAATGACATTGACGAAAACGTGTACGCACCGTTCGGCGGATTGTTGAGAACACTGCAGTCTGAAATGTCATAGTGACACTATTGTCCAAAGTCAGTACATACACATTTATTAAATCATTTATAATGATTGGTAAGCCTTTAAGTACTTACTAAATAATGCATTTATGGATAATATTAATTATTGATAACAGGACTGTACCCATTGATTAAGTAGCTGAAAACGCAAAAATGATTGGTGAGTGCTTTACTATGATCTACTATCGTCTCATAAGGTAGAAATACCGTGATTTCTGCACCTTTCTTTCAGATAATCTCGATATCTTTCGTAAGAACCATTAATTTTGATGCTTGTTCATCCCTTTTTGTATATTTAAACAATTGTTTTAATTGTGGTAAATCCTATTTGAAAGTAAGAGTGCATTTTTAAGAATAGTTGCTTATAGCGGTTTAATTAAATGTTTTCATAAATTCTATTTGTTCTAATGAGAAGAACGTTATTTCTATGCGATACAATTAGTAAATCATATAATTACTTCCTATGAGACAATGACGTGGGACATCCACGATGGCATTTTAAATACACGGTACTGAGGCTTACTAAAAGGCCAAAATATGTGTGGTTGGGGTTACGTCTTGCCCAAAAACTGGTAGGGTAAGGCAGGCTTGTTTATAAAGCTTTATGTTAGAACTGAATTGTCATCATTAGGGAATGGTGTCAAAATAATCTTCAGTATAAAGATAGTTGTTTTCTTAGACTACATATAACAAAAAAAAAATAACAATAACCATTTGTTTTACCGAGCTTCTATGGAAACGGTAGGGTCGGCGTCTATTGTGTAGATAGGGTCGGCGTCTGTTTTGTAGGAAGGGTCGGCGTCTTTTGTGTAGATAGGGACGGCGTCTTTTTGAGTAGGTAGGGTCGGGTAACCCGAACCAAAACTCTGTTCTAGCCCCATATGTAGTCTATAAATGTATATATTTATAGAATCATACCTTCAGGTTGATATGTTGGTTCGCCAATCCACATTCCGTTTTCTGAGCACGTTAACGTCCCCGCATCACCATAGCTCGTTCCAGTGTATGCAATGGTTCCGATATTGGGCGCAACAGGATCACCACAGTCTTAAAATATCAATGCACTTATTCTAAATAAAAATCGATGTCAAATTGTCAATAATGATCGAGCTGTGCATTGTGTAAATTTAACAATGGATGTAGTATTTTTATGTTTTAAATAGTTAACGAACGATACATGAGTTTACTCCTGTTCCACAAATACTTGTCTTAATACACATACGAAAGGTCAATCGTTGGAATTGATATTCAAGAGAAAGAGGAGTACATTTCGGTTCACAGGTTGACGTTTTGCTCCAGTCGCCCGTCGCTGTGCACGTTACCATAGAGACGATTGGAGCGTAGCCCGTCTGGCACGTCAACGCCGCTATGGCGCCGTATGTCGTCAACGTTGACGCGCAGGATCCATTTGGATGTTCTGTAAGCGCCTTGCAATCTGTGAAGAAGATAAATAATGCAATGCAATGTATAAGGATGGTGCATGTGTTTCCGATGCAGATGGCACGAGGGCACGTGCGGTAGCAAGTAACCAGGCTTGCCGAGAAGATCAATTAAACGTGGTTATACTTTTTAGTCACTCATACATATAACCAAACAACAAATGCTTAGTTTCGAGAATGTATCTTTAACCAAGTATTTAGAGGTATTTTTTTAATGAATGTCGCCAATTTTCATTAAGGTTTTTCTTACAAATGAGATATTTCTTTGTCGTATCAACGCTAGACATACCGACGGGTAAGCAAAAACCCCGTTTCGTTCCATGTCGCTTTGTCGGTACACGTTATCTCATTGACGCTGGCTACGTATCCCGGATCACACGTTAACGTCGCGACGCAACGTTGTTGTGTATGTGAACGTCCCATTATCCGGGCTGAGTGGTGACGAGCAGTCTGATTATTGAAAAAAGACGGCCGTAACTGTATATGAAGAAAGAAGGAGTTATGTAAATTTTGACGTAAGCCTTCAATATGATCGGAAAAGTACAAGTAGGTTGTCCGATTAGCGTTTTGTCCTGTGTAATTAACTTACACTTTCTATTTTTAGATCGGTCATTTTAAGACGTCTCAAGAGTAATTACGTTCTGCCTCTTACCAACATGATCACATATCGGATCCTCGCTCCAGTTCCCAGAGTCACCGCACGTGACAGAGGCGGAGGTTGCCGTATATCCGGGTTCACAATCTCGCACCGCCAAGGAGTCAAATGACGTTGACGAAAACGTAAACCCGCTGTTTAACGGATTGTTGAGAACTGCACAATCTAAGCATGTTTATTTAATAACGTTAAAATGGTGCTTTACGTTAAGGCTTATCCGAGCTTCGGACATTTTAAAAGATATATTTGTTTGTAGTTGCATTGGTTTCATTTACGTGGTTATTAATATATATTTATGAAATATTTTGGGCCAGTGACCTTATTGACTGCGCTCAAGCTCTATTCAAGGACTACAAATACCTCTGTCGACGGCATTCAGGTATTCGACACAGTCAAAAGAGAGAGGTCGTCCAGAATCCACGCTAAGTATATGTCAGTATATAAATCAGTGTGTGTATACCTGGTGATAAATTGCGTCATAAAAGCTCCGTAGGACGTGAATATACTGCATCGAATAAAGATTCTAATAGGAGATAACATTATAATTTCTTCACCATTTTAAAAGAAAAATAGCGCAGTCTTCGTCGCTAACATAAAGTTCCCGCCTTTGGTCTTTTACCAAGGTTGGATTGAGTTAAGTTTATTAAAACACTTCGACAGGCCTTTTCACAAAACCGCCGCCTGATGAAGCACTGTCAAAACATCAGTTTGGTAACAGGTGTGTCGAAGTGTTTGAAGAAACTTTTCACCTAATCAAACTCCAGTAATAAACCGGCCGAGCTCTTAAACGGCATAAACGACACTTTGTTTCATTGAAAATGGTGGAGAAAAATAAAGTTATCTTTGTTTTCAGACTTCATTCCATGGAAATTAATGCCTTCCGTCGTAACATTTATGACGCATTTGGTCACATGGTTTACACACACTGGTGAATGCAGGTTACAGTGTTTGAAACATCCGTGTATTTCCTGTCAGTTATCTGTAAATGTGAAAACTGGGCCGTATCGTTTCCCCAAGCCTCTCACATGTACTGTTCTCAGCAAACTGACATATAATGCAACATTTTCATAACCACTAAAGAAATTACCCCCAGGCTGACATGTGGGTATGCCACTCCACTCCCGTGTCTTGGTGCACGTCACACTTTCACCTCCTACAGCAACGTACCCAGCCTCACACCCCAACGTTGCCGTGGCGCCAAATGAGGTGCCCGTGAAGGTGAACGTTCCGCATTTGTGACAGGTGACACTGGATCATTGCAATCTTACAATAAAAAAGGATATAGTAATGTAGTTGTAATTTAAATTTCGATTAACATAATTGAATGTTTAACAGTTTTAATTATCAAAGTATTTTATTGAGAATCCTGTTTTTTTACGGACTTGTATTTAATTACAGAAATTAGCAAGGTTAATATGAGCTAGAATTTTTTTTCTAGAAAGGCAAAGATTTTTTGGAATATATTCTTAAAATGTATTCAAATCCTAGTACCAATGACTTCACAGGAAGGTGTATCGCTCCATTCCCCCGTCTCAGTACACACTATCGTAGAAACGCTTAAAACGTAACCTGACTGGCACGCCAACGCCGCTATCGCCGCATAAGTAGTTAACGTCAACGTGTATGTGCCATTGACTGGGTCCGTTTGCGTCCCACCGTCTGTGTTTAATACGGTCGAAAAATAAGGAAGAAGCTTTTAAATGATTGTATTTGAACAAATCAATTTAACGTATTTTAATTTAACGTTGGCGATTTTGTCAGTAAGCATTGCCATATATCCTAAACATATTTTAAATAGGCCACTCACCAACTGGAATACACGTCGCGTCGATATTCCAAGCTCCGCTGAACGTGCAAATAATTACGTCATCTTTGTGTGTGTAACCAGCATCACAGGTGACGTTGGCGGTGCTTCCGTATTCTGCAGAACTATAAAGCAACGATCCGCGGTCAGGATTGGACGGTGCCGGACAAGCTATGGTACAAACGTCTGGCAATTTTTAAAATAAATTGTACATACTAAAAATTATAGAATTTATTCTGGATTTGTATGTGAAAAATACAATAAACTGCTTCGTGATATTTTGTAAACTGTCGCGTTACATGAACATTATATCACAGAAGTATGGAGGCTATTCGTTGCCAAAAGTCCAGACGTGTAATTCCCACAATGTGCTTCTTAATCGTACTAAATATCTCTTAATTTGTCAATGTAGACGTGTTATTTGTTGTTTCTATTCGTCAGTTGTTCCGTATTGATTTGTCATTTGTCATTATAGTAGTCAAAATGTATATTTGTCAGATCGACCCTGTATAAACTCACTAAAACATAGATCGTATAACTTGCCTTTAACAATATGATGATGTAATAACAGTGAATTATTTGAATCTAGAAAAAATATTAAATCTAGAATGCTTAGACCAAGTTGAGAATGAGATCTTAGATGTCAACGCAGTGCATAGACTCTATACACTATATGGATATGCACGATACACCGTGACAGTACATACACTGGTGTTATATTCTATACCAGTATATACTGTGCACGGTATATATTCTATTCATTCTCAGAGGTGTTGAAGCAGTGCTTCAACACCCCTGTTCTCTATACAATGTATACAGCCAGAGATTTTGAAGATTTACTTCAACTCCTCTGTTATAGTCTATATACATTGTGGAAGCGTGCACTATACTCTATTCATTGTCAAGAGGTGTTGAAGCAGTGCTTCAACACCCCTGTTCTCTATACAATGTATACAGCCAGAGATTTTGAAGATTTACTTCAACTCCTCTGTAATAGTCTATATACATTGTGGAAGCGTGCACTATACTCTATTCATTGTCAAGAGGTGTTGAAGCAGTGCTTCAACACCCTTGTTCTCTATGCAATGTATACAGCCAGAGATTTTGAAGATTTACTTCAACTCCTCTGTTATAGTCTATATACATTGTGGAAGCGTGCACTATACTCTATTCATTGTCAAGAGGTGTTGAAGCAGTGCTTCAACACCCCTGTTCTCTATGCAATGTATACAGCCAGAGATTTTGAAGATTTACTTCAACTCCTCTGTTATAGTCTATATACATTGTGGAAGCGTGCACTATACTCTATCCATTCTCAGAGGTGTTGAAGCAGTGCTTCAACACCCCTGTTCTCTATGCAATGTATACAGCCAGAGATTTTGAAGATTTACTTCAACTCCTCTGTTATAGACTATATACGTTGTGGTTGCTACACTATACTCTATTCAACTTCAACACCCCAACACATCTGATCGCTATGCAATGTATAGCGAGATTTTGAAGCTATGCATTATGTCCTTTGTAATAATCTATAAACACTTTGGTAGCGTGCAGTAAACTCAATTAATTCTCAGGGGTATTGCAACTGTTTCAATATCTCTGTTTTCTAGCCAGAGAGTTTGAAGCTTTGCATCAACTCCTCTGTTATAGTCTATATACCTGTGGTAGTGTGCACTATACTTAATCTGTGTATTTGAACCTCTGTCATAGTCTATATATGCATTAAATACTCTATTTATATACAAAGGTGTTGAAGTCCGGATTTAACACCTACACCTCAACGAAAATGGAAAAAATGTGTAAAGAATGCATAGAATATTTTTTGGTGGATTTGTGTCATATCAGACACCACATTTGTTGTAGTTTGAAGGATAGAAAAATGGCATGGTGAAAATGAGTTTTGGGGTTAAATGATGGAAAACATAAATGAAAATATCAGTTTCTGAAATTCACTAATAACTGTTTCAAAAACAATTAACATTAATAATGAAGAATCATTTATGTGTATTTTTTCTCATCTTTTTATCAGCCCAAAGGATACTGGACTATTTGTTCAATTATACTGTATAGTACAGTCAGAGATGATGAAGCTCTACATAAACTCCTCTGTCAGCTCATGAAACATTGTTTTCTGTATTCAGTTAATATCATGATAAGCGAAATATAGTGAATCATAGCACATTGACCGTTTGAACCTGGATGCTGATTATTTTGATAATGTGTATTTCAAAGATAGTGCAATTGCTGATTGAATGTCACCAATATAATGGATAGGCACTCTGGTTTTGAAGACTTCCATACCAACAGTCTGCATTTCTTATTTAATATTGATTGTCACTTCCAATTACGCTATCTTTGATCTTAAATTCTCGCCTATTACACAGCAAGGAACAGGCGTAAACAGTACAAAAAAAATGGTGTAAAGGGAAGGCGGACTCTAAACAACAATTGTGGCTGAGTCAGAAAAAAAGAATACATTATGATCACCTTCATTGTATATATTTTGTGTATTTTGCATTTATTTCAGCTGGACTGTACTACAAAATTTTCAAATGTAGGGATTTTCAATATTCTTAGCAAAGAAATTATTTGGCAATATTTTTTATATTAAGTTTCAAACAACTTTTTAAGAATTCAACATTTCCAAAATAACAGAGATAAAACAGTATATAGAATAATAAAAGGATTCTTTCATTGCCTAGGTACAACTGATCAAGAACAAAAACACAGTGTCTACATTCTTAACCAATCACACATTCTTAAATGAAAATAACTATAGCTTAATTTAACTTGGCATAAAAAGTTATCAATTGAACAAAATCAAAGGTAAATATATACTTAAACTATCAAGATATACAACTGAAACAAATGTAATACATTGTATCAACAAGAGCGCTGATAAACACAAAATGGTAAATAAACTCATCCTTGATCTAGGACAACAAGTTTGTTGGTGACATGGTTATACATTACCCAAAATTAGATTGGGACCACTGTATTTACAGTTTTTTTGTTCAATCGCGTGTCACAAGTCTTGAGTGACTGAAGCACTATGTCTGGTTATCAAACTCGACAAAAACATTTCTAACGATACACATTCTGATCAAATATGTTGAAGATTTGACAAATGATTCTAAAATTATTGAATTAAGGTTATTTCTATAATTAAAGGGCGATAACTGTTGAGTGACAACAGCTACATGACTGAATATTAAATTTGCCCGAGATTTAAAGCTAATACTCAGTCTATCTAAAATAGATTGTGATTGGACAAATGCTTCATAAGTCACTTAGCTTACAAGACTAATTTAGGTTTATTCTATATGGAAAGGAGTATTTAGTGACATGCTTGATATGGTTGCTTATATAAGTTGTCCAAAATAACTTTGCACATTGACATTCTGACAAAATTTGGTGAAGAAGTTACATACCGGATGCGGAAAAAAGATATTTCGTTGTGTGTTTTGTACAATGCCTTTGTCTGATACAATGATAACAATTGCTGTAAGTTGCCTATAGTGGTAAAGGATTGATAGCATGCATCTTAGGTTTATGCTCAATGAACGCAGTAGATAATGCCAGCAAATTCTATGAAGTGTGCTTGTGCTTTTTGGTCATAGCTAGCATGTCATCCTTCGTTGATGCAGCATAAAAGCAAGAAAAAAATGCTAACAATACTCATATTTACATTTGAAATAAATATTTTTTATGATTTCAAATAGCATAATCAAGCACAGCTGAGTAATCTATTCTTCAAGCAATGTAATCAACACCATATTTTTGTTGAAAAATTAGCATATTTTTTATATTGTACCACATTGGTTAAATAACAGTGCTTATTCAATCGGAGCGCAATATATTAATCAACAGTGATATCATAACTCCTTACATGTTATACAATCTTTAAGCCAAGTTTAACCTACACAAAGGACTAGACGAATGTAAATATATACGTTTATACAAAAAATACTGCAGACAGCAAAACAATGCAATTAAAGGCAACTGCTAAATTAATTTTGCAGTTGTGTCCAGAAGACATGTTTTACTAAAAAAGCATATCACAAAGAATGAAATTATCAAATTATAATCGTCATTTTTTGTTTAAAAACATCAAGAGGCAAATGTATTCATTTTTTTCAAGAAGTGAAGTTGAAATATGGTGCTTTCCTGTTAGATTTAGATGAAAACATGTTTTAATATATTCTAATAAATCTTCATCATTAACTCAAAATGAAAATAATGTATGATTTGCTAGAATATTACCAATAAAGCAAGGTATATCATATGTCAAAAGAGCTGACACACTGACAGTGTCCTTGAGTATTCTGCCAGCTTAAAGTTTAACAAAGTTCAAGGAAACATTGATCACTTTGAAAATAGTTTGCAAAACTTTGACATAATTTCCAAGTTAACTAGAGATTTTTTTGTTTTTAAAAAGCGCTTGTCTCCCCTATTATGTGGTCATAACTGAGAAAAATGAATGATGGACATGAAATTTGTAATTATGGACTGGAGATGAACCAATAATAATGTTTGGTTTATTCAACCGTATTAAATAGTAAATTAACAACTCCTGCATACATCCTGGGTGCAGGCAACTGATCTTTAGTAACTGAGTGGTAACTGTTTCTCCACATCAAGGTCAATGCAACCTTGACATTTGACTTACTGATCTCAAAATCAATAGGGGTCATATACTATTTATGACCAACTAGCATAACAAGTATTAGGTTCCTGGGTGCAAGCATTCTTTAGTAATTGAACAGAAACCCTTACTTCACCTCAACATCACAGTGACCTTGACCTTTGATGTACTGGTTTAAAAAATGAAAAGGAGTCATATACTTACTTCACCTCAACATCACAGTGACCTTGACCTTTGATGTACTGGTTTAAAAATGAAAAGGAGTCATATACTATTCATGACCAACTAGCATACAAAGTGTTAAGTTCCTGGGTACAAGCGTTCTTTAGTTATTGAGCAGAAACTATTCTTAAGCTTAATGTCACCGCTAACATATCTATTTGTTACCTGAAGGTAACCTTGACCTTTGACCTTTTGATCTGAAGATCAAAAAGGGTCATGCACCAGTCAACAACTAGAATACCAAGTATAGAGTTCCTTGGCCCAAAGGATCTTTAGTTATTGAGCAGAAACCATTTCTTCACTTCAAGGTCATGGCGACATTAACCTTTGACCTAGTGATCTCAAAATCGATAGGGGTTATATACTAGACATGACCAACTAGCACACCAAGTATAAAGTTCCTGCGTCAAAGCGTTCTATAGTTATTGAGCCTAAAGGCGATTATATATGCAAAACCTTAACTAAGATCACTGACATTAGGGTATATAGTATAGCTCTCCTTATTTCTTTAATTGTTGGGCTTAAAATGATCTTGAATTCAGGTTAGAGGGATTCATTCCTCTGTCAATAATCCCTGTTTCTTAATTTCTTTTTCAATATCCCTTTGAAATTTCTGAATTATATCCTTTGCGTTCTCTGTAATGTCTATACCATCGTTTGTGATTATTCTTATTATAATATTGGATTGGTCCCTGGCGTTCTCTACATATAGTCGGAAACATCGTCTTCCTTCGGGTGTTGTGACTTTACCTGAAATGATGTTGAACATAATTTATTACAAGAATGGCTTCGTGAAGCGTCTTCTGCAAAGCCTATTTTTATTGGTAAGTCAACTTGTAATTCGTTGTGTGCAGCTTATGCAATTATTTATGAATTCACATCATATCAATTATCTTATCAGTTATATTTTGGTATAAAATCAGATCGCAACATCACAGGTTATACTATATCATACACATGACATTATGTTTTAAAACAGATTCTAAAGTATGGTGATGCTGAGCTTATTATATTTCTTACTGATAGCATGTGTTCATAAATGAATAACATTAACATGTCAGTTGTGGTATATTTAAGAGTGACTTTGGCTTTGTAAATCATCAAATTATTATTCATGATAACAAGATGATGTCACATTTAGTGTCATCAGTATGTGATTTATTTGAATTATTTTATCACTTGTAGATTTTTTAATAGAATCAGTATTGAATGACAACTATCTTATTATATTACAATGCAAATCTTAGGTCCATCACTGTTTTTTTATGATTACCTTTGTACTCAAGAATATGTGTTGCATTTTCATGTGTTCGACAAACTTCCTCCCACGACTTACACCCCAAAACTTGTACGGCCATGTCCTTAATATTTTCTCTGTAAAATTAGAGACTAATAGATGTGAATGTTACAATTTTAGGGTATTGCCATTAAGATGTGGAAATCAAACTACACTACAGAAATATATTTGCTTTTAAAACCAAAACATGTATAACATATTCATTCATAAATATGAGGATGTGATTGTGTTGTAGAATGCTAAAAAGCACAAGTTCTATTGTGCTGACTCATTTCACACTAAATGAGCCCGAAATTATTTTTGGATGATGATACACTTAAATATTTGAATTATTGTTGGCAATTATAACCCAGGAATAATCAGTATTGAAACAGTCAGACATGGATGGACTTAATTGTTAAAATTCTGATTCTCTTAGAATTGTTGTGTTTTTTTATCAAGAGATGTACACAATGAATTAATCTAATCAACTATATAAATTCAGGTTATATTTCCTGGGTACCTTCTTCTATCATCCTCTATCATCTTTGCAACCTTCAGGCCATTCGTGCCTTTGGCTTTCTGGAGATAAATTTCTCTAACTTGGTCATTTAGTCCTTGAAGTTTTCTGAATAGCTGAAAAAAAAAAGAAATTCTTTTTTAATGAAATGTAGAAAGTTAAACCGTCATTAGTAATTACCAATAAAACAAAACAAAACATGAATACGACAAAGATTCAAATGCATTGGCATTTTACACACAGGTCTGAAATAATTTAACCAATATGCCTTTTTTGACTGTTTAAGTTATGTTTCTAGTTGCGTTCACAAAATTCTTCCCACTCCCTGTAATGGCTTTATTATGGCCTGACCCCTGTGAAATGTGACCATGGTTCACCATGTTCATCCATGGTCAACCATGGTCAATCATTGGTTCTACATAGTCAAACCAGGTTCTACAAGGTAACCATGGTCTTGAACCATGATTGACCATGGTTGACCAAGACCACGATATATAAACCATGGTCCACAATGATCAACCATGGTCTAACCAGGTTCTACTAGGTAACCATGGTCTTGAACAATGATGACCAAGATCACAATAAATAAACCAAGTTTAGTCAGCCATGATAGACCATGGTCTAATATAAGACAGTTATAAACCATGGTCTATTTCAAGTGAACATGGTCAAGGTAACAGACCAATTGTTTGGCAGTTGACCATGATGGGCTTAAATGTAACCTTGTATACATTATAATTAAAACTTGTATTGCCAATTAAATACAGAATAAAATATAACTTAAACATTTCCAATTTTATTACACTTATCATTGAATGCTATTTAGGACTAAACTGCAATTTACCTTCACAAGTAATACAGAAAATACAATTTATATTTACAAACAGTAAAATCTCTATCATTTTTATAAAAAATCCAATTTTTTACAGTATGTAAACTTTGAATAAAGGAAAAAAAATATTATTCTTTATAAATCATACCATATATTATAATTCTTTTTATATTTTCATGTATGACCTAAATAGCTAAATAAATGCAAGAATCAATGTCATTTGACTTGAATTATCAAATTGCTACCCAAATTGTTCTACAAATAATGAGTCCTTTTTATAATTTTTCAAAATAAAGACAATCAAATTTAGTAACATTTGATTTGGTATTTTTTTTTATCTGAACAGATAAATTATAAATAATATTAATGATAATGGTATAGATTTAATAATTATACAGTCAGAAATTGATTCCAACATCTACAGTTTAAGAAACTAACAGCACAAAAACTGCATTGTTGAGAATGCAGTTGAATTTGATGTAATTGTCTTATGGCTTATAGAAATATTTATCAGTCTAATACCTTAAACCCTATATTATGCCTACTTTATTACACTACGTCCTAGTTGGTTTGGTAACCTGACAACATACATAGAATCTTTAACTGAAATAAAAAAGAGTTTATCCATTATTAGATTAACAGGTATGGTTTTACATTATCTGTTTGTGTTGTCTTGACAATATGCTTTCCACTGTCTCTTAAAATGAAACAGTCATTGGATATTTCATATTGTTGCACAACAGCAAACACTTGTTTTACATTGTTTACAACAAAAAAACTTGATAGACACAATTTTGCCTGTCTGACATATAACAAAGTGACAAACCCTTTTTTTCATTCGACTACATTCCTGACTGTAAAACCTTTGTCCATTATGTTCAACCCGCAGACACTTCTTTAAATCAGAAGCTTCATTAGTCATTGTTGCATGAAACAAGTCTGGAGTACATGCTTGTACAGGCATTATTAAAAGCTTTCCAGCCGTTTTACAGACATCCATTGATTTTGCTGTAGTCCATTTCCTTCCAGATTTACACATGCATTTTAGAAAATGTTTAGCGTTCATGTCAGTAATGGTAGATGTTGCTTCTTGTGCCATTTTGTTCAGCTTCATTTCTGACTGTTTAAAGTTAATGTATTGCTTAGTAACATCAACAGTTCCATAAACTGCTTTAAGAATGGCTGCATTTGCATCCTCAAAGGGGAAACAACTCCAACACCATAAAGGTCTCCATAATCTCACAAATTCTACTAAATGCATACCAACATTGTGAACATTCAGACCAGACACTCCTTGTCAATAAAGCTCACCACACTGTTGGTAGAACTTATTCTATAACATGCTGGCCCTTTTTAATTCATGTTGTGTTATGTTATCTCCTAATAAAACAAATATTCCTTCAGACAGCAAGCTAAAATGTGATAAATACTGGTCAGGTAAAATGCCATGCATACATGGAATACCATAAAAAGAAGCCAATTTTGAAGCTCTGTGGCTTTGAAATGAGCATAATGATTTTCAAGATTTCTTGGAAGGCGTTCTATTGTGTCAGGAGGTGTCATTCCACTCAATCGTTGAGAAATTTCATTTAGTTTACTCCCAACATAAAAGTCCTTGCGCGAGTTTGAGGACGAAAACCAAAGGCACATCAGTGTTTTTGTAACCCCTAAAAGAACACCATGCATGTAATCAGGAACCAGACCAAGAGCCATATCAAATTCCGGCAACAAGCTCAATCCTGAAACGCCACATAAACCCTTTATTCTATTGTTTCTTGATGCAAGCTGTGCATCAGCTTTCATGGCCTCCGAGTTTCTTAGAACTACTCTGTCAGCTGCATGTCTGTAAGGGTAAGAACGTACATGTCTATTACCTTTCTTCATAACTAAGCCAGGTTCTTCGCAAGTACAGCAACCATACTCACCATTATGCATAGACATGTTTGCTACATACCCTTTGGCCTGAAGATCTAAAGTTGCACAAACAATGCATAACTTGACATTCATTTGATGACAGTTGACAGGCTGAATGTCTATGCCAATTGAATGCAATTTGTTCATTTCATTAGCAAGACAGCTGATGTATTGCTGAAATGGCGGATTTCCCTTTCCTTGCCATATTCCAGCGATCAAAATATTGTCTCTTGAAATCTCTCCGCTGGAGGTATTTCGTTAATCGCCAAAAATACAGGCCAAAGTTTCACTTTTGATGAGGAATACAATGGAATCCCATCAGTGTTAATGAGTGCACTCAGATGTGTTTTATTGTTAAGGAATTGGCCTGGTTTACTAAGATTTTTATAGCCCTCACCATTAACAATATCATGAATATTACTTTCTGAATTGTTTTCAAGAACACGAAGTTTAACTTCTTCAATAGATTGCCATACACCTGGTTTCTCTAAAATATTTTTTATCTGTTCTGATAAATTTGCAATAATGAATGAATTTTTAGGTTGGCGGTTTGATTTCATTTGGTCAGAGCGATGTCCCTCATACCTTAATGTCATACAGTTTGCTGTCTGACATTCAAACACATCTGGATCAGGAGGAAACAATTTATTACATTTTACACAGTAATGAAAACACAAAAGAACTCTCATCAACAACACTGAATTCTGACTCACTATCTGTCCCAAATTTATATTCGCAACCAAGTGAGAGGGGACTGTGTGAAGAATCAGGTGAATTCATATTAACACTATGCTGATCATCAGAGCCAGTTTCACTTTCAATTGGTATTTCATGAAACACTACACTATCAGTCTCAATGTGTTCTGAGTCTGAAATCTGTTCAGGGGCCACTTCGTTGCATTCATCCATTGCTATGTCGGCACTAGAGGGAGTGTCTTGAAAATCTGTCATTTCAAGGTTTTTTGCTACATGTGAGTGGTGTCTAAGATGAGTTGTTTTTGGAACAGATGCTGTGGGGTCATTACAGTATGTCTTGTAGACACTCTTTACAGGACCTGAAAAAAAATATTGTAAACTATTATAAAAGTTTAAAGAAGCTTGTGTTGACTTTGGTGAAAATAACACTCTGAAAAATAGTTATTTTAGAATTAACAAGTTAAAGGAGTATTGCAAGCAATACATAAGTCCCCTACCATATGAGAAAAGCACAAATTCAAATATTTCAGTCCAAAATATGACCTTGACCTTGGGTGTAGGAGGCTGGGTGTTGCGCATGACACATCATCTTGTTAAGGAGAATAATTGTGTGTAGTAATATTAAAATCCAATCAAGCATGTGGATGATACAGCCGGCACTAGAAATACGGAACAAAATTGTCATCCGCAATGTTAAAGTAAAAAATGTGACCTTGACCTTGGGCGTAGGAGGCTGGGTGTTGAGCATGACACATCATCTTGATATGGAGAATAATTGTGTGTAGTAATATCAAAATCCAATCTTGCATGTGGATGATGCACCCGGCACAAGAAATACGGAACAAAACTGTCATCCAAATGTTTAAGTCCAAAATGTGACCTTGACCTTGTGCGTAGGAAGCTGGGTGCTGCGCAAGACACATAATCTTGTTATGGAGAATAATTGTGTGAAGTAATATCAAAATCCAATCAAGCATGTGGATGATACAGCCGGCACAAGAAAATTGTCATCCAAATGTTTAAGTCCAAAATGTGACCTTGACCTTGGGCGTAGGAAGCTGGGTGTTGCGCAAGACACATCATCTTGTTATGGAGAATAATTGTGTGTAGTAATATCAAAATCCAATCAAGCATGTGGATGATGCAGCCGGCACAAAAAAATCGGGAGGGACACACAGACGGACGGACGGACACACGGACGGACGGAATCGAGCAAACCTATAGTCCCCAAACCATTACATGGTAGGGGATTAATGATTTATTATTTGACATAAGGCAAAAAAACATTCTGACAAGAGGATAAATGCACACAAAATCAGTCCATTTCCAAATGCTTTTAAACGCATTTTTCCAATTTGACGCCCATTTTCGAATATCTGAGTGTGTTCCTGTGTGTTTGACATAATATTCTTTGGTCAGTAGTGTTATTTTTATGTTAAGAAGATAGTAAATCAATAAATTTTACATTCTGAGACAACTTTTTAAACTAGAATGCCAACAGTCAGCATACGCCGGAAGGGGTTGCAGTCCGATGCAAATTGTAACAAAGCAAGTACTGGAATATTTCTGATCATACTTTTTCCATGGAGCTTGTTCATATGTAGTTGCAGATTTCGTTTCAAACTCAAGCCTTTCCCACATATGCTGCACCTGTAGCTGCTTTCTGAAATCTCCAAGCCTCAAAAAAATTAACAATAAAATTTGATTTAAAAAACACTGATGACATTTTTAAATAGAAAACTATTGACCACAGTATCTCAAGTGCATTGTTCTGCCAAGGATTCAACAGTACCTTTGACCCCTCACCTTTGATCTTCGGGGCATACAAATTATGTCCTTATAAAAAATGCATGCAATGTTTTACAGAAATAATAAAGTGATGTTCTCACTTATTTTTTTTTTTAAACCGACAAAGAGCCACGATTTCTAGATACTGAAAAGTGTTTGTATCACTCAATGCCATTGGTCTAATACAACATTGCCATATTGTAAAAATTAATGCAAGCCAATCGAAATCAATGACTCAACACTGTTTTTGCAATGTTATCACCGTCTTTAAATATTATGCTGCTCTAATGATTCAAGTTTCAAAATCGGCTCGATTTCAACATCGATGATCGCAAAAATCGGAAACACCATTTTGATCAAATTTCGATGCCATAATCGAAATATTTTAAGCCAGATTTTTTATATTTTATTGTAAATATATTCAGATGGTTTTGTCAATTTTCAATGTGCCAGTTTCAACTTACCAACATTTGAATAAAGAAATGTATATTTCATGAAAAATTCTAATAATATTTTTAAAACATATACATAAGCATTCTTTTAAAAGTAAAATTAAGGAAAAAACAGAAAATATTTTGGATAAAAATAGTTGAAGTGATGATCGATTTTGCATAATGAAATGGATCATCACTTCTTTGGACACATTTCGATTAGTCATCGAAAATAATTGATCATCGTTAAATCCCTAATAATGATGATGATAAGATATGCCTACGGGCCAATTTGTTCGCGCCAGTAAGATCCAGGCCATTTGGTATTCGACTTTTCTCCTTTTTTAGCGAGAATGTTGCAAAATTGGAGCCTTGGCAGAACACTGTAAGTGGTTTAGAATCTAAATTTAGATTGAGAGTTTTTGGGCTTCACCCAAAAATAAATATGTTTTACCACTCAGAACCATAGCATAACATAACTCTGGAGGCAGTATAAAATATCATCTGACGTGTTTAAGTTGTGTACAATATTCATGTTGCAAGAAACAAAAGTGTAAAAATGAATAATAACTCTTGTGCACAGCAGTAATTCACACTAGCATCTATCCAAATGTAAAGTTTCATGTTCATAGCTTTTATGACAACACAGACGAGCTAAAAAACCACCTGTTTTTGGTCTCTTAAGATTCACAATAAAATTTAATCAAATTTAGTGGCAAAACAAGGACATCATACTTACGACTTTAAATAAATCTTATCTTATATCACTTTATTTTTATAGGCGACAATGTTTACGATAGGATTGAAGGATTGTCAGACATTTTTCTCGCCTGTCGGGCGGGTTTAAATAATTATTTGTATTGCCCGAGATATTTTTTACTCGCCATGGTGATCGGGCGAGTGCAAATTTCAAAGACTGCAAACCCCCATGGCAAGTTTTTGTTCTTTTAGAGCAGTTGCATTAAGCGGTGTTTTTACTTCCAGGAAGTCCTCACAGGACAGAGACTTTACCTGGGGTTTGCAGAGCTCAAAGTTAAAATCACTGCTATTCTCGGGTGGTGGGGGCAGTGGTTTCAAATGGCTAGTGCATTAGATCAAAGATAAACAGAATATATATCATATACAGTCGAGACTGTCATAATTATGTGACTTTCCAAGGGACCTTCAGAAAAAGGTCACATATGACACCAATATATTTTTTTTATATATTATATTTTTTAACTTGATCGAGAATTTTCACTTTGAAACTATACCTGTCAAATAGATCAAATGTGTAAGGGACCTGGGCACAGCTTGTACATTAATTAATCAGAGTAATGATTTTTTTGATAGATAAGACCTTTTGTATCAAAATCCGTTAACAAATAGCGATGCAACAAGTATTTGAATCGGACAGGTATAGTTTCAAAGTGGAAATTCTCGATCAAGTTACATACCTTTCCATATGTATTGACTGTAATAAAATTATATAAAAGCATGCACTTATTTATAATCTAACTTCATTAATTACTCATTTTGAAATATAAGTGGTTTCAGACATTGGATTGCTTTCCGGTGATTTTATGGAGCGACCAGAATTGGGGACGAATTGTTCAACTAAGAAGTGTTCAACCTCGTTTTGCCGATTCTAAACAACAACACGTTGCAATTATTAAGTTTTTGCTGAAAACAGATAATGTATCTTTTTTAGCAAGTGATAATTGCCAGTATTTAATTATTTTACCGTCGTTGTTTCTTGACAATTAATTTCACCGGAACCGATTTTAGCCATTATGACATCATGATCAGCGAACAATGCGACGTGCTTTTTGATTGGATGATAAAAGCGCAAATTTATAGATTGGAAATTTACCGATTAACATCCACAAATATTGTTTATAGGGGCGTAAATTTATTTAAATAGAGACAATAAATTCTATTTAGACAATATTGCTTCGAATCCCGTATGTGTTATGATACGTTGTACCAGGCTTTTTTTTAAATTTTCTTTGAGCTAAGCGACATGTTACTTTTTGATGTAAGCGAGTTTCAAGCGCCCAAAAATTGGAGAGATATGGCGGTTGCACCACGATGTTTTCTGATTCAGTGGGAGGATCGATTGATGTCAGTTATAGAGTGTAAAAGCATAGTAAGTCCTTTAAAAAAGGCCACTGAATACAAAGAGGGGGAGTTGATCAAGGCCGAATTTGCGAAGAAAATATATGAAGCTGTTATCTGCGAAATCAGCAGTAAGTGTTTGGAGTTTTTCCATTTTCATTTTGCACAATTATTCTTTGTATAGAACATTAATACTAAAAAACTTCATGAAGTAATGACATGAAATCTTATATGTAGACAGGTCTCTGCACAAGTGCACTGTGCAAGAACTGTAATTTGCTTTTTGCTAGCGATGCCAAATTGGGGTAACCTCCCCTGTTATACGTCAATCATGAATATTCATTCATACTGGTCAAAATGTAACCTCATCTTAGGTCCTCTTTATTACACTCCAGAAATGACTATGTTCATCATTTGCAGGGTACTAAATGGTTATTTTTAGTTAGATAGATGGTGAAAACGTACAAGGCAGGGAAACCCCCAAAAGTATGGCAGAAAATGAAAATAACAAGAAAGAATCTTGTCTCAAAAATAGAAATTCCAAAAATAACTTGGAGAATTTTGATAACACAAGACATTTGGGTATGTTTTTCTTCCTTAGAGTATTATCTGAAAGAACATGCCTCCTTTACAAGCAACAATAGTCGGTATATGGCTGCTTGAAATTTGATTATTTTTTACTTGACCTCGTTTCAGACTCAACGTATCCACTTTATTTTTAAGACATTTATTCATAATATTTATTATTTTGGCTACTATTTAATAAAAAAAAGCTTTAATATGATAAAATGTCTATTTTGCGAAGAATTTGCCCTTATTTTGATGTAATATAAGAATTATTTGTCTTTAAGTTGGGAACTGATTTGTACTCAAACTGTTTCGTACCAAAATCGTTCCAAAAATTCGTCAATTTTTAAGATGAACTGTCACCAATTGCTTGCTTTAAAATATTTTTCTCATGCAATAAATGAATATTTACAGGTTGATTTAGTATTGTATGACATTTCTTCTGAAAATCTTAACAAAAAACTATAAAATTTAATTATTTAGTATGTGACCTGTCAACTGAAAATTTAAAAAACAAAAACAAATTTATCATCTGTTCAGCTCTTTAGTGTTACATGAACTGCTCATAAGTGTTATAAAAAGAGTCTCAACTTGTCCTGTATAGTATATTAAAGCAGTTAAATAATTAAACATAATGTCTTACCTTTTTGCAGCTGACAAGAAACTCCTCGCTAGCAATGCCAAGTGGCCACCAAAGTACCGTTTTGATGATGTCAAGTACCAGAGCCAACGTTTTAAAGGTAATTTAGTCAACTTAAGAAGTGTCCATTGTCTTGTACCTGCGAAATTTCTAGAATGCTCCTTGATATACTATTAATTACGGACTCTGTTTACACAGTGACAAGCAACAATACTAAAGAAATCATATGTAAAAATGATCCATTTAGCAATAAGTTTCCTTAATGAAATTCAATCTGACCCTGAACATATATTGGAGGCATTCTAACATTAAAGCAGTTATCACCAAGTGAAAAAGTAAATTAAATAATTAATAGATTGTGTCACATTGAGATAAAACCTTACTGGATACAATATGTCAGTTGTACAATACAATAACCCATGTTGTATTTCAATTTTCAGTGCACTAGTCTATGCATCTATGTTATGTTAAAATCCTAACACAAAAGATTTAATTGCCATTTATTTATTAAGTCTGAATTTTAGAATCTGATGCTGTATGTAAAGCTGAGAACAAGGTGTCCACACTGGCCAAACCTGTACAGTCAAAGGCTAAAGGTAAGAGATTTTGTTATGTATTCTTATGTATTCTATTCTATTTAGTAACAAATACTCTAAATTTGGTGACAAAATATTTGTTCTTGAGTGATCTAATGTAACATAATGCATGCTTTTGAGTTCAGTGTGTAGGAATAATTCACAAAGGCTGTTAGGCCTGAGTGAGTTGTTATAAGCACCGAACGAGCAACTGTGCATTATTATACAATAGATCACAAAATATCAAATTTTATTCCAACTCGTATCATGATTTTAAATGGAATAATGAGGGGAAAAAACATAGAACTGTTTGACCGTGCACGGTTATGAGATCGCAAAGTAAACAAGATATCATCATTTTGCACTACTGTGAATCTATTGGAAAATAATGCACATAACATTTTCTTCTTTGTGTATAAAGAAAAGACGGCTCATCATGTTAGATTTAAAAAAATAATAATGCAGCAATGATATCCAAAGAAAATGATGGGTTTTTATAATGCAAATATTTCATAGTAATGGATTTTTCACAAAAAAAAGAAGTCGGCAGCTTTCAAATTGGTTAAATGTAAAAAAATTTTTTGTATAATTGTATGAATGAAAACAAACATCAAGAAGTTAACATTTAAAGAATGACTTACAATATGTTATTCCCAAATAAAAAAAAATAAAATATAATAACCTAAATAGAAAAAAAAAATTCATAGATAAACATGAAACATTTTGTAATCTTTAAATGATAAGAGTTTGTTAATTTCAGTAGCTGATTCTACTCCAGCTGACAAGGGGCCAATGTTAGGTTCCAATGACCAGGTGCCAACGCTAGGTTCCAATGATCAGGCACCAAGGCCAGGTTCGAATGACAAGGTGCCAACACAAGGTTCCAATGACAAGGTGCCAACACTAGGTTCCAATGACCAGGTGCCAACGCTAGGTTCCAAGTCAAGCGGTAGGGTTTGAACTTTTTTGAAGAAGTTAAAAAAACTTTGTTGGTTTGTAGGTGTTAGAATGTAAAGTGGACGGGCCCGGTGGTAGACGCTCGCCTACAAATCCAGGGGACACAGGTTCAAGTCCACGCCTAGCACATAACTCTCATGGAGTTTGGTCATGAAATCCTTTCTACAGCCATTCTTCCCCTATCGCCGACTCAAGAAGGGCAGTTTTCAGTTACCGGTGATAAATATGGGCACTTTGTTGTACTGCCTGGTAACTGACCGCTGTGATATAACCTAAATAGTGATGAAAATAGCGTTACAATCAAACAAAACAATATAAAGTGTGTATCTTGATTGTATATTACTAGATGCTGCAGGCACCCCTGAACCGAAATATATTGATAAATATTTACATTCCCTATGTTACGTCTCTAAATGAGCCTATGCGATGTCGTTGTACGTAATATCCAATGAAGAACAAACCTGTCTCAACTGGATTTATCCAGATATTTTATGTTAATGAGCAAGACTCCAGTTTGCCCGACACGAATCGGAACGCCTCGGTAAGCTCGTCTACGTAATCTGATTGGCGCAGCCGAAAATAGAACATTCCTGTGACGTCATGTAAACGGGAAAATCGTGCACGCGCGTGGTCCACTGTTCTTCCGAATTACGGACATCGCGATCGTTGTGTTAATAAGATGCAATCGATTTTCTTAGAAGATAATCCAATAAATCGACTATTTTTCTTTTGATATAAGTAAAATAATATAAATGATAATATAAGAAATGAACGCCTTCTCGCTACAGTTCAACGGTTATATGAATACAACAGGTCGCGCGCATAGTTAACGTAAATCCCTTCGGGGATTACAAACTCTGCCTGTGACCTGTTGTATTCATATACCCGAGAACTGACGCGAGAAGGCGTTCATTTATTAAATAGATAAGTTAAGTTTGTTTATGAAAGAAAAAAAGGAAATGATACAATTTTATCAAAAAAAAAGCTTATTGGCATTATTAATAATAATTGGCATAACAATTGTTTTAGGGGCATTTATCAATTCTAAATAATTTATTGTTCTTAAAAATTAAACACATAATTATCTTGTATTTTTTAGATGCCAATCGTAAACAAGTGGGACAAGTGACTTGCCCTCTGCTGGTAAAACCTTCCTCAGGATTGCAGACTTCAGGAAAAGTAATAAGGTAAATAACATTGACCTGCAGGTTTTGATAGTTGATGGATATATGAACTCAATATTTTACTGTTAAAATATCTTCGCACTTTTCAACTTGAAAACATAGCATTGTTTCAATTTGTACAATTTGTCACTATCCCACATGAACATTAATTAATGATGCAGTCTGATAGATAAAATTCTGATATATGCATATGATATCTAGCATGCAAATGGTCATTGTAAACTATTTTTAGCTCATCTGTTTTGAAGAAGTCGAGTTATTGAGATCACTGAGTCTTCGGGGTAATATGCGTCATCGTCAGCAGCAGCGTGCAAAAACTAATGTAGCTTATAACTAAATTTCTTGATGGACTCTTTTCATATTAACACACATTGTTACTTGGGACCAGAGCTTTCCAGACATGCAACGACCTTTGACCTTGACCTTCAAACTGACGAGCGTTGGAGTCGTACAGGTCTTGTTTTTAATATATTTTCATTATTGTTTATTTATCTAAATGCTTATTGTTGTTTTTTCTGGCTGTGTAGTTCGGAGGTGTCGAGAAAGGAGTTTGACGACATATGTGACCAGGTATCGCGCTTGAAAAAGAGGGTTCGGGAGTTGGAAAAAGACAGAATACAGTAGGGAACCAACATCACCACCTGAGAAGAGGCATTATTCACCATCTGAAGTACCAATAAAGCCATACAAAATCTCACCTGTAGCCTCAACAGCCAATGATGTGCAGCATTATAATGGACATACAGAGATGGAATTGCGCTCTATGATAGAGCATGTGGATGGCCTTTTTAATTCATGCAAAAAGCTGTTGCTGGCTTTGTTCCCAAATGAATACATTATATCACATAGTGTAACAGGTCGTCGAGCAAACACTATGACAGAACCAAAACCCAAGTTTGATTCTAGACAATATGATTGTTTCTCCAAGATTATTAAGGAAAAGTTTCATGTTAAAGATACTGAAATTACACTGAAAGTTCAAAGTGTTCAGAAGCTTCTAAAAAACAAAATTCAGTAACTGAAGCATCAGTCTATCATTCTCTGATAATTGTGGATGATGAATCTTACTCTTTAAACCTTGTTTGCAATGCAAAAAAAAAGAAGAAAAAGTGCAAACTTATTGATTTGTTTAGCTTGCCTGAGCACAAAGTGCTGAAGGTGAGCTTTTGTGATCACTCTATGTCCGTCATCCGTGCATCACCAAGTAATATATGTCAGTCAAGGTTTTCTGACCATGGTTCAACCTTGGTTGACCATTCTTTTCTGACCACGATTCAACCTAGGATGACAATGGTTTATAGACTATGGTTCAACTGTGGTTGACCATGGTTTATATACCATGGTTCAACTTGGGTTGACCATGGTCTGTCAAAACCATGGTTGTAGACTGTGGTCCATTTGTTATTTTGTTAAACCATGTCATAACCATGGTTTAACCATGGTTAAATAACCATGGATGAACATGGTGAACCATGGTCACATTTCGCAGGGGTAGGAGTGGATGGTATGCAAAACAGATTTTTCAAAAAATATCATTTGTAACATAAACAAAGAATTAAAGCATCAATGTGTCATGGAATAACTGGGAAATGACTACTTTTCACAGGTCTACATTTCCCTATTTATCCCTATGTTTTTTAGATATTGATATCATATATATATATATATATATATATATAGTGTATAAATTCCGTAACAAATGAAAAATTATTTCTGTATGGTAAATTGCCCTTATATTATTTTCAAACTTTCTTATATACGTCTATTATCTCCACTGGTGTCACAAGCATAACTTGATAGGCCAGTACATGAAATTGCAGTGGTCAAGGATCATCACTCTGTGTGCAGTTTATTGCCCTTTGCTAACTTTCATAAAATTATAACTTGATACATGTTAACATCAAACTTCATATTTAATGTACAGATGATCTCATTGAGGAAAAGTGCAGTGCACACAAACAATAAGTATTTTTTTGTAAATGCCTTAAGTTACTTTTCATACTGTTTATTTGTTCACACAATTTGAGCTTTTCTCTGGAAAGTTACTTTACAAACTTAAAGATATTGACTTCACATATATATAAAGATATCAATAAAGAGAAGTTTCCAACTGTGCTGGTCAACTGAGTTTTACTCACATCCAGTGAAAGCTGTAGTTCATAATAAAAACACTCAATGTTGGAGTATTAAACAGTTTATGCTTTTTAAATACAAATATTTAAGTAAACTTATGAAATAGTTAGAAATGAAGTCCAACTGA
This sequence comes from Mya arenaria, assembly GCF_026914265.1. Lineage (NCBI taxonomy): Eukaryota > Metazoa > Mollusca > Bivalvia > Myida > Myidae > Mya > Mya arenaria. The sequence continues at coordinate 31,832,808 of NC_069128.1, forward strand.
TCTTTCAGCAAGTGGCCAGGAAGGTGCCAACCGTTCAATAATTACAGAACTTTACCAGAAGAGGTGTGCAGCCGAAGAAGAGGAGGTCATAGATAAAGGGGAGCTGTTGGAGGGTCTTGCCTTAATTGACGAACCAATCCCAGAGGTGATTATTGTCCAAATTCTTGTTTGTATTATTAAGCTTGCAATTCTAAATGTTACTGGCTAAGGACATAAGGTCACAAATCCGAACACTTTTTGAGGTTTTTCACAATTATCTTTGAGAGTTTTTGTTGAAGTAAGTTCAAATTGCGTATGAAACATCTTTGGTTAATGTGACAACATCTGTCAAATGACAGATTCACGATCTCATCAATTTAATTTCAAAGCTCGTTCATTTTATGGACGGTAAATCACCCTTAAATTTATGAAATGGAGGGCACAAATACTGAACACTTGCAAAGCGAAAATACATGGTCATACAATTATAATTAAGTATGCTATATTAAATAAACACTTGATGCGAAGTTATTAATTGTTTCCGATGTTTTTCAAAACATGCAATTCAAATCTAAAGCGTGATTTATATTTTTAAGTACAGTACCTTGAATGTAGGTCAACATAACTGCAAAACCTAAAGATGCGCGTGCGCTCTCTGACGTCATTCCCCCATGTGCTACATTTTGATCTTTAAGATATAAACATTGAATGGTATTTTTTTAGAAAAAAGCTTAACAAAACAAGATGAAACTTCGCAAGTGTGACCAAGGCAAGCCTCTGTATTGATCTAGATCATCGAATAATCGATCACGGTAAACAAACGCGTGTTTTAGCCGGTGTTCGGGATTTGTGCCTTGTTCGGAAATGTATCGTCAACCAGTCAAAGGCATCTGGTCAATTGTACAGATCATTGTACAGATAAATTAATTCTATTCCATAATATCACGAAAACCCTAACATCACAATGTTAGAAACAACTGTATCAGTCTTTAAACTAAATCCTCTTTAAATTTCGTAGCCAGCTGGCCATTTTACCCACAAGCGCCCAGATGATGTCATTGACATGTACATTTAACATCTTTGTACTGGCTTGAATGTGAGCCAGACAAGCTTGGATGGGTTAAATACTCTTCTTTGGAGGTTGATCAGAAACATCTGAGCGCTGTCAGGAAAATGTCCGCCTCAAACAAAATTTTAAAGTGGATTTAATTTGAAGACTAATACGGTTGTTTCTTAAACTGTGGTGTTAGTCTTATTGTGATATAAAGGAATGGAATTAATTTATCTGTACACTGAAGCATAAAATAACTTCAATAGGTCTGTTTTTAGTACTGTTTACACGGGGAAAATTGACGATCTGAATTTGCTGTACTCTTTCCGACTAAAGAAAAACACGAGAATTGGACATTGAATTATGCTTGTTTGTCTAAAGACAATATAGTTATACCAACATATCGCACACCATTTTAAAGGTAATTGACTCTTCTTTCCATGTCACTTATTTAAAAATGGATTGTTTTTATGTAGGTTGAGAAATTTGCATAAAACTGGACTCTACCGTGAATTTGGATAAGTTTGAGTTACATACCTTGTTTCTTTTTTGTATATCAAAGACACTAAATATCTTCAGATGTGTTGTTTATCTCATTGTATGTACCCAAAATGGTTTTAAACAACATTTTAGTGACAAACAATGATTCAGATGCCTGTGCAACCAGTATGGTATAGAGCTCTTAAATAAAATTACATGAAATTGCTTATTATGATATTTGACCCATTAAGTCAATAATAAAAACCTTTAAGAGCATTTAAGAAACAAAGAAAAACCTTTGACTAGCTTGAAACATTTTTATCAAGACTTTTATAAAAACTCAGCTATTGAATTGAATAATTTTAGTAAGGCAAGACAAATGTTAGATAAGTGGTGATCAAACTTGGTTATTGGAAAGAGTTTATGGAGAACTTGGATGAAATTGTGTTTCAACCTCCTAAGGTTAATGTCATTGTTAAAAATAGAACAGTGGTTGCATGGTACTGAATAACTATAATGGTTAGAGTTGTCATATTGCAACCAAACTTGGTTTTTAAGAAGAGTTCATTGAGGCCTTTCTTTGGAAATATATAATCGCGGTCACATACTTTAAACTGAAATAATGTTAGTACCCCGGTACTGCATAACTTCTGTAAGGTCTGACATTTTGTGACCAAACTTGGTATATAGAAACTTTCTAAAAAAAAAATTATTGTTTGGTACTGAATAATTTGTGTGAGGGTTGACTTAGTACAACCAATCTTAGTATATAGGGATTGTTTAAGGTGGCTGAACATGCCCCTAAGGTCAACATCAATGTTTATACAAATGGAAAAAAGAGTATTATCATCAAATATCACAAGGCTCTCAAAGCAGAAGTTCTTTGGAAACATTGTTTTGTCCTTCTTTTTACTATTGCTTTTATATTACACATATTATATAACTATTGTATACATTTCTAAAACAAAACACTGTATAATGGAGCATACTGTCATATAGCCCTTGTTTATATTGTGATTAGTTAGAAAATGAGGCATATATCTTGCTTTTATTCAATTCAAAATACATTGATGCATTTTATAATAGATATAACAGGAATTATAGGTTGTTATTTCAATAAAGCCCAAAAACTATTAAGTCACAAATAAATGCAAATGATTTTCTTAAGTGTGTTCTTTCTGAAAAACATATTATAAAAATCAACTTGGGAATTGACTATTGGTGGCCTGAAGTCCACAACCTAGGAACAACTCTTGTAACAGCTTAATATTCAAAGTGCATTTTTTATTATTTGCTTATACACTGTTTTAATAAAACACTGATTTAAATATATTCTTCACAGGTCTTCATTGGAAAAAAACCTACAGCAAAGCGCCTCGCAAAAGAACCAGTAAGTATTTTAACACACCTATATATATAAACCAATTCAAACTCTTATACATGTGCTTTTGAAGATCAATAGAATAAATGGTCATAAGGTATTTGCATGGTTTATGTGAATAAAATAATTAATGAATTTGTATTGGTATTCTTCACATTTCCCTTTCATATCATAAAAAGGACATGGTAAATTCACTGCATAAAGATGACCTGGTCGCAGTCTTCACTGATGATGAGGAATATGATTATTACATTATGAAGGTATTTCATTTTAGTTAATACTATGGGTAGGGTAAATTAATCTTAGTTTTATTCAAATTTTAAGCTCATTCAAAATTCAATAATTACAGGATGATAGTTTAATCAATCTGAAATACATACTGATATACCACAAGCTTGTAACACTACAGTTCCTATTTAGTGTAATACTGATAAGAAGACTGTAACCACTGAAATTTAGGTACAATGTAAGTTCAAATACTGATCAAAATAGTGGCAAATACTGTATTTATTTTACTACTTTATTTCTTATTTCCATCACAACAGGTTACTAGGCAGAAACGAACACTACTCACAAACACTTATGATGATTGGGGCAATAAGTTTCCACCTGAGGCCAAAGTGTTGGAAGGCTTGTACTTTGACCGGATTGAAGAAAGGAACAGTTATAGACTGATATTACAACATCGAGCACTTGTTCATTCTTCTGCTATTATGTACAAACTAAATGTGAAATGCACAAGCAACGAAATTAAAATTTCAGAAAATGAACATATTAAAATCATGGAAAAGAGAGACATGTTTCGGGACATTATCCAGTGAAAGCATGATATAAGTTAAGGCATTTAAGCTCAACTTATCCAAGAATAAGGACAGCTTTACAAGTACACCCTAAGCGTCGGTGAAACACCTTGGTTAAGGTTTTGTTTGTAAGAACCTTCAATATCACAGCAAATTCATCATGTTTTGCATTGGAATTTTAGATGTGTATGCCCAACTATCTAACCTACTAAATTAATGAAGTAAGATAACGCCTTTTACTCCTGGTTGTTAGAGATGATATTCCAGTTTGCTTCAAATTCAAAGTCAGAAGAACCCTCAAAACAGCTTCTAAAAAGCCAGTTTTTCTTCTACGACAAAGTGGTTTCAGCCCTCCAGCAGCCAGATCAATCACATCCCTCAATATAAATTTTGCCCCTTAATTATTTGACTTAGAAATTGTGGTCAATGTTTGACATGTAAGCACATATATGTTAATATTTCACCAGCAGAACTATTCAATTGAGACTTTATACAGAGGTCCATGCATGTTTCGCCAAAACTTACACTGAAAAGCGGCGGAATAGTTAAAACTACATTTTGTTACTTTTTTATTCATATCTTCCTTTGCTATCCTTCCCATAAATAAACAAATATTACAAAAGATTATTTTATATAGAAAATGCATTACCCATTATTATCCAGATATCAATACACCAAAATGCAACCTAACAGTCATAACTAAGTATGCTTTAAATAAAAAAGATATATTCTGTTGGTATATCTGTATGGTAGAACTTAGGACCATTACCATTATTGATGCCATCAATGTCCACTTAGCGCAGTGGTGAGCGCACTTGAATCTCACCTAAACTACCCAGGTTCAATTACCAGCTTGGGCGCATGTAAGTGTGGTATGTGGTCACAAGTGGGTTTTATCTTGGTTCTACAGTTTCCCCCACAACACAATCTAACACTCTGGCTTAATATCGTGCCAGTTGATATAATGTTGTAATAACTTGATTCACAATAGTTGTAAAATAAATATGTTTAAACGAAATTGATGCCAACTTACGCCATAAGGCATATTAGGAGTATATATCATTCCCAGTGGATGGTGTGCTGGGGTTATTCATTACATCTTTTGATAGATCTAGATTGTATGTATTGTACTGCATAATATGACATTTGCCTATCAATATGATATAATATAAATATACTAGCGAAGTCTTTTTAAAAATACAATTGACTTTAGTTTAAAAAGAGATTACTAGTTGTTTTTTAGTTTAACTCTTTAAGTAGATGTTAGTTCCATTGTTCTTGTTGTAGTTGTATTAACCAGATTTTTAGCAAAACCTGGATTATAAGAATGGTGTATGTTGATGGATGAGTGATGTCGGGTAGGCATTCTTCAACTTAGGGGTTTACAGCGAATAACTAATGTTTGTCCAAATATGATGTATAATTTGAACATGTGTACAGCTTACATTTACGTCTGTTCTGTCAAAGGTCATGGTCCATGTCACTTAAAGTAATTATTTGGTTTCTGATGATATCTATGGAAAATTTATTTCCAGCAAATTTCTTCAGTTTCTTTGGACACCAATCAATAACTGCTTGTGGCACTATTTGTTGAGCATGTTTTCACAAACAAAACTTGCCATTGGTAATGAGTATGCTTCATGTTATTGTTATTCAGGCAGGCACCCTCAGTCCCACTTATGAAACTGACTGAATCAAACTTTAGTATAGGTTGACATTTTGTAACCCAACTTGGTATATAGGAGGAGTTTAATATTAAAACCTTTTATGGGATTGCATTCAGGCCCTCTAGACTCAATGTCACTGTTTAGAAAGTAGAAAAAATGTTGAAACTAAATAGTCTTAGTTTGACCAAAATTGGTGTAAAGGAAGAGTTTATGGAAACCTTTCTTTGGAAAGCATATTGGGTTACAAGGGTCAAGGTCACTGTTATAAACAATTAAAACAGCAGATAAATGTTATCTTATCATAACCAATTAACCTTGTTTGTCAAGTATATTTTACTGTCAATCACTTAAGCCTGGTATCATTCTGTTGCAATGTTTCTTGATTATAAGGTAAACTGGTAGAAAACTGCTTAAGGATTTCAGTACTGATGTGTATGTTTGATTTCCCATACTTAAAAATGTTAGCAATTGAAAATAAATGTTTGTTTACCTTTGTAAAACATTTTGTTTCACTGGCTGTTTTACAACAGCATTAAATGACAATTTCAGATATTTTACCAGATGCCATAGGTGTCCATTAATGGCATATCTCTATGCTAAAGAATAAAATTACAGGAATGTTCAAAGTCAACTTAATACATTAAGACTGTTCAACAAAACAGCCCTGTCGGTCTTTTATACTTAAATGCATTGTTGATTTCTGATTTTTGTTTACAATTTTACCTATGGAGGTTTATTAATTTCGAAGAATAGGTGGGCTATACTACTCGCCCCGGCGTCGGCGTCCGGTTAAAGTTTTAGGGCAGGTTGGGATTTTCACTTATAAGTCCAATACCCTACATTCAATTGACTTAATACTTCACGCAGTTGTTCAGGGCCATCACATGATGAGGTTAGATAACTCCATATTATTCTTTACACAGATTATGGCCCCTGATTGACAATGAAACTTAGGTTAAAGTTTTAGGGCAGGTTGGAATATTGTTTAATAACTTCTATACCCTTCATTCAATTGACTTAATACTTCACACAATTGTTCAGGACCATCACCCAATGAGGTTACATAACTCCATATCCTTAATGCAAGTTATGGCCCCTGATTGACTTAAGTTAAAGTTTTAGGCAAGTAAAAGTTAAGGGCAGGTTGGGATTTTAATAAAAAAAACCACTAATATACCGTTCATTAAATGCACTTAATAAAATTTAAAATTATTTACGACCATCTTACAGCAAGAAACATAACTCCGTTTTAAGCCTAAATACAAATTACGTCCCTTGATTTTTTGATTTTTTTTTTAATTTCCTTTGAAAGGCATATTTGTATATTCAGCATCAAAGTCACCTTATGTTTTGAATAATTTTAGTTAGGTTTGACATAAATAGACCAAACTTGGTATTATTACATCGTTATTGCATTCTAATTCAAAGCGGCGTAGTCGAGCGTGCTGTCTTACAACGGCTCTTGTTCTAAATACGGAAACTCTATATTGTATAGGTAACATTAAATTTTCTAACACTTTCTAAAAACATTTTATACCAGATTTAGCAATTCAGTGATCTGATGTCTTTGTTTCCTCTATTATTATTATCATTGCACATTTGGAGAATATATATTTGAGACTTTACTAACAAATCATGGTGTTTGAGACAACTTCAATTACAGTGCTTAACATGGTGAAATAGGAAGGTACTTGTTACAAACTATGACAGATATTCATACTGATAAATTAACTAGATTGGTACTGTAAACATCTCACAAGGTATGGTTTGTATTTTGTATTTTTAAATATTCAAAAAAAAGAAGAAAAAAATTGTTTTGTTTGATATCCTCTAATAGGCCAAAATAAACAATGGCAAAGAAATGTTGAAAAGGATGTTTTAATTGTGTATAGAGACTTTAATTTGAATGTTAATTAGACAAAATCAGGACAAGAAATGTAAGAATTGTTATAAAAAATGTAAATGTTTTCATTATTATTGAATTGATGCGTGGATATATACTATCACTTATGTTTAAGTGCTAATATGTTCAGTTAAAGGGACTGCCTCCTGTGTACAAATTTATATGATGCACTTCTTGTATAATGAAATTACATGTAAGTGTGGCAAATCACAAGGAGTGTTAATGATGGTACTAACATACCAAAAGCTTGAACCCTTTAGAAAGTGTTGAAGTTTGCTTAAATATTGTCTTTGAAGACCACAAATTCAAAGTATTAACAACAGGTATGAGTGATCCATTGTTGCGGGATTGGTTGAGTTACATTAGTCCATGGTGTTATAATTAATGTATTTTAAAAAAGTCAAAAATAGCCATCACAATTATATTGTTTTTCTCATTCTTGACTTTAATGGACTTCACACCTGAATATTACCAAAATACTTTTTTTTAAACTATTAATATATTTCTTCTGCAATTTCAATATCATAGATTTAATTACACTCCAGTGCAATATTCCTGTTTTCCAATATGCTGATAGCTCTCATAACCTGTATCATTGTACATTTTTATTATGATGTCATTAACCAATAAAAAATGTGTCATTAAAATGACATTTATAGTGGCAATATGCTTCTTCTTAACTGATGTAAACATGTCATGTTTATAATAAAGGGTTTATAGTACTCCTCTTGATCCAATGGACATATTTAAAACTCATGGACTTTTAATGATAATCATTTCCTAACAACTCTTAAAATCAGAATCAGAAAAATTTAATTTTATTATATTTAAAAAAAAAATCCAGTCAAATAAAATGTACCATATAAAATACAGTACTAATAACCCTTTTGTATTTGTGCCATGTCTTCTTTACTTCTAGAATATTGAATGTGGTGTCTCAGATATGACACAATACCAACAATAAAATATATGCATTTTCCTCACTTTTTTTAATTTTCACTGGACAAAGAATAAACAGAGGTGATGAGGTGTTGAAAGTGCGCTTCAACCCCTCTTTATTCAAATAGAGTATGGTGCACGTCATCACAGTGTATATAGACTATATCAGAGATTCAAATTGACAGGTAGAGTATAGTGCATAATAATCTCTGGCTGTATACATTGCATAGAGAACAGGGGTGTTGAAGCAATGCTTCAACACCTCTGAGAATGAATAGAGTATAGTGCACGCTACCACAATGTATATAGACTATAACAGAGGAGTTGAAGTAAATCTTCATAATCTCTGGCTGTTTACATTGTATATAGAACAGGGGTGTTGAAGCACTGCTTCAACACCTCTTGACAATGAATATAGTGCACGCTTCCACAATGTATATTGACTATAACAGAGGAGTTGAAGTAAATCTTCAAAATCTCTGGCTGTATACATTGTATAGAGAACAGGGGTGTTGAAGCACTGCTTCAACACCTCTTGACAATGAATAGAGTATAGTGCACGCTTCCACAATGTATATAGACTATAACAGAGGAGTTGAAGTAAATCTTCAAAATCTCTGGCTGTATACATTGTATAGAGAACAGGGGTGTTGAAGTACTGCTTCAACACCTCTTGACAATGAATAGAGTATAGTGCACGCTTCCACAATGTATATAGACTATAAAAGAGGAGTTGAAGTAAATCTTCAAAATCTCTGGTTGTATACATTGCATAGAGAACAGGGGTGTTGAAGCACTCAACACTTCTGAAAATGAATAGAATATAGTGCACAGTATATACTGGTATAGAATATAACGCCAATGTACGTACTGTCACGGTATATCGTGCATATCCATATAGTGTATAGGTCTATGCACTGCGTTGACATCTAAGATCTCAATCTCAACTTGGTCTAAGCATTCTAGATTTAATATTTTTTTCTAGATTCAAATAATTCACTGTTTAATTTAGAAAGCCGAATCATGCATATGTAAAACTGCATACGATCGCCACAGTTAACAAGCGCTTTGTCAAGTCTAGCTCTACCCCGCCTGTACAAGCAGCGGCGTACTCGGCGGCCGTTAAGGTAGGATGTACACCTCCTGGGAGCAACCGCCCACCTCAGCCGACGGATATGATCCCTAGAGGTGAAAGCAAGACCTGTACATCAGAACACGTCACCGCGACCATTACACAAGCCTCTGTTGTGCCAAACACCAAGAAGCAAGAGTCGGCACCGAGGCCATCAACGGAAGCAGCAAAACATATCAGCGACCATGGTGGCATACAGGCGCCCGCCGTTTCGGCTACGAACATTAAGGAAAGGTCACAAACCGAACCACCGGCACAAAACGATCGTGTTAATGCGAATAAAGACAAAACAGACTCGGCTGGATTCATCTCTGCCAAGCGCAAGAAAACTATTTCTTACTATTTTGGAAATATTGATGCGGAAGCCACCGAGAGTGATATTTACAAATATTTCAAGGACAACAAAGTGTACGTATCGTATATACGCGTTTTCTATGGCCGCAAAGGGTCATCAGCTAAAGTAAACATCCCAGAGGACTTAGAAGAGATCATTGACGATGAACACTTCTGGCCTGAAGGCGTCACGTACCGGAAGTGGATGCCCAAAGAGGACCACCTCAAGGAGCGTAAATCCAAACGACGCGCGCCCCAGCATGAACGTTACAATTACAGCGATCGTAACCTCGCGGCCGTAACGAGGACGCTCACGGTATCTACAATAAGGGCAGCCATAGTTACTTCAGCGCGGCTCGTGACACACACAGGGGAAACGAAGAGACTTACCGTGACCACAGAATACAACATACTGAGTATGACAACTGTGCTCGTTACCAGGACGGCAGTTATAACGATAATGAAGACTCGTACTGGAATACAAGGGAACAGGAAGAGGAGGAGGACGAGTGGGATCCCTTGCGATATTAGGACTGTTACACACTCTGAAGCGTTATATATACCTCTTTACTGCATATTAAATCATGTTTGTAATGTGTGTAAAATTATGGTTCATCATCAACATTTTATATATGGCTCTAAACTTTTATTGCTGGAATTGTAGGGGTATTATTTCATCTTCATATCCCTTAGCTAATATGTTAGATCAGTATGATATAGATGTCGCTTTGATTACGGAACACAAACTCTTGCCTAGATCAACGTTATTCTTTGATAGTATTCACTCTGATTACTCGAGTATTGTTAAGTTTAACGAGAACGTTGATAATTTTGGTTCTTTAAAATGCGGCAAAGCTGGCACGGCAATTATGTTTAAGAAATCTTTATCTTGCTGTATAAGTCAATTACCTTTCAATGAAAATCATCGCATTGTTGGAATAGAATTGAAATGTGTAGATATAATTCCTCTGTATATATTTTGTATTTATATGCCTGCAAGTAATGATATTGATTACTATAAGAGTGTTTTAAGTGAAGTACAATCATTATTTGCTCATTACACCCAGGTGGGAGATGTTATGATGGCGGGAGATTTTAATGGACAGTTGATAGTAAATCACGGACGAAGAAATGTCAATGTTTAATCCCAGCTCCTGACTGAATTTATAACGAACAATAACCTCGTTTCATTACAACATGCAATCCACGGTAATGGTTATAGGGGCACATATGTCCCAACTGGGAGTGTGATCGATCACGTGCTAGTCGAACAATCTTCTCTAAATATGTGTACGAACTTTGTTGTCGAAGACAGCTCAAATATAATGACGTCAGATCACTTACCACTAGTGTACAGTATGAACGTGAAACCTATCATACGGGCGGAACCAACTATACGTTCTAACATCGCCTGGAACAAGTGCACAGATCAACATATAGAGTGCTATCAGCATATACTCGAAACAGAACTGAACTGCATTAACTCTGTTGACAGTGTGAAATGTTGCCCCGACTTCATTAACACTATAATAGTAAATGCAATACACTCTGCAAATAGCATTCTACCCGTCAGTCGATTTAACAAAAGTGCAAAACCTTACTGGTGTGACGAGTTAAAACTGAGACATGCAAAAGCACGCCTTTTCCGCCGGATGTGGATATATGAAGGCCGTCCGAGAGACTATTATTACGGAGCATACTCTAAATATAAGGAAGCAAAAAGTGCGTTCCGACGCTTGCAAAGATCCAAACAGACTGAATTTGAAAATAAGGCTATAGACGACCTTAAAACAGCTGCGAAACTGGATTATAGACTGTTTTGGAAGCTACTTAGAAAACGAAGCGGTAAAACTCCGTCTGTGTGTAATGAATTGAAAGTTGGCAACGAACTGTATTCGAATGAACATGTCATAGATGGGTTTGAAACGTACTTCACAGACGTCTTTGATGATATAAACTCTCACCATAATCACTCATTAAATGCAACGCTAGAATCATTATTGAATGAATGCGATAATAATATGACGAGGGCTATTACAACACCCGTGACTTGGGAGGAGGTTTCAAATGTGGTGAAAGGACTTAAACTTAAGAAAAGCCCTGGTGTAGACAACATACTTAATGAAAATGTAAAATATGGCGGCACAAGTTTGACAAACTCTTTAGCTATTCTGTTTAACGCAATATTGTACAGCGAACGGACACCAAAAGAATGGAGCACTAGTCTATTAATTCTTATATATAAAGGCAAAGGGAAGCTAAAATCGGACCCCAGCAGTTATAGACCGGTGTCATTAAGTCCATGCTTTAGCAAAATATTTGAAAAAGTAATACTGAACAGGATAAACAACACCGTTAAAGACTTACACATCGACTTCCCGTGTGAGCAGCAGCAAGGCTTTCGTAAAGGTTTAAGTTGTGTAACTGCAGAGTTTAATCTACAAGAGACCGTCTTTCATCAAATTGGGTAAAACAGTAATGTGTACGTTAGTATGCTGGACCAGAAATCTGCATTCGACTCAGTGTGGCACGATGGACTATTTGTAAAGCTTGGACAATTTGGTGTTGTGGGTAAAGCTTTGCGAACACTAAGATCGTCATATCAGGGTTTAAACTGCATCGTAAAATTCAACGGTGAAAAGTCAAAACAAATAGCTGTACGCAAATCTGTTCGCCAAGGTGGTGTGCTTTCCACATTCTATTACCTGATATACGTCGACAAGCATTTGAGGGACCTTGAAGATAGTGATCTTGGGTGCACAGTTCTGTCCACCAAGGCCGGTAATCCATCATATGCAGACGACATTGCTATGCTAGCCTTATCTCCCCTAAGCCTACAGCATGATGGATATCGTGTACCGATATTGCAAAACTTGGAACATTGATATGAACGTGAAGAAATCAGAGATAGTAGTGTTCAGCAAGAAACGTAATCCACCAAACGTGGCCATTATGTACGGTGACAATATAATTCCTCAAACGAACTGTGCTAACCACCTGGGTGTCAAACAAGTCTCTAATATGAAATGTAAATTAAGAATAGAGGAACGATGCCAAAAGGCCAAAAACGCATTCTTCGCTATGACAGCTCAAGGAGTCCATCCATATGGCCTTAATCCTTTAGTATCAGCAAATTTGTACCTTAAAATAATTATACCGATTGTATTGTACTGTAGCGAACTATGGAATAATGTAACATCAAGTGATATCATTTCTCTTAACAGACTTCAACACTTTATTTTTAAGAAGATTCAAGGATTTCACATCCAAACCAGATCGGACATGTGTGAATCTATGTTAGGATTGAATAAGTTATATACATTTGTTATCATCAGAAAATTGTTATTCTTGCATGCTATTCTTAGTCTTGATACAAAATGTACAACCAGAAACATATTTATAAGACGTTACTTCCAATTTGTATGTGACCGAACTGTTAATTTAGGTTATGTGCCAGCTATATGTAAACTATTATGTGCTTATGGGTTACAAAGCTTCGTGAATGATTCGTTATTACACCCTGATCGCATGCCTTCCAAACAGCAGTGGAAAGGCATTGTAAAAAGCCGTGTACTGTCTGCAGCTACTCTACAGTGGTCAGAACGAACTTTATCCGACGATGACTTTAGACGCTTTAGGATTTTACACCCTAGCGTTACACATGCGATTGTGTATCAAGTGATCGACTCCAGTTATTACCGGCACATTCAAACCTGTATTGCAAGACTATGGTGCAAAGTGCGTGCCTACAGATAGCATTCGTCGCTGTGAACTTTGCAACGAGGAAACAGATAATATAGAGACGCATAAAGTGTACTCGTGCTATAAGCATGAACGTTCGAGATGGCGTTTTATTTCTGACGTCGCAGCAATCGACGTGGATCTAGCCAGTGTACTTCTATCAATGGACCAAGACTCGTTCTATCTGGCCCTCCTTGGCGCCGAACTGTCAGTGCCGAATTATCTCAGTGTACGCCATGTATTTTTAAGGTGTGCATACACATACATCCATCATTGCATTAGTACATAATGCGCTGCAATGTTGTTGTAAAGAATATGGACTGTCTTTTCATATATGTCATGGTATATAATATGTGTAGACTATTAAACATTATATCATATCTAAATCAAATGTTCATGTTTAACCATGCATACATAAGTATTTAAACATTGTATTGTATTGTAATTAGCAGTTATTTAAATTGTTTGTACATATAATGCATATCATCGATTTCGGTGGAAATAAAGATAAGTTGAGTTGAGTTGAGTTGAGTTGGTAAATGTCACCGAAAGAAACGAAGGTGAATGGGCGGAGCTAACGAATCAGATTTTCTTTCGTTTATTTCCGTCGAATCAAGCAAGGGAGATAACATCTTCGCCTACCTCCTGTAAATTCCCGGTTGTCCGAGTACTCTCTCTCTTATTTCACAATAAAAACTAAAATTAACTTCATCTTTTATTTAATTTTGACGATCAATGTTCCTAAGGCCACTCCTTTTTTATTTTTTGGTTTACAAGAATTTTTGGAAAAAATGTCCACTGTGGTCGAAAAAAAAAAAAAAAAAAAGGAGAAAAGTCACAAAACATACTCTTAAAGGGTGAAAATCAGAAAACAACATAAACACAGTCACAATTTATATCATTTACTTGTCATTTTAAATCCTTAAACTGCTATTAATGCATGTTTTAATACACTCAAAGTTTCAAAGTTCTTATTAAACACACAGTTTAAATCTTACATACTGTGCATATAAAACATCAATGATATTGACTATAAAACATGTTTACATGTATAAACTACACTTTTAATCAAAGATACATTGAATATCACTCAGCAAGACATTTGTTTAGCTTTAAGGGTATGCTAAAGCAAAAGTGAATGCAGAACACTTACCAATATTAAATTGAAAAAAAGAGGAGGCGAATTTTACGCATTAAAATACACAAAAATTGCGCTGTATTAAAACAATACATAACATTTTCTAAACATTGTTTAAGTTATTTTAATATTGGATTTTGTCAATAAAGTGAAATAATTACCAATTTTGTAAATAAGGAGGTAGCATTTTATAAAGACATTTGAGCTTTAATATTGCGAAAAAAATTCCTGAAAAACTAAAAACCAAACTAGACCTTGATTTGAGTATATATAACCTATACCATGAATGGTCCTAGTTGTGTGTAACCCGATCCATGCTAAGTCCGGATATTTTCGGACCGGGATATTTACCATGGGATGTTCACCAAATCCATTTCAAATTCAAATCTTGCAGCAAATTACCACATCAGTACATAAAAAAACACATAGCAAAATATTAAATCTTGCATGTGACTTAACTTTATGTACCAATGATAGTAACAGAGAAATCCATAATTATGTATAGGACATTTTCATCTTCTCCCAACTCCGCCATTTTGTGTAAACATGCGTTCACAGTGCATCTATCTATACTTCATGCTTGTTTATTTTTCATTTTAAAGAGTATTCCTTGGTTACAACAACAAATCTCATTTATAGTGAAATATCAAGTTCATTACTAATTGAAATGGACTTATTCAAAATAGTTTTTCGTGTTGTTTTATCTAAAGGTTTTGCACAAAACTCCTGGCATTGACACATGTGTTCAACTCTTTCATTTTGTTTACTCTACTATTAACCCAAACATGAATAAACATGTAATCTAAAATAAACACAAGCTTTACATTGACTCAATGACAAGTATTTCCAAACCATTTTGTGATTTAAAATCCATAAACACCACCGACCGAACTTGTGAATCTAGGTCACCGGTGTCAACTTAGAAAATTAACTTTCGATTTCACCATTCCCACTTAGTGCACTGTTATTTGATATTTAACCATAAAATGTTATAAAATGTTTTTCTCACACATAATTTACAGATATTTGTGTCTACTAATTCGATGGCAGCCGCTGACACTTTTTTTATTTTTTATCTATAAACAACAATATTTTCATGACCTAAATTTGCGGGGAAAAACAACAATCACGTGTCAGCTATTGTTTGTGTCGGCTGTTAATTTGCTAATGTTTATTGCTATTGTTATTTTAACAACTCCTGCATATTTTAATTAATTATTTCATACAAAGAATGACTGCTATCGTCAATTCCGCCATTGCCAACGGCGCTGCCATAACAGTTGACTGGCTCACATAATATCACTATAAATTGGCGAATACGGCTACGGAACAACAAACCAGTCAAAATCGACTGCATTCGTACTCTTACCGTTCGTTTTCTTTCGTTTTGCACCAAAATCAATACGGTCGGGAAAATAATTTGGAAAAAAAAAGTGAAATTCATTTTTTTTTTTTTTGTACTTTTCGGAAAAATAGACACGCCGGTTTTGTAAACCAATTTATATAAAAGTAGTGGCCTAAATGGGTTTTAAATCACCATATTATTTAGTCAATTGCAGTTGGGTGTATCTGAGCTGGGCTCACGGACCCAGATTTATACTGCCACTGTCAGGTTTTTTTACGTATATACCCAAGCAAGCAAAAATTGTTCATTTATTTTATTTACCAGTGGACCATGGGCGGGTCGTTCAGTAGGGGGGGGGAGCTGTAGGGCCTGTGTCCCCCCCACCAGTTGGCCCGCAAGTAAACTTAAAGGTTATTTTTTGTCAATATTTCTCAGAAAAAAGTACTTAATTACGCCATAATGCACCAATTCAGACTAAAAATATTTGATATATTCTAGGGGGAGTACCCCTTAACCCCCACTTCCTACATTTTAAACATATTAATGTCATGCCCACTCGAGGGATCATGTCCAAAAATTTGTGCCCTTAAGTAACGCCCCTCTAACGCAAGTCCCTGTTCAAAACCTGCTCCAGCAAACCCACGAAACATTTGATGGACATCATAATGATATCCACCTAGTTTTGTCTGATGTTATACATTTACTATCTTAATAAGCATGTATGGTGTAAACGTGTAATTTCAATACATCATTGAAACAAAATATCCATGTGGATGGAAGAACAGCCCTCCAACCCACTTGTGTCCCCCAGTTATGAATTACGGGATCTGCCACTGTGAACCATAACAATCAAGTGGGGGATTTCAAGAACATGAAAAAATATATATCATGAGTCTTAGATTAGAATAACAAACGCGCGATTTTTCCCCTCCAAAAGGGCTAGGTCCGCTTCACCTAAATGTGAAAAAAGCCCTGACTGAGTGTGGGTGGGGTATAAAAGCTAGCATCAAGTAATAATTGTTTATTAGCAATAAATTGACTTCATCATTAAAATACTTTATTAATTACCTATAAAATAATATTCGTTACAGTATAATGTACGAGTTATATGAAGTTGTAATCTTAGTGTATTTTATCCATACAGTTCCAGCTACCAGGTAAGAAACCTCTGGGGCATCTTAGTGAATAATTTCCACTTAATGAACATTTAGATTTTTTTCTTCGTAAATTTTAAATTATCTAATATTACTTGCAATCTTAAACATTGCAAAGACAAGAAAGTGTCCTCTAATGGTTGAATTTAAAATAGTGTTTATAGTAATTTAAAGCTGCACTCTCACAGATTGACAGTTTTGACAACCTTTTTTGTCCCAGACTCGGCTGATTTTGGCAGCAATGCTTTCTATACAAATAATAAGATTACTCACAATAAAACAGATCTAAATTGTTTGGAAAACTGCCGACATTTTTCATTTTTCTTAAAACGTTACTGTAGCCATAAAACATCAATTTGCGAACGTAGAACTGAAAAACTGTATCTGATCTTTTGTCAGCAGTCTTATACCACTGGTATCCAGACATTTACGCACAAATTGGCTAATTCCAAAAACAAAAAAATAAAAATAGTTGTCAACACGGCCAATCTGTGAGAGTGCAGCTTTCAAAGAAAAATAAGACAATGAGACTTTTCATTTTTGAAGTATAATTTAATACTAATGGCTTACATTTTGTTGTGTTTGAGTCAAGTATCGTTTTGCATACATCTCATTTCATGTCATATGTGCGTATTAATTACTATTATATAGACAAAAACATGTTGTAATATCATATATTATTTTATTCGACATGAAATAATATATAATCCATCCTGTTTCCAAATCATAGTTCATAGTGTCATAATATAGATGATTCGTAATGTCCATAATAAGGTTCGCAATGTCCATGGTCCAAAGTATCCATAATTGGTTTAAATAGAGCCGAGTGATAGCGGAAATTCCCGAAAGACGTAAGGAGGAGTTAAGACATGGTTAAGGCGGAGTTAAGACATGGTTAAGGCGGAGCTATCTATAAATAAAATTAAATTCATCTCATGTTCAACTGCGAATGAAAAGTTATCACCATACAATGTATTTTGTAGAACTACAAACTGAAATCTGTCTTCTGCACACCGCAATGTAAAACCCGGCATGTGACTTTCACAGAATGACGTGTGTTTTAACATACACAACTTTATAAACACGACTTAATCGTCTGATGAATAGATGCAACGAGAATAAAACTCCAATCGGTACAATGAAAATTGAAAATGTGCAGTGTAAAATGTAAACATACAACCGATGAGTTGGCGGTTGTAAAATGTAAATTGGTAAATCATCAATGATACAAACCTAAAATACACACATACACGTCTGGACTTTTGGCAACGAATAGACCCCATACAGAAGGGCTAGCCACATGTATCGCAATTCATATCGCAAGAATATGGTTCTAAAATCGATACTAACTTTTTGCATATTCATGCATCATGTCTTTCCTTATCTCTTTGCGTGGATTAACATTACCCCGGTTGACGAACTAAAGTAAAACAGCATACCTATGGGGTCGCAGGTGGGACTGCCGCTCCAGTCACCAGAATCCGTGAACATGACGCTAGGACTGCTGGCTGTAAAACCGGTATCACACAGCAGGATGGCGACTGAGCCGTATGTGGTCAGCGAAGCGATGTACTTGCCGTTAGAAGGATCGGACGTAGCCTGGCAGTCTAAACGTCAATATTAACATTATATATTTGTCAAACATTATTCCCGTAGGTGCAACATTGACAATATATATATATATATATATATATATATATATATATATATATATATTAAAAACAGAAAAGTTAAAAAAGTTTTTTCTTAGAGAGCTGTTTTTTATCGTGTAAGGGACCATACACATGTGTTTCTAGACGAAGCGCGATAACCATCGTAACAATTATTCTTATTTACGTGAGAATGTTAACATCGACACCGTCAGGTATAAATAATAACCTCTCGTGGAAATTACCGGACCGACTCGCAGATACATATTAATTGTATCACAGCAGTAAGTCATCCATCATAATCTTATTTATACAACAGTGAATATATGTATATTTACAGTTACAGCAAATTGTATAAACGCGGATAAGTTGTCCACAGGTAAACCTTTGAACAGTATGTTTAGATAAATACTGACCAATCAAAGACATCAGATAACTTTGGCCAAACCAAAAAGATGACTTGTTTTTATACAATTCGCAGTTGGTGGGCGAGAATGAATTGATACAGCAAGTCAACAATATATATTTAAACATTTAGGCCGAATAAAGGCTGGAAATCCTGATTGACAGCTCTGTTTAATAAATTCTCTAGGTCAGGAACCTCATGACAGAACTGTCTTGGTAGGCTGTCTTTCTTTCTTCTGCATCAAACGGATCTCTCTCAAATGAGCTGTTACTGTAAGGACCGAGCCCAAGTCTGCTGCAAAAGTTGCGGGTGGAAACTGATCAGCTGGCACCGGGGCCCCAGTACTTGGCCGTGCAATGTTAGAGGTATCCAGTGACCTAATGATGTAAATGGTGCAAACCAACTGCCTTAAGAAACATGTACTGTATAAAATGTAATTGTATTTACCAAGAAGAATTGTCGCATATAATTGCCGAATGCGACAACACTGTCCACCTACTTAATGAGTTCTTAGTGCATGTATTGTCAATTTGTTCAAATGACTTTGTAACCAAACTTGTTAGCTTTGATGCTATATGTTTCCGTCTCCGTCTTCTTGGCGCTCCTTTGCCGCCATTACTTGATAGTTCGGATGAATATGTATTCCTTAACGCTTCGTATTCTTTCATTGTGAAATGCATGAAATCTTACTTCTCTTAGTAGAAGTATGACTGATGTCAAGGTACGTGCACACTAATAAATGGCCCTTAGCATATATTGCTGTTTTTCGATACACAAGTATTAAATTATTTCTAAGGCGTTCAATCAACGTATGACTACCTACTTAATTATGTGTTGTATATTGTACATCGACTGGATATTGCACAATTGTTATATAGTGTGTTTTGTTTCTCTTCTGTTAACATAATTTATTCTGTATTCATTCAAATACCTTCTGTTTCGTTTCGTTAAGGTATTTAACACATTGATCACCTTGTATATTTGCGTATTTATTATTTCGTCCATATATATCCATTTGACAATAGTTTATATTCATCCTATCAATATATGCATGTTTATTCACCAAATACCTTTGTATGTGTTTCGTCTATTATATATGTATTTTCCTATCTTCATTATTGGAGGCAATAAAATATTGAATTGAAAATAATTGGAAAAACGAAACGGTAATATGTGTTGTACGGTCATGCGGAATATAAACTTGCTGATATAAAACTTATGACAACTTACAGCTACTTTTGACAATTTGTTCACATTATGTATGCACTCATTTTTTTGATATCTACATGTTGCAAATGATATATGGTTGACCCCTATGGTGTTCATAGAGAGTTCCACATCCGCAAGATGGTGTTTTAGGGTAAGTCCCACTTATGTGACATTGACATACATACATCTAAAGTATAGCTTGGTATTCAATCCGAGTTCAAGGAGTTGATAAAGCGCTTGATAACGATCTCTGCCAACAGATGTTTGACAAGCAGTATTTTACCATCTCGTCATCCATGTCAACTCGTTGGTTAACCTCTGGCCACATCCGTTCCACCTTGTGATTATGTACATACAAAATGGCGACAACATAAGTGCTGTCCAGGAGTTGAGCATTTTTGTCCTCAAGTAAAGTATTTATTAAAGAATAATAACGAATGTTTCACAGTTTCAAACAATAGATGAAGCGTCACGGAGCCAACGAGCACGTGTGTGTTAATTATAACTCGTAGAAGGAGCGCAACTTAAACGATAGATAAGTCTGTAATATGCATGATAAGATTTTAACATATTTCATTACAAACGTTAGGTGTGAACATGCTTATATTGGTTGTGTGATAAGAGTTTTTAAAACACATTTTAAAACCATGGCAGTCCCTCCTGCTGATCCAATCCCATTCCACTTATTTCAACTTTTTTCATACGTCATGACTTACATTAAAAAAAGGTTTGCAATGCCTTTTTCACAAGTAAGAAAAGTTTTTATATCATTAGTTTTCTTTTTTCTTTTGCTCGAGACCATACCAATTTGAGAGCAACTTACCGTCTTGGACTGGGTCTGTATATATGGTTGTCGGCCTTGGTTATACCTCAGGTTTGCGTGACGTTCCTGCATGTACAGGGTCAGATAAAATTCCGTTCCATGGTCTACACGGATTTGATCCCACATGCCATACTCCAGAACAGCAGACCTATAGGAAAAAAAATACACGATTGAACGTGTGTTTTTTTTAGAACACCATTTCTAGGAACAAATAAGCATACCATTATAAATAATAGTATATAGTTACATTCCCCTAGTCATTTGTATAGATAAAGCTTTGACCTTTATATTGCATAATACGCATGGCGTCGTTGTTTATTTCAATTTGCCTGCTGTTGGATTAGCGCGACGTCATTAAACCAATGATATACAATTTACAAATATCACCTATTCTTTTACACAAACGTACGTTGTCGGTTACAATTCTTTAAGATCAAACACTTTATTCGTAATGAATACTTATTTAAAATGTCAAGTATTGATCGCATTTTTCACCGTAAGGAAAGCGAGCAAATGACCATGAAGCTCTATGAAATATACTTATGGCCAAAAGTTTTGTCCGATCTACAAAATCTATAATATCCAAAAGTCTTGTCCGATCTACAAAAACTATAATATCCAAAAGTCTTGTCCGGTCTACAAAAACTATAATATCCAAAAGTCTCGTCCGGTCTACAAAAACTATAATATCCAAAAGTCTTGTCCGATCTACAAAAACTATAATATCCAAAAGTCTTGTCCGGTCTACAAAAAATATGATATCCAAAAGTCTTGTCCGGTCTAACAAAACTATAATATCCAAAAGTCTTGTCCGATCTACAAAAACTATAATATCCAAAAATCTTGTCCGGTCTACAAAAATTACAATATCTGTTTTGTTTTATATTGCACACTCATAAATTTGGTATCGATGGAAAGAAGACATTAATATGCATTCAATGATTTTTATTTTTTAAGCCAGTACTGCCGGTACAGTAATGTGTTGAAAATTGGCATTGAGGATTTGCAAGGCACAAATGAAACCCATACCGGACAAGACTTTTGGCCATTAGTATATATTCGCGTGCTCCAAGTTCTGCGTTCATACAGCATAAACGCAATGAAAAATGCGAATATATTAAATATAAATATATCTCACCGGTACACGTGATCATAAATGAGAAAAATGTTCAAAACAGGCATGCTCTTATGGGAGACAATTTTGCTACTAAAGCCATCAATTGTTAGCACATGAGCAAACAGAGCAAGTTTTTCATTCTGGTCCATGTGCAATTTATGGCAAAAATACTCAGCGAAATATGGAAAAGGGTTTATATTCCTTGCACCCTGAAATGAAACAGTAAATATAAAACAATTGTATTACTCCTCCAGAGTTTAACATGGTTATAACAGATAAAACTATGAAAAGTCATATTTTAACTAATTAACAATTCATAACCATGGACAAGTTGAGACCAGTCGAATTCCTTATATCATACGCCATAACGGATTCCCTTAACCCAGTGTATTGTTCATTTTTAAACGCCAAAAGGTTTTGTCATTTAAAGCCAGAAAGGTTCTCGTACGTTAATTGAGCGGCCTAGCAGTGAGAGGTTAGCGGCTTAGCGGCAGGGTGGCATGGTGGCCTAGCGGCGTTAATTTGCCTAACGGCCTACCATTGCACTCTTCTTAAAAGCAATTGTTGATGCGTTTTCTTTTAAAACAATGATAAAATAATATATTTTTTTAATCACAAATGAGTGAAAGTGCGGCCTAACGGCTTGAAGTTCACGGCCTATAGGATGATTACGCCGATAGGCCGCTGACTTTACGTACATGGAAGGTTCAAACAATAACCCGAATCAATTTAGTCTCAAATACGTAAACTGTTAACAGTATGTAGAAAGTTTTATGTTTATAAACTGCGTTTCTTTGTAAAGACAATTACAAGTTGAATGAAAATCATAATGTCTAGAGTCAGGTTGTCGTCCCACAAAGTTTTGCACCTTTTACGCGGTGATCTAGGCCAGAAAAAAGCCTCGTTTAAACTATAATCATACTATTAAATCTAACCAAAAGTGATCCTTTTTTCTTCTCACAAATGTTTACACGTTTTCTTTTGTATTCGAGCATTATAAGGTCAATGTGTAAAAATGTGGAAGTACTATCCTTCTGAACTTTCCTGGCTTTATAAGACATACGTGCTGCATGGATTCATGGTACGATGTGTGTCCCGCATTACTCTCACAACTCGGACCTCAGAGACCCACATGCCCTGTGATGCTAGATATCCTGTTATCATTATTTTCTCCCATACGAAGGGCCAACTTAAATATAAAACACCATACTTTTATTTCCGTTAACGCATAAACAGAAATTGGTTTATTTCCACTAATCTGACCGACCCTATTTTCCTCCCGACCCGACACTTGTTGTCGAAGAACGGATTTTGTTTTCGTAATTTCCTAAAACATGTGCTTTTGTTTTGGAGCGAACATGTTAAAATTTGACTATTTTATATCAAACATTTTCTACAATAGATATATATCCTGAAAAAGGTCGATTTGGTACAGAATCCCGGTTTTCAAATAACAAGAGGCACATCAGTGCCTGTGCTCCACTGGCCAAAAGGTTCAAGCAAAGACCACCTAACGAACATTTTCGTCAAGTTTCATAGAAATACAATCATCAATTTTTGAGGAGAAGTTATTTAAAAAATTTTTTTACTTTAATAGCTCTGGCTGCCATGTTGCGCAGTGGACCGAAATGATTTGGGCAATTTGAGTAAAGGAGCACCAAACAAACATTTCTGTCAAGTTTTATCGAAAAAAGGTCATCGGTTTCGACGACAAGTCGTATCAAGTTTTTTTTAATTTTTTAGCTCTGGCAGCCATGGTGTGCAGTGGACTGGAACCATTTAACAAATTTTGGTTAATGACCACCCAAGGAACATTTCTGTCAAGTTTCATTAAAATCTGATCATCGGTTAACATTTAATCTGAATAGATTATGAAGCAAATATATAACCTGAACAAGAACTGACGAGATAGAATCGACTTGGTGTTTCACTTACACTTTTCGGCCATTTAAGTTACTAAAAATAGCTGTTTCATAAACTTTCAGAATGTCACTTAAACGAAAATTAATGTTCAGTCTATATATACTTTCCTATGTATAAATGTAAGGTTTTTAAATTGATCTTTTTGTGAGAACTTTATGCTTATATGTTTACTCATAAATTATTATTGTTTAAAAATTATTTAAAGATGCTATACGTGAAAAATTAAGACATTATTTTTTTTCTATTAAAGGGAGGTAATTCAGTAGTAAAATGTAATCAAAGCTATTAAAGCATGGCATTTCTTTTCTAACCATGTTGATATTATTACAGTCTATTCAGGCAAGATGCCTTTTGTTTTTACATAGTACCCATAGGTTCTGAAAAACAAGGAGCACTATTCCCAACAGAAGGATGTCACTCCCTATCACTGCATGAGCATCATAATAAAGAAATGTTTACTCAAACTGCAAGCTGCTCAATTGAAATAGGTATTTACCTCAAGCATACAGTTTTATAATGTGGCAAAATAGTCGGACTACTAGATTGTCATTCGGACTAGTAAAATATGCCATTATGCTAGTCCAACTGGCTAGTAGGTTAAAATGTTTTTCGTGAAGACTGCGGACGAGAAGTCCTTAAAGGTTTTTCTATTTTTAACTCTCGCAGCCATGTTGCGCAGCGGACCGGAACCATTTGGGCAATTTTGGTTAAAGGGCATCCCGATGAACATTTATGTAAAGTTTCATCAAAATCTGATAATCGGTTTCTGAGAAGATGTAGTTTAACGTTTTTTTCTATTCTTAGCTCTGGTGCCCATGTTGTGCAGCAGACCAGAACTGTTTGGGCTATTTTGGTTAAGGACTACCCAAGTAACATTTCTGTCAAGTTTCATTGCAATACGATCATCGGTTTCTGAGGAGAAGTCGTTTAAAGGTTTTTCTATTTTTACCTCTGGGGGCCATCTTGTGCAGTGGACCGAAACCATTGAAGCAAATTTGATAAAGGACCATCCAAGGAACATTTCTGTTAAGTTTCATCAAAATCTGATCATCGGTTTCTGAGAAGATGTTCTTTAAAGGTTTTTCTATTTTTTTGCCCTGGCAGCCATGTTGTGCAGCGGACCGGAACCATTTGAGCAATTTTAGTTAAGAACCACCCAAGGAACAATTCTGTCAAGTTTCATCAAAATCTGCCTATCCGTTTCAGAGGAGATGTCGTTTAAAGATTTTGCTATTTTTAGCTGTGGCGGCCATATTGTGCAATGGACCAGAACCATTTGAACAATTTTAATAAAGGACCACCCAAGGAACATTACTGTCAAGTTTCATCAAAATCTGCCGAACCGTTTCAGAGGAGATGTCGTTTAAAGATTTTGCTATTTTTAGCTCTGGCGGCCATATTGTGCAATGGACCGGAACCATTTGAGCAATTTTGGTAAAGGACCACCAAAGGAACATTCCTGTGAAGTTTTGTCAAAATCCGCTTATCAGTTTCAGAGGAGATGTCGTTTAAAGTAAAAGTTTACGCACGCACGCACTCACGACGGACAATCTGTGACGACATAAGCTCCATGGCCTTCGGCCAGTGGAGCTAAAAATAAAATAGGAAATCGTGTATGCCTACCTACATACCTTCTATTTATTTGGAGATGTAAGTTGAAACAAAGGATTATTTTGGCCTTATGACAGGACACTTTTCAAGAAATGTAAAGTTATAGGTTTACTTTATGGTTATCATTATGTCTGAGCGTGATTAAGAGTAGTCTAGCGTTCACATTCTCACATTTTGTTGCCCGGTAACTGGCACAGGTTTTAATTCTTATTCAAAACTTGTACGTCACAAAATAATACATGTGTGGAACTACATTTTCCTTTTTTAATTTCCGCCTAATGAAAACTTTGCGACCACACTCTTCGTATACATCCATTTCCGACTCTGATAAGATCTCGAAAAACGCATTTGGGAATTTAAACGCATAAAACAATATTCTGGCTCAAATTTGAAGCAGGTTTGTTAAAGCTTTCTGATTTGGGCTGTGATGACAATAAGACAACACCTAGCTTTTCCGTGCCTGTGATCTACAGACGTTGTGTGCATGCATTCGTATGTGTCCGTGTGCAACAATACGTTGTATGATAAATGCTGAGTCGCTTCTTATACTGTGTTGCAGGTCTGCTGTATCATTAGTTACCAAGGCAATAAGATGTGAATGTTGTCTGGGGGAAATAATGATATGCAACTTTTCATAATGGTGGCATATTACTGCCATAAGATAACCAGAAAGCTTTAGCGATTTTTTTGTGTTACCCCCCCCCCCCCCCCCCCTTTATTTTCGTGATGATCATCTAGCTATCTAGATAATATCGCGATACCTTGTTGGTAATATAAACATCATAAGACTAAAAACTGGCTTGAAACTGCCCAGAACGGCTACCTTGTACCAATTTAAGCTATACAACACTAGCAGGTTCACTAGTTATAGTTTGCGAGTTCCACTTCATAAGTAACATAATAACTGGTTAAATGTAACCATAATAAATACATGTATTGTGTTACAATTTAACATCACCAGAATACTTGTGCATTTTTTACACTTTGTAAAACGAAAAAAAAACGGTATTAATAAATAGTTTCCCTGTTTTGTATTCCGTGGTTACAATTAAAATACGGAAAAGGAAAAAGCCAATCAATTTTGATTTTCTCTTCAATCATTAGAAAACGAGAAAGGATATGTATGTTCCTTTTTCTTTCTTTTTTTACTTTCAATTGTAAAAAAAACGAAACGACGGTATATACACGGACCCTTCTTGTATTGACATTCAACACTTCAGTGAAATAGTGGCAGCATGTATTTTAGTATTGTATTATTTTGTCAGTATGCATTCTTATTCCATGTATTGGTCATAATGTATATGTCGCACTTACGCCAAATTATAACAAAATATTCTTTCTATTGTTTATTACAGTTTTAGTACAACTGTACCATTCCCAGCAAAGATACTAACTCTGTATATTTTTGTTATCATGCTTGTTACTCTTTTTTTTTGCATACAAAATTCATATAAAATGTCATATTGCTCATGTTCCTTCTTATTTGTACATATATTCACATTTCATGTAATACTCAATGCAGTATTCAATCTGTGAGACAAAATAATCATGACACTTGATAGCCTGATGCAGTGTTATGAAAATGCTACAGGCCGACACCTACGTGTATTGTTATAGAAACTAATTGAGATGAAATGACATTAATATAATAAGTTACAAATATAGTTTCAGGCCCTATTATACCCGATATCGGTCATATTCTGATTATGTGATGTATATATCACATCGACAACCAAAATGATTCACTTATTCATTGGGACAATCATCTGAAACGAAACTTGGTCAGCCAATGGTTAGTGGACAATAAGTTGTCACTGCACTTGGGTAAAACCGAGTCAATTTTATTTGGGTCCAGGCAAAAGCTTAGGTCACAATCTAATCTGCATATAACCTGTTCCGGTACATCCATTGAATCAACTTCATCTATCAAGTGTCTTGGTATTACTATAGACCAAAATCTGTCATTTTGCTCCATGGCCGAGTCTGTTATTAAGAAGGCCAACTCTCGGTTAAAATTTCTTTACCGCAAGAATGAGTTTCTTACTCAGCATACCAAGAAACTTCTGGTTATGTCTCTAATTCAGTGTCACTATGACTACGCATGCTCTGTTTGGTATAATAGCTTGTTATCTTTAAAAAATAAGTTACAAACTTGTCAAAATAAAATAATGAGATTTGTTCTTGGATTCCAGAGCCCATATTGACCCATCCCACTTTAAGTCCCTTAGCTGGTTACCGGTCCACAGAAGAGTTGAACAGATAATGTTGTGTCATATTTTTAAGATAAAAAATGGCCTGTTTCCGGATTACATGGGTGAACACTTTATTTCGCAAGATTCCGTACATAATTATAGTACAAGACTTAGTCAAAAGGGTGGGTATTGTCTACCTCAATACCTCTAAGTCAAAAGTCATGGTTCTAAGTCCTTTGCTTTCTCTGGAATTAAACTATGGAATGATTTACCTGTAGAGTTAACGGAGATCAACAGGTTACAAAGTTTTTAAGGTTGCCATCAAAAGTCATCTTATGAACAGTATTTAAAATTGTTTTTACCTATTTTGGCTCAGGATTTTAAATTGTTTGCTAATATCTTTTTACATTTTTAGTAATGTGTTTTCAATCCTAGCTGCAAACAGGAGTGTCACTAAATCAAGATTTGACTGATATACATTTTTATGACTCAATAGTACTATATACAATTATCAATCTATATACAATTTTGGTATAATATGAATTTGGTGACCTTATCTGGGAAAATATGCCTGACCAGTCCTGGACCAATGGCATTGCATCATTGATGTTGGACAACTGATATACCTCTTTCCTTAAAATGAAACATCGGTTAACCACAAAAGAGCATTACACTTTCCATGCAAAAATACAGCCTTTAATTTTAAATTACATTAGTTCTCTCTTACTAAAATAGTTGCAAATCAAAAAGGTTAAATACAGTCAATGCCCCCATTTTTACTTTTTTAACACCACTGTTCATAAATTGAGGGCACTTAATCGGTGCCTTTGATTGTTCGTAGAACGATTATCAAGATTTTAAAAATTAACTCATTTCACATTTCAGCAATCAGGACAACTAGTGTGTGGAAATGGTCAGTGGTATTAAGACATCCATTCAATCCGAAACAATTTGCGTCCACATCTCTTCAAGTTCGTCAAATATAATAACGACACAGCTATATATTTCAAGAAATGGAGCACTGATCAGATTTTTGTTTCATTAAGAAAAGCATTCATATTGAAACCTTCACTTAACAGTACACACTCCTGTAACATAATTGCATGTATCTGACCAAAAGCATACATTTTGTGCAGCCATGAGTTTATTTTAATATTAATGACATCTTTAAAGCAGCACTTTCACAGGTTAGCTATTTCTTCAAATTATGTCTCAGAATGGATAACTCAGTATCCCTCATCAGAACCATTTTTGTCGACAATTATTCATCCTTTTTGGTAAAGATGTTGTGTTATCACTACAACAGATTCAGTAATATAAGATAACCCAAATAGTAAATATATCAGCTGCTTTGAAAACAGCAGATAGTCGCATTTTATTAAACACTATTAGCCATAGACAAAAAAGAAAAGATTATCGAACTGGTCAAAGTGCAGCATTAAGCATTTCGGTATTGTTAGCATTTAAATGTTCAATTTGCATTTGTACAGTGGCTCTTGAAACCATTAGCATACAATAAGTGGAATTAGGCTAGAGTTTTGTTCAGTTCTTAACACACCTCATTAACAGACTGTCATTTGCTTGAATCAACCTTGGAAAAGTTCTTAAATGTTAACAAGTATACTTTAAATACAAAGTCGATAATTAAATCTACGAATTAGTAAACGCATCCCTTTTAAGTGGTAATTCTATATTGTATAGCCATGTTAACATTGTTTGAGCTACTCTTCACGTACAGGAAACCAATTTGAACGAATAAATTACGTACATAGTAACTTTGTTGAAGTGTTCCTAAAAGAACAAAGCACCATTGTTGGTGTGCTCACCAACAAAGCACTTTTGTATTTGATACAGTTGTAAATATGGCAACAAAATGCCTCTGGTTTTGCATTATACAAAGTTTTGTGGAAGTGAACATCGCTTTTCTAGTTTCAATGTGGTTTTATAACTTAACATAATACAATAAAACCTTAACACAATACAGTGTTAAATACATTTAACATAAACTGCAAAGAAACTGGTTATCCATGAGCTGTAAGAAAGAAGAGTGATCACCATCAATAATGTCATTTTCCTTGTTCTGTGGCGTAGAAGATTTAAAGGCATGCATGATGGAACAAGAAAACTGTTTAAAGAAATGTGTGAATGGTACTAAGTGTGAAAAAGAAAACCCTGATTCTGAAATGAACATGCTATTCAAGTCCAAATATAAGGCTATAAAAACATAAATAGTAGTTTAAAAGTATGTGTACGAAGAGTAATGACTTAGAAAACAGTGATTGAAAAAAACTCATATTATAAGCTGTTGGACATGCATAATACACTATCAATTGTTACATTGTTGGTATTGCACTACCTCTAAACGCTAGCTCCACCACCTTACGGTGGTGCAAAGAAAAAGAGCTTTCGACACTTCCGTGGTGAAGCTGTGCCCTAAGTTTACATGAACAAACGTGAGTATGATTTAAATTTTATTTGATAACTTCATTTAACGGACATATTTCGAAAATCGGAGAAAGTGGTATCGTGTAAGAACCCTTCTACTGCAGGCTGGATACTATTCGTTTCAATATTGTGCCAACTGTGGTGCCAGCAGCTTTTCTCCCGAATCGGACTTGATATTTTGAGATCTGATTGCATAGCAAGTACATTTCGGTGCTTAAACACCCCGTAAAAACATTATCACGCATGCAAACATAACTGTTATGTATTGTACCTATGCCAGAACACAACACAACTGATAAGCACTTCTTAAAAAGGAAAGATGCACATATTTATAAAAGTGGTGGCGCTATCGAGAATGCTTTGCGCTTGAAGTAATATAAAAAATTAACGCTTTTGGAATGAATACAAAAGTTGCTATATATGTTTATAATTCATTGTTATGCTGGTTATGCATACTACTTGCGGAAACAAAACTCTGTTTTGTTTTCTTGCCTGCTTCCCCAAGGCATGGTGAGGCCGCATCATTTAAAAAAAAAAAGAAGAAAACATTTTGTTTAATTAAATCATTGACCCTCTTTATTTTGCGGTTAAACAATGTTTTGCTTTAGCTGTTCGATATCAAGGTTTATCCCTGAAGTTTTCAATTTAACATCGGTGTAGCAATATTTATATATAATCAAGTTTGATATGTTTTATGAAATAATAAATGTATTATGACACGTGGTTATTAAAAATATCGTCACGTATGTTTCATTTTCAAATGCCATTGTATATTTTTCGGCCGAATGACGCAAATTTCGGAATTAACAGAAACATGTACAAGGTTTCTTTAATTATAGCTTATTTACATAAGAGCTTTTGTAAATTGTATAAACAATTTATTTTTTTACTATTCTATGCTGTAATCACATAGATGCAAAAAAGGGTATTATGTGATTAAAGCAATTATGCGCCATATAAGTTATAAATATTTTAGCACATAATATAAGTTCTTTTTCCATGTTGACGTGTGTAAATATTTATATCATATGGCTTTATCAAATAAATAAATCAACAGTGGACAGTACCACAGTGAATAATAGAGACTGTATGCATCCTCCGGATATTGCGTGGTGATTTCAATGGCGGGTACATTTACGCTTTACACGACTTTCGAAAAAGGTATCATTGTTTATCTTTTCATAACCAGATGGTACTCATCCATTAGATAATATTCTGCAGTAAATGAAGCGTGTTGTGTAAGTTACTTTGCATTGTAAAAGTAAAAGGAAGTAAAAATAAGCCACTTCTCATCGACGAGAGGGCACATTTTAAACGACCTCATTTTAAAACTTGCAAACAAATGCAGTTAAAATAATTTATGATTACTTTTTATGCGTTAAACATTAGGTTATGTGTTTGCACTTTCACATAGTCAAAGTCCTTTTGTCATGAATTAGTTTTGCAACATAAACAAATCATGCTCAATAACACATATATGACTTGCATACTGTATCATATAATGCAATAACACTACTGATCATTTGTATGATTATAGCGAACTTAATGTACCCTTTATTGCGAATTTCGAATATTAAAACAATCAGGTTGTGTTCTCAATTGGTATTATGTCAGTTTAACTGAATACAAATGCGTTTTGATTGCACTCAAAGCATATGAATACTTTGATCTTAGAAAATCAGTCGAGCAAGCAGATTTGACGTTTTCAAGTGTAATAATTTTCTTCTGTTTACTTATCGGAGATTTTTTACATGTCTGCTTACTAATGTCAACATTTTTTCCCCTGAACAAATCAATTGCCCTTTAACCGATTGATTAATTTCACTTGTCTCGTGAACATCTTTTTAATTTTCTCTTTCAAGAGTCTGAGAATAGTTTTTTTTTTTTTAATATCCGCATCCAGGCTTTCAATTCTTTCACACAATGTTGGTGGTCCTTCGTTACCCCATTAATAAATTCGCCATACGTTTTGCTATGTCTTCATATGTTAGTTTTACCATCTAAACACAATATAAATGTCTTCCATTGGCCAGTACCATCTTCATGGACTTTATCATATGTTCAAACACACCGGGGCGACTCTTTATTTATTTTTTAGCAAGATATGATTTTTCAAGACACTGTCTAGAGAGCACTGCAAAGTTAACGTTAGAATATTCAGGTTTAAACGCACCCTTTCTGTCTTGTCCCTGATTTTTCCATCCAGATCTGAGAATTTTCCCATTAAAACATATCAGCTAAAATCGCTTCACATCATCAGCATAACGCATATCTCGAGTGCTGTCTAAGGAAAATCATTCAACAACATCAACATACAGTAAATATGCAATATAAGACAATGGCAACTTTCTCTCCGCTAAAAGGGTTGTGAATTTGACATACATTTCAATTAGATTTTCAGATTTAAGATAAACTTACACAGGTGGAATTTTCTGGATAATAACATGGTTCTGTTTGAACTGCAGTTGATGTTTCCAACAGGGACATGCCTTTAAAGTTAACCCTCAAATCATCGTCGATTTCGATTTCACTGATTTGTTCAATTGCCCTATGTACATTCGTAACAGGGGTGGTTGCTTTGAGGATTTTTTTTCTATGGAGAAAGGTGTTCAAAGTTTCGATTTTTTCTATAGCTCTGTCTCATTATTTGGCAAAATGGCTGAAGATTTTAATTCATTTGGGATGACTCAAAAATCCTTTAAATATATTGACACCAGTTTATTATTCGAATATATTCACACCAGTTTATTATTCGAATATTTGCATATTTAATCTTCATATTTCTGTCATTGTGTTTTGATGTATAGTGAGTTATGATTTGTCCAAACTACGTGAATGGTAAATCGCAGTAAAATCATACAAATACTTCCTTTTTTACCTAAAAAAGCCATAATGCAAGGTAAAATCAAACATAATTACTCACAATATATGATACAATTTCTTACAAACACTATTAAAAACTCGCAATCAATCAATCATACACGGGTTGATAATGTGTATTCGCTGTAAAGGATAAACTATCAATAATATATGATACAGCCAATAAATTATAAGCAAAATTTAAATAGATGACAAATGTTCGATAGGAATTTGCTTAAACTTTTTGAATATGCCTTATTTGCAGCATATTAAATACACGTATCATATATCAAAAAACGGCATAATTTAAATGAAAATTGAATATTTAGAGATAGACCTGGAGTTGAATATCAGTGTCCCCTAGTGAGTCTCAACTTTTTCATACATAACACTTAATGGCTAGAACAACGCCATACACAAGATAAATTGATTCTTTATAATAGTATTTATGTAAAGTTTACTAACTTTAAGTCCAGAGTTAAACCATTACAATATGCTTGAACTAAAACCCCGGTGTAAATATCGTGTATCGGCCATTGAAATAACCTCGCAATATCCAGATGCATACAGTCTCGTGTTTTCGATCGGGGTGAAATCCGCGACTGGTTTTCTTAAAATAAAGTTATCTTTAAGACCATTCATGGCTGACTCTTCCACAGATTGCATCGTAAAAATGTAAACAACTAAACAGTAAACAGTACAAGTGTTAAAGGGGCTGTACTCCGTGTGATAAAATAGCGAAAAAAAATATTTGTCGAAAACTTACATAAACTTGGCATCGATGTATACCATGCATTGAAACTTACTGAAATACCACATATTTTACAATGTATTCAAGTTTAGCAGTTGTTTCGTTTTTGTTTTTTTCATTAAAAAAGATTACTTGGTATGTCTACCAGGTAGAATTCATTCCTTATGCATGATTGGCTAGTCGGTGTTATCATGTGATATAACCGAGGTAGGTTTATAGCTTAATTACGTCACCCAATAAGAGTAAGCCTTCATTTTCCAGTGGATACGATGCTGGCAATTTTGGCGACACGGGTTCGAACCCGTTCTCATACACATTTTTTATTTTACATTTTGGTACTTTTTTACAATCATGATATCAAAGCGTTTCTATTGGATAATTGTCATGAGATTCGTTACAAAAATATTTTTTGGTGTCAATCTGGTGTACAGTCCCTTTAAAAACAGTGTCATTAAAAGGCTTTGTAGGAATATATTGATTAAGTAAAATGTTTAAGAAACTTTTAATTATTTATAGACTGATAATAACTTCACTTACTTGTACGTTTACAACGGTTAAGACCGGTGGTGGTCTATTTGAGAATCATTTTGAGGTCACGTGGTTCCTCACCATGTCAATGGACTACTATATTCATGTTTTCATGTTTACATTTTCTTCTCCTTAAAAAGCTAACACGTTTGTCATTATGAATAGTCTGTACTTCTTATATAGTTAATGTTGTATTGGTTATACTTAATTATCCATTTTTATTTCGTTATTACCAATATATTTTAACGAGCTCCAGCATTGGCATTCTGAAACACTCTTTAAAGATGGAAGTGAATATAATAAGGCTTAACAAAGCTACTCCTTATATAAGTATCGAATAATTAAAGCTATATACCGACCACACTAGGTATATAGAAATTCTTAATGTAGAACTTTAATGGGATTTATATGCTTTGACATGCGAAGGTTTCAGTGAAAGTATCGTTCGGGGAGTTGGAATTGTAATTCCAGATCTCCATTAAGGTTTGGTGAACGTCCGCTTTTCCCTTTTTCAAAAGCACGTACTACACCACCCTGGTAAACTGATTTGTTAAAGCATCCAACACCGATTTTTTTGTCTGAATGTAACAGAATAATAATGGTTATTTAAGTTACAACCCTTATTCACGGGTGCGAAACAGTGGCTCCAGCTCTTTTAGGAGCTGTGTATAAAAAAGAGCCAATGACACTTCCGAGCTAGAGCAAAAGAACGGATATCATCGTAAAACGTAAGTATGATTCGTTATTTTATCTAATATCACAATTATGAGGGCTTATTTGAGAAATTGGGGAATGCAGTGCCATATAAATAGGTTAACAAAGCTACTCCTTATATAAGTATCGAATAATTAAAGCTATATACCGACCACACTAGGTATATAGAAATTCTTAATGTAGAACTTTAATGGGATTGCGTTTAA
Organism: Mya arenaria; assembly: GCF_026914265.1. Classification (NCBI taxonomy): domain Eukaryota; kingdom Metazoa; phylum Mollusca; class Bivalvia; order Myida; family Myidae; genus Mya; species Mya arenaria. Next base: position 31,868,284 of record NC_069128.1, read on the forward strand.
GGTTCTTTGGTCATGGTCAAAGTTATTATTTAAGGAACTGTGCACCAGATGATCAATTTGAAAGAAACAAATGTCAAAAACTGACATAAACTTGGTAGTTATGTGTTGTAGTGCAATGAAGTACCACATAGTTTACAAATTATTAACGTTTAGCAGTTATTTCGAATTTTCCATCGAAAAAGTTTACTGAGTATGTCTACCTAGTAGAATTCATGCCTTATGCCTGATTGGCTAGTCGATGTTGTCACGTGATATTACCAATTAGGCCTAAAGCTTAAATATACCACTCGTTTGGAAGCTTTTCGTATCACAATGGATACAACACTGTACTGGAATTTTTGCAACACAGTTTCAAACCCGGTTTCTTTACTTTTTAAAATAATGATATCAAAACGTAACTATATAAAGAATTATCCTGAAACTTTTTTGGAGCCAAACATGGTCTACAGTCTCTTTAATTGTAAAATGGTTGGTATTAAAAAAAAACTTAAGTAAGGGCCAACAAAACCCTTACATGAGATTGTGATTAGGGCCTCGAGAGATTTGATCATGGTCACGGAATAAAAGAAAGCAGATTAAACTAAATCTCTTCTGCAAATTATTAAAAACCCTGCACTGTCACATCGTGATTCCCGTTTACTTTGATTTAGGTTTTTTTACCAGGCACGCATTACATCACTATTGTATACACTGTAAGTGAAAGCGGCGTTTTCGAGCGCGCGGTCGTACTTTTTTATTATGTTCACATATGCTTTGCTTGATAGATCAATTCTACTTGAGCATGATTTATATGCTTTGACATGCGAAGGTTTCAGTGAAAGTATCGTTCGGGGAGTTGGAATTGTAATTCCAAATCTCCATTAAGGTTTGGTGAACGTCCGCTTTTCCCTTTTTCAAAAGCACGTACTACACCACCCTGGTAAACTGATTTGTTAAAGCATCCAACACCGATTTTTTTGTCTGAATGTAACAGAATAATAATGGTTATTTAAGTTACAACCCTTATTCACGGGTGCGAAACAGTGGCTCCAGCTCTTTTAGGAGCTGTGTATAAAAAAGAGCCAATGACACTTCCGAGCTAGAGCAAAAGAACGGATATCATCGTAAAACGTAAGTATGATTCGTTATTTTATCTAATATCACAATTATGAGGGCTTATTTGAGAAATTGGGGAATGCAGTGCCATATAAATAGGTTTAATTTTCACACGTATTTCGGTTATTTTGTAAACATATTGTTTATGGAGTTATAAAACCGATTCTCCCATCAAACACATCAATGTTTACAAACAAAAGTAGAACATTTTCACCAATTTTCAGCTGAATTTCACTCAAGAAGCTTACATTTAAGATAAAGCCAGTATTATCGAGTGCTTTTATTTTGTCGGGAATAAAAATGACCGCCTGATTACCGGAATGAGCATGTTTATACTCCTTTTCTGGGTTGAGCTGGAGCCAAAGCCAGGGAGCTGGAGCCAAAGCGTGGAGGCTGAGCCAATACGCTGTATAATAATGCCCGTTTTGATGAGAATTATCGGCAAATTCCGAACGCTAAATTCTTTATTAATAACGATTATTGCATCAAATGTGTGTTTTCGGTCCACTATCGCGGTGTGTTAAAACGCAATTACCCGGGCGTTATCGGTAAAAAACGTGCAATATTCAGTAAATTCACGTGGCGTTACTTTCCGGCTTTTTTGTTTAACCTAAGCGCTATCAGGGCCCGCATCATAACAATGGAGACTGAGCGACCTGGTTTCTTACCGAGTGTGGGACAACGATGCAAATATTGCACTTAAACATATTTCAGCATACATAGCTGTATACAAACATTAAAGAAATGAAATAAACTACATATAACTTACATATTTCCTTCTGAAATATCTTTGCCTGGCAAGCTGATATGTGTTTACTAGATAGTACTATCTTCAGTTGTTTTGACTATTTGTTTGCTTTAAAAGCACTAAATTAAGTCTAAAACGTTTAACTCCCCCCAACTTTAGTCATTTCTGTTGATTTTATTCAGAACAAACGACTTATATGGACATGATTCCATTACTTCGTATGCAATGAACAAAGAGTTTTCAAATATATTTTTCTCTGTGAGATGCTGAAGATGCTGAACATTTTGTCCAGAACATTTTAACAATTTTTCACGGTTTAAATTAGTTGCCAAAACATATAAATGTTAAAGTAGGAATATATCGGTAATTATTCGATTACCCGATAGGTATTGTCTGTAAATAATGCAGGTAATCCAGTAAATTACTAAAAAAGAAAACACTTTCCAATCGACTGAACACTGAAAAAAATGGCGTTGAAACAAAAATGAAACTGTCGAGTTTTTTTGCAGCCCTATTCGAGCTTAATGTAAAACTTTTTCAGTGACATCACTCGTGACGTCACACAACTACATGTTATTGAGGTTATTTTGAACTGTTTCTGTATTTTCGTGACATTAAACAGATTTTCAACAAAAAAGTTACTCATTCTGTGTAATTTTATGCAGGAATGGTTAATACACCTTTTTGCGGTTGTTACCATCTGCAAAGGCCCTTCAAATGGTTTACAACCCTCGCGCTACTCGTCGGGCTGTAAACCATTTTGCGGGCCTTTGCAGATGGTAACGACCTCAAAAAGGTGTAATTACCCTGTATTAATTAATAAAAAAAATGTTTATATGTTATCGTAATAAAGCAAACCTGTGTTATGTTAATAGTGACAAAAAAATAATGTTAAAATGGTATATCTGTGACAGTGCAGCTTTAATATCGTGCTCTTACTTATGCTGTATAGACACCTTGCAGGTCCAGGAAACAATGAATTATTGTAAGAATTCACACTAGTTTTCTTTTAATCTAAGCCAAGCTCGCGTTTAATGTCGGTAAATAGAGTACCTCATTTTCTCATTTATTATCAAATTGTTTTTGATAATGTTGATTTTTAGATTTTGAAGATGAATTTCTGAAACATAAATTTCTGAAACAATATAGGGTTGAATAAAGTGTCCTTTCATAACTAAGCTTTCAGTCCTTTGATTTAATGAAGATTTTGCTAATTCATATTATCTTTAAAACCATTTTTGGCTGAGTCGGATTTGGCTGACTGGGAATGTTTTTGGCATGTGACTGTTAAATGTTTTAAAAATAATTTGTGGTTGATAATAAACATGATTCCCATTTCTAAGTAATAATCGGATTTAAATCAACTCTGAATTTAAGTAGTACAGTTTTAGTTAAGTTTAAGCCATGAAAAGGAAATGGGAATCATGTTTATTAATTTTCCAAATTACCTTATGTTATTAGTGTGTAATGAAATCAAAATGAAGCCTTATTTGCATTTACGAAATATGTTGCCTTACTGTTTCAATTTATTTTCTGCATTATGTAAACTGTGATTTGTATGCCATATAACATGACCCATGATTGGAATAGAATTAATCTTTATCTTTTATCAAATTTTTAACATTTTCAATTCATTCTTCCAAAACTTATTCACACCGATCAGAAAGGTTATGTAAAAGGCAGGTATATTAGTGAGGCGAACAGATTTATACAAGATGTAATAAAATACGTCGATGAATCTAATGAAGAAGGCATTATAATCTTTCTCGATCAAACCAAAGCCTTCGACCGGGTTGAGTGGTTATGGGTGGAAAAATGCCTGGAAAAATTCAATTTTGGCGAAAATTTTAGGTTATACATCAGAATGATGCTATACGGCTCCAAAGCTGCAATAAAAACCAACGGTTTCATTTCCGAGTTTTTCAGTCTGTCTCGTTCTATTAAGCAGGGGTGCCCGATCGCCCCCCTGATCTATATCCTCCAAGCGGAAGCCATGGCAACTGCGATCCGCCAGGATAACAATAGTGAGGGTATTAAACTTCCCTCCCGCAATACTGATAACAGAGAAGCGCGAATCAGCCAATTTGTAGATGATACTCAACTTTTTTGCAGAAATGAAAAATCTCTTCCGCAAATATTTCACAATTTATCGGACTATGAAAAGGCATCCGGATCTAAACTAAATAAATCGAAAACAACCGGTCTGCTTATAGGTAGATTTGTCACGTAACCGTCGTTACGTATCAACTTTAAAGTGTTACGTAACATAAAAGTTACGTATGAAACACTTTAAAGTAATAACCAAAAATCAATAATAGAATTCAAAATTTATTTGATGGTGATCAAATGTAGATACACTTAGATGCTGACAGTTCGTGATAGCCGCTGGCTATTAGACCAATTAGCGTGACAGTTCATGACTATAGAATACATCCTTTCGTCTATAACAAGATATTAGATATGCATACCTGTCACAAACTGGACGAGATCAGCAGTATATATGAACGCATGTTACTCATTTTAGTTAGATTTAGGTTTTGGGCGTGGACTGGACATATGGCCCGTATGATACTTTATTATATACTGATTATTATACTTAGAAAGAACGGTGAACAATAAAGACTTAGAACACTTGAACAGTTGTTGGTTGGTTACTGAACGAACTATCACGAAAGTTAAGTGAGCGTTGGCGTTACGTGACAGATTAAAACAAGAGATGTTAGTGAAACATTTATGCCCCCTTGGGAGCCAAATTGTTAGTAGGATTTGGACACTTAAATAAAATATGGACAATCAGAAAACCCTTTTTCAGCTTACAGTCACACTGACCTTGACCTTTGACCCACTGACCTCAAAATCAATAGGGTTCATCTGCTGGTCATGACCAATAAGCCTACCTAGTATGAGGTCCCTGGGTCAAAGCGTTCTCAAGTTATTGATCGGAAACCGTTTTTCATGTTAAGGTCACACTGACCTTGACCTTTGACCCACTGACCTCAAAATCAATAGGGTTCATCTGCTGGTCATGACCAATACACCTACCAAGTATGAGGTTCCTGGGTCAAAGCGTTCTCAAGTTATTGATCGGAAACCGTTTTTCATGTAAAGGTCACACTGACCTTGACCTTTGACCCACTGACCTCAAAATCAATAGGGTTCATCTGCTGGTGATGACCAATACACATACCAAGTATGAGGTCCCTCGGTCAAAGCGTTCTCAAGTTATTGATCGGAAACCATTTGGTATTCCGACCGACCGACAGACAGACCGACCGACCGACATGTGCAAAACAATATACCCCACTTTTTTCAAAAGGGGGCATAAAAAACCTCACCGAAGTTTAAGGACATATCGTGGACAAAAAACAACGTTAAAACCCTTGGAATTCACCATGGATATAACATTAACCACGATCTTATTTATGATTCTTTCATCGCTAAAATAAAATCTTGTATTAACATTTGGAAATCACGCAACTTAACGCTGCAAGGGAAAGTATTGATAGTAAAAACGTTTGTTATATCTCAGCTTCTTTATGAAATCGAAATAAACGGTATACCGGACAAGTACTCGCAAATGATCGATAAAATTATTTCGGATTTTATATGGGAAAATAAACAACCGTTAATAAACAAAACTACTTGTCAATTACAACGCGATCAAGGCGGCTTGAACATGCCAAGTATAACCGTAATTTGCAAGGCATTAAATGTTAAATCTATTTACAGATTAATTCAATCTGAACCACAAAACTGGAACACAATAGGCAAATTTTATCTGCAATGAGAAGATGACAGATACGAAGAAAACTATTTTTTATGTAAATGCTCGTCATTAAAAAACATGAGATTGTCACTCGGAAATAATCCCTTCTATATAAAGGCTATTAGTGACTGGTGTGATTTTGTCCACCTATTGACAAATAATGACTCAAACATGAATACACGGCTGTTCGGAAATCATTTAATAACCTTTCGCTATAATCCGTTATTATGCCCCCTTTTGAAAAAAGTGGGGTATATTGTTTTGCACATGTCGGTCGGTCGGTCGGTCGGTCTGTCGGTCGGTCGGTCGGAATACCAAATGGTTTCCGATCAATAACTTGAGAACGCTTTGACCGAGGGACCTCATACTTGGTATGTGTATTGGTCATCACCAGCAGATGAACCCTATTGATTTTGAGGTCAGTGGGTCAAAGGTCAAGGTCAGTGTGACCTTTACATGAAAAACGGTTTCCGATCAATAACTTGAGAACGCTTTGACCCAGGAACCTCATACTTGGTAGGTGTATTGGTCATGACCAGCAGATGAACCCTATTGATTTTGAGGTCAGTGGGTCAAAGGTCAAGGTCAGTGTGACCTTAACATGAATAAAAACGGTTTCCGATCAATAACTTGAGAACTCTTTGACCCAGGGACCTCATACTTGGTAGGTGTATTGGTCATGACCAGCAGATGAACCCTATCGATTTTGAGGTCAAAGGTCAAGGTCAGTGTGACCTTTACATGACCTTTACATGAAAAACGGTTTCCGAAGATGAACCCTATCGAATACCAAATGGTTTCCGATCAATAACTTGAGAGCGCTTTGACCTAGGGACCTCATACTTGGTAGGTCAAAGGTCAAGGTCAGTGTGACCTTTACATGACCTTTACATGAAAAACGGTTTCCGAAGATGAACCCTATCGAATACCAAATGGTTTCCGATCAATAACTTGAGAGCGCTTTGACCTAGGGACCTCATACTTGGTAGGTGTATTGGTCATGGCCAGCAGATGAACCCTATTGATTTTGAGGTCAGTGGGTCAAAGGTCAAGGTCAGTGTGACCTTTACATGAAAAATGGTTTCCGATCAATAACTTGAACGCTTTGACCCAGGGACCTCATACTTGGTAGGTGTATTGGTCATGACCAGCAGATGAACCCTATTAATTTTACGTTAATGTGACCTTGAACTGATAAACAAGTTCTGATAAACAACATGAAAAAAACGGGTTTCCTAAAGGATTTTCATCTTTATACCTGTAAGTATGCCTAAGGACTTCAAACATGGTAAGTTTGCTAAATGATTTCCTTTTTATAATTATTCTGTTTGGGCTGGTCATTAGGAAAGTTGGGAAGCTATTGCCGAACACCAGGCTTTTGCGTTGTCGTTGACCTTATTTTGTTAAATTTTATCAGCCAGCTCTTATTATCTCCAAATTTTGTTAAATTTTATCAGCCAGCTCTTATTATCTCCAAAAAACTTACATCCTGGTGATGGTAGGGGACCATTAGCTCCTGCTGCTGCCCAGTTTGACCTACTGTTAAGGTCAATTTCACTAAGAAGTTGGCCTGTGATAAAACTATTTTCAACTAAAATCCTATATAATTAATATACTGTTCAAGATAATACTTACAATGCTTAACATAAGCCCCCATGTGGTTCTGGGGTTTGTCTGCATGGCATAAGAATCTGGACCACTGCTTACCCCTTGCATGATCGTAAAAGGCGACTAATAGGGGCTTTAAATATCCTTTAACAGCTTTATAACATCTTGTATTTTTATATTTGTAGAAAAATGAACACACCAAGTTTAATCAGTGGATGTTCCCTTCAGCTAACTGGACTGTTTGCCAGGCTGCAACAAGGGAAAATAAGTGTAGAAAACGCTAACATAGAACTGATTAGAATCACAGATGACCTAGATAAGGCTGCTAACAATTGCAAGTCATCATTAGAAACAGTTATAATGGAGAATAAAAAGCTTAGACAGCAGAACCAGGGCCTCCATAAAGACGCCTACAATAAACAGGAACAGATCCTCCGCCTACAATCAAAAACTCTGAAGCTGGAGTCTGAGAGAAATGTAGCCCTAACTGAACTTGCAGAACTGAAGAAATGGACTGAGGATGACGACACAGTTCTTCTGGATGCTAGCGGAGGTGTTCTGGATGCTAGCAGAGATGTTCTGGATGCTAGCAGAGAAGTTCTGGATGCTAGCAGAGATGTTCTGGATGCTAGCGCAGATGTTAGCGGAGATGTTATGGATGCTAGCGGAGATATTAGCGGAGATGTTCTGGATGCTAGCGGAGATGTTCTGGATGCTAGTGAAGATGTTAGCGGAGATGTTCTGGATGCTAGTGGAGATGTTAGCGGAAAAGTTCTGGATGCTAGTGGAGATGTTCTGGATGCTAGTGCATTATAAGACATATGGCCAGACAAGAAGGAAGGACAAGAGAAAACAGATTGACTTCGAATGAGTATCAAGACATGGGATATAATTGCTCTTCTTTTTAAAGATGTATCATTTCGGTTGAATATAAAATGCTTTTTGGAACTATTTGGAACTATTTGGATTCTGACAGTGACCGGATGTGTGACTTTGAAGACAATGACAGCTATTTTGTGTAGTTTGGTGATAAAGATATGGCTTGAACTACAGCAAAAATATTTTAAAACTGACACCTGATATTGGCAATATCAGGTGTCAAGTTTGGTAATACAAATATTTTATAATTGCAGGACAGTTGATTTTTAAAGGGTTGTATGAGATAACTGAGATTTTAAAGGCTGTGTTGGATTGTTCTGGTTTTGACAATTATTTCTTTATTAAGGTGTTAAACATATGGCTAAAGTTAAGCCAAAGTATTTTTATTTTAATTATGAAAAAGTGGCCACTTTTATGGTTGTTGTAGAGATTGTTTTGTAGATATATGCCATGTTTCTTTTAGAGCTACATTGTAAGGTTTTTTGCATAGTTGTCATCATTTGAATAGTTGCTGTCAGTAGTACTTTGATTTAGTCTTCTTCAATGAATATAGGCTTAGACTAGAAGTTGATTTGTTTATTTTGAACCATTTTTTACCGAGATCTTGTTAATTCAGAGCTCCAGAAAGAATAATTTTGTACATGCTATTTTTTCCTCGACACCACATTTCCTAGTTGTTAAAATTCGTAATGGTGCTTGTCAAAATCAGTCTTTAGGCTGGTCTTTGTAAAGAACTAAACATTTATGTTGTACACATTATTTTGTGGAGCTCTTTAAAGTAACAGTTTTTAAAAAACAACTATGCTACCAATCAATACAATGTAGCTCTTTTACTTGTCATGTTCATGTTTGATTAATAAAAATAAACTTTAGGTCCAAGTATACCATGCCGAAGACAAAAAAAAGATCGCTGAGGCAACAGAGGGCTTTGGACAAAATGCGAAAGCAGAAAAAGGTACTTTTGTTTCTTAAGGTTAAAGCATTTATATCTATACTGAGCAAAAAAAGAAATTTGACATACTAAATAGTTGAATTCTTTAGACTGCACCTATCAATGAATAAGGACGAATATCTGTAAATGTTACTGCAGTTGAACCACTAATTTCAGGGCTGTATGCACGTTTTAACATACAAGGAAAATCCCATAGGAAATAAATTTAAAGCGATGTAAAGTTGAGTATATATGAGTACAAGATACTTTTTGGGTATGATGTTGACTTCGGTTTGTGGACAAAAAATTCTGTTGACTTCACATATTCACTTTCTCAGACTAAGTGCTGTTCTTCATTTTCAAAAATTGCTCTATCTTTAACATTTTATGTTGTTCGTTTGTAGTTCCAATTGAATGAGATTAACATGATTTTATGGTCAGTGATCTAACAAGAAAATATACAGTTGCCTCTAATCATGTTATCAAACAAAGGAGATCTTTATCAGATGCCTGCTTGATCAGTTACTGATCTTGGACTCCTTATTTGAAATACCATTGTGTTAATGTTTAGTGCTATAATTTCTGCCTGACATATGTCATAGCTTCTGCAGGTTTGTCTTTTAAATTTTACATTAAAGCATTTTTTATGATTTCAGGTGGTTCCTAATAGCAGTATGGATATGCCCCTTGAACCAGTGAATTCTCAACTAGACAGTCAAGCCCCTGCACCTCAAACATTTAGTGTGCCTGTTGAAACCGAGCCTCAGCATCAGGATATATTCTATGGATTAAATCCAAGCAGTGTTATGATGGGATATATTGACATACAAGTGCTGGACTACTACTCTGCCTTGTTGAAGGCTCAATGTGCACAAACACATGGACTGATACCACCATCAGTTCTTTATCAGCAGCAACTATCAAATGAAAACATACATACAGGACAGATTGTACCAGAAGGTGTGGATGCTGTGCAAATACATTTTATAAATGACCACTACCTTGTGAGTGCTAAACAGAATGACACCATCACTGTTTTTGATTCACTGAAAAACACGAATAGAGTCCAACGTCTTATCCCACAACTTAGAAGAATTTATGGTGATCTTGGTAAACTAAGCATAAAATATATTGTCCCTCAAAGTCAAGGCACATCTGATGATTGTGGAGTATTTGCTGCTGCAAATGCTTACTTCTTAGTCAACGGTGAATCACTCTACCATCTTATTCTGGACCAGGATGCCTTAAGAAATCATTTAAAGCTGTGTTTGCAAAATGGGACAATAACAGACTTTCCAAAAGAAAAGGAAACTTTCAGGAGTGATTCATTGAAAAGTTACTTTGATGATCAAGCCAAAAGAAAGTTACAGAAACAAACTCAATTATTAAACAATTCAAAAAATACCAATGTGTGTGTTCAGTTAATTGCAACAAGTAAGCAAGCAGAAAAGCAAAGGAGATGGCGACATAAACAAAGGGAACTAGATATTGACTGTGCAAGACAAAAGCGTGCCTATGAGCAACGTAAAGCAAGACAAAAACAAAGACAACATGACATAAATAAAGCCAGACACAAAAGGAGTGATGAACAAAGTAAAGTGAGGCAGAAACACAGAGATCGAAACCTTAATGAAGCAAGAAACAAAAGAAATGATGAACAAAATAAAGTTAGACAGAAACACAGAGATCGAAACCTTAATGAAGCAAGAAACAAAAGAAATGATGAACAAAATAAAGTTAGACAGAAACACAGAGAACATGACGCAAATGAAACTCGACGCAAACAAACTGTTGAAAAAAGTAAAGTAAGACACAAACACAGAGAACAAAACCTTTATGAAGCCAAACGCAAAAGGAGTGATGAACAATGTAAAGTAAGACACAAACACAGAGAACAAAACCTTTATGAAGCCAAACGCAAAAGGAGTGATGAACAATGTAAAGTAAGACACAAACACAGAGAACAAAACCTTTATGAAGCCAAACGCAAAAGGAGTGATGAACAATGTAAAGTAAGACACAAACACAGAGAACAAAACCTTTATGAAGCCAGACGCAAAAGGACTGATGAACAATGTAAAGTAAGACACAAACACAGAGAACAAAACCTTTATGAAGCCAGACGCAAAAGGAGTGATGAACAATGTAAAGTAAGACAAAAACACAGAGAACAAAACCTTTATGAAGCCAGACGCAAAAGGAGTGATGAACAATGTAAAGTAAGACAAAAACAAATGACTGCTAATCCACAAAAGGCAAAGAAAAAAAGAGCACAAGAACAGCAGAACTATAGAAAGAAAGAATTTGATTTGCAGAAAGCTTCTGTGAAGTTTACTAAAAATATTAATCAGTATCCAGAATATGTATGTACTTGCTGCAGTCGAATGCTATATAAGAGATCAGTTGTATGTGTTGACAATGTGTCTTTCAAAAGAGCAAGTAGTGATCTGTTAGCTCAATGTTTGTCCATCAATGATACTGCAGAAGGTAAAAGATGGCTCTGTCAAACATGTCTACGTTATATAAGACAGAATAAGATGCCACCCCAGTCAGATGCCAACAATTTGAAATTGCCTTCTATACCTGAAGATTTACAAGATTTAAGTACACTAGAAGAAAGATTATTATCACAACGATACCCATTCATGAAGCTCTTGGCCTTACCAAAAGGTAGACAGAATGCTATAAAAGGTGCTGTGGTTAATATCCCGGTAGAAGTAAATACAGTTGCGGAAAACTTACCGAGAACCCCCTTAGAAGCTGGACTTGTTCCATTAAAACTCAAACGCAAAGTTGAGTATAAAGGCCACTACTCTTTCCAGTACATCAGACCTGAAAAAATTCTTGGTGCACTTCATTGGCTTATGCAAAACAATGTTCTATACAGTACAATACAGCTTAAGCACACATGGGTGGATGAATGTGTAGAAGAAGATGTTGATACATGGAATGAACTGACAGGTAATGTACCAGAAGGTGAAGCAACTGAAGGTACTCTAGTGGAAGAAGAAAATGATAATGATACAGTAGAAGAAGACAGTACTAATGAATCAGACACAGAGGAAATAACACCCATTTCTGAGGACCCCTCGCACAATGTCCAGTTTGAAACCTGTGTACAACCAACAGATCTATCACTTGATGCCAGCAGAATAGTGTCTATAGCTCCTGGTGAAGGCAAAAGACCATTGGCCATACTTGGAGATGAAAACTTTGAAGAACTTTGTTTTCCAACATTATTTCCCTCTGGTAAATTTGGGTACAAATACCAAAGACCAGTTCAATTGTCTGTCAAGAAATATTTTCAACGAAGAATACTTGAGAAAGGTGGTCACTTCGCCTCAAATATCGAGTACTTATTTGTTGCACAGTTCCTATCTGAATGGCACCAGATCCTCTCTTGCATGTCAATTGCCTTGAGGAAATCAAAAAGTGGCCATGACGGCGAAACGTTCAATGCTGGATTCTTCAAAAATAGAGACATGATTCGCCCATTGCTTACCAAAGATGATGCTTACAGGTTTCTGCAACCAATAAGAGGCAGTCCACCATACTGGCAGAAGGTGATGTTTGAACTATTGGCTGCTGTAAAACAGTTCAAAATTTTCACCTGGTTCCTTACCCTGTCTGCTGCAGATATGAGATGGGAAGATACTCTGAAGGCACTTGCAAAGCAACAAGGAAGAACATTATCCAATGAAGAAATCCGAGAAATGACTTGGGAAGAAAGATGTTCTCTACTTAGATCTAATCCTACAACAGCTGCAAGACATTTCCATCACAGACTACAGTGTTTGTTTACTGATGTAATCCTGTCACCAGCTTGCCCCCTTGGAAAAATCAGCAGGTACTTCTACCGCATAGAATTCCAGCAAAGGGGATCTCCCCATGCCCATGCTATACTGTGGGTAGAAGATGCCCCTCACCCAAATGACTCAAGTGAAGACATTTGCACCTTTGTAGATTCATACATCAAAGCCAATATGCCAAAAGATAATGAAGAACTGACTAATCTAGTAAAAGATGTTCAGACACACAGGCATACGGCCACATGTTCAAAGAGAGGAGATGCGTGTAGGTTCAGTTTCCCTAAACCAGTCTCTGATAGAATTATTCTTTCAAGGCCAGACCATGATGAGAATGAAAAAGAGAAAAGGAAGACTGCTATAGAAATACTTACTAAAGTGAAAGATTGCTTACAAGAAGATGACTATGATAATGACAATCTAAATGTAAACGACCTTCTACAGAAATGCAATGTCACCAGTGATGTGTACTATGAAGCCCTCCAGAATGCTACAAAAACTCCAACAGTCTTCATGAAACGTGATCCATGTGAAACATGTATCAACAACTTCAATCCCGACATTCTTTGGTTGTGGAAGGCCAATACAGATCTGCAGTATGTTACTAGCCCATATGCAGCTATAGCATACATCACAAGCTATATCACAAAAGATGAAAGAGAGGTTGGCACTGTTCTCCAGGCTGTTAGTAAAGAAACAAGAAACCTTCAAGTAAATGAACAGATGAAGAAAGTGGCTTTTGCATTTTCCAATGCTAGAACCGTAAGTGCACAAGAGGCTGCGTACAGAGTCCTGGGCCTTCCTCTGTATGTTTCAAACTTTACAACTGTCTGGATTCCAAGTGGACTCCCGGAAAACAGAATCAGAATTCTGAAATCCAAACAACAGTTGGATGCTTTGGATGATGATGATGAGAATGTGTTTTCAACAAACATCATTGACCGCTATGCTGCTAGACCATCAGACCTAAAGCAGATGTGTCTTGCAGAGTTTGCAATGTGGTATGGTCTCCAAAAGAAAGACACAAAGCAAGATGACAATGACCATTTCCAAGTACTTTCAGATCCAACCTTTCAAAAGCAACCCCCAAATTTGTCTAAAAATCACCCTCAATCTTTGCCAAGTAAGAGTCCTGGATCTTTATCTGATCACAAACCTTCAGAACATTCATGCTGCACGCCAGAGGTTACAACATGCTCTAAATGTGACCAACAACCAAGCCACAGTTTTGATGAAAGTGCCGACAACATACACAAATCGAGTACTCATTATACCTCCTGTGACCAAACAAGTCAGAGTCCTTGTAACATGTCAGATGTTGAATCTGACCAGTCCAATAGTGACACATATGACGCCCTGCCTTCTTCTGAGAGTGATTATTATATTAGACCTAGCACAAATACAAATAAGGAGCCATATCTAGTGGTTGACCAAAGTCTGGACACATGTGTTAATAGTAAAAGTGTGAAACAGAAGAATATAGACAGTACCACGCAACCAACTCGGGAAACCATTGTTTTAAAGGGATTGGGCACAATGAAAAGACGCATGTCTCCAGCTGTAATAAGGTACCATCAGTGTTCACAGTCAAAAGATCTACAATTATTCTGTTACAACCGTATGCTCCTCTTCATGCCATGGTCTGATGAAACAGAAGATTTGTTAGGAGGTTTTGGAACTTACAGTGAGCATTATGAGTCAAAGAAAAATGATATAGAAGACAGATTCAGACAGATTATGAAAAATGAAGAATTAGTACAGGAAGCCTTGTCACAGTTCCAGGAATATGGCCCACCTCGACATGCCTGGGATGAAATAGCCCCTGAGACTGAACACACTGAAGCCGACCTTATTGAAGAAGGTTATGGATCAGATGAAAACTTTGCTATACAAGATCCAGATGCAAATGAAAATGCCACATTCACACCAGCTAACCAACCTGTTGGTGATGTTCTTCGCTCAGTCCTAGAAGTCAATCCTGATCTACTGAATGAGACAGAGTACAGAAAGTTAGTGCAGTCCTTGAATTACCAACAAAGAATAGTATTTCAACATTTATTGAGCTGGACTTCAAATGTCGATGAACCACAGCATATCTTCATTACTGGAGGGGCGGGAACAGGAAAGTCACATTTGATTTCTGCAATCTATAACATGATTAACAGAGAGCTCAGAAAACCAGGTGAGGACCCAACCAAGCCAAAGATTCTGCTGATGGCACCAACAGGGACTGCAGCATTCAACATTGGAGGTTTGACAGCCCATGCAGCTCTGCAGCTTCCAACAAAACTAGAGGAAACATACACAAAGCTATCAGATTCAACCTGCAATCGATTACGAGTACAACTCTCACATCTTAAAATAGTTATCATTGATGAGATTTCAATGGTCAGTGGAGTTGCTTTCAATTACATTGACAAAAGATTGCAGCAAATAAAGGACTCAGCACTACCATTTGGTGGTGTCTCTGTTTTGGCTGTAGGGGATCTGTATCAGCTCCGCCCCATAGGTAAATATGTCTTCGAACTTCCGTCGAACATCATGCTAAGGCTTGCAGGATCTGTATGGAAGAATCTCTTTTGTATATTTGAACTGAGCCAGATCATGCGTCAAAAAGATGATATTAACTTTGCCTCACTACTTAACAGGCTCCGTGAGGGGAAGCAGACAGTGGACGATGTAACCATATTACAGACTAGAAATATTCAGCCTTCTGATCCACAGTACAAAAGACAGGCTCTACATATATTTGCTACAAATGTGCAAGCAGATAAACAAAACAGTGAGAGACTTGCAGAAATGGGACAACCTATAGTTGTACTAACAAGAGGTGAAAAGAGACCATCATCTTTGAAAGACTACACTGTTTCTGAAAGGACAACTGAAACAGGGGGAATTAGTAAGACACTAGAACTGAGCAAAAATGCAAGAATAATGATCATTAGAAACATTGATGTACAAGATGGACTTGTGAATGGTGCACAAGGGACTATAGTAGACTTTTTCCCCAATTCTACTAAAGTTCATGCTGTTCTAGTTAGATTCGATAAACCAAACATTGGTGCTGCAGCAAGAGCATCCTCTTCGATGGACTTGTCCTCCTACAGTCAAGATGTAGTTCCTATCAAACGAGTTGATGTTTCATTTTCAACATCGTCAAACAGATCAAGTCTTCAAATCACATGGTCTCAATTTCCACTGAAATTATCATTTGCATGCACCATTCACAAAGTACAGGGATTATCAGTTGATGAACTGGTTGTATCTTTTGAGAAGAAGTTTGGTGCTGGACAGGCATATGTTGCCCTCAGTCGTTGCAGATCACTGGAAGGCCTACAACTGCTAAATTTTGATTCTAAAAAAATAACACAGAGTACATCTGTACAGAAAGAGATGACACGGTTACAGGAAACCATGCTGTTGCCAAGCCCATACAGCTGTTTGCAGGATCCAGTCACCTGTGAGATTTTCACTGTAAGTCTCCTCAATGCAAGATCATTGCGTCTGCACTTTCCAGATGTGATAGCAGATCCAATTTGCAATTTATCAGACATGCTGATGTTCACAGAAACTCATCTGTATACTAACGAGGCCCCTAGACACACCATTCCAGGCTACAGCAGTGTTCTGGCAGCACAAGACTCCCATAAGAATTATCATGGACTGGCTTGCTATTTCAAAGAAGAGTTTCGGTGTCAGCGAATAGTGCTGCCTGAAGTAGAGCATATTGAGACACTTGGAGTAAGACTGCATCATGATGCTAGTTCAGCTCTAGACTTAATACTTATCTACAGGTCACCGTCAGTGTCATACTTAGAACTCTTGTTTGAGCTAGAGATTGTACTGCATACAATTGAAAGTGCACAAAAAACAGTTTTCTTAGGAGATTTTAATGTTGATGCTCTTGTACCAGACTATCAACCATTACAGTCATTAATGGAGAAGTATTCATTCACATTCAGACAACCAAAGGCATCACACACACTTGGTTCATGTTTGGACCATATATACCTACCAAGAGAAATTCAGAGTCGCTACAACAGCTGTACCTACATTCCAACCTACTTTTCAGACCATTATTATGCAATCACCACATTGGAAAAACCACAGTAATATTTCAACACAACAGATTTGTAACTAGATTGGACATTTGCCATCCCCTGTTATTCATTCAGTGAACTGTTACCAGACACAAACACATTATATACCATGACAATAGGACAGAAATTCCTTGGAAAATAGTGTACAGTTATACGTTGATCTATGTGCACCTATGCTGAAGTGTAGACAATACTTTTAAAGGTATGTTTAACAGAATGATGTCCTCATCTTAAGTGTATATGATCATGATAAATGTATACGAAATGTTTTTACTTGTTTGATTTTTCGTTTGAATTAATCACTGAGGACAAAAGATCAGATCATAGTTTTTCATATTTATGTTTGAAAATGTATGTTTGATGGCTAAAAGCGTTACTAATGCTTTTTAAAAAATGTTCAAATATTCTTGACAACATGGCGCTCAGGGGGGCATAATGTTTGACAAACATCTCTTGTTTTTCTCATCCTTCACAAAGAGTAAATTAATAAATCTCGAACATATCTGGAGTACTGAACAGGAAAATTTTCTAGATGATAAAGATTTATACACGCAATTAAAATACAAACGAAACTGGATATCAGAATGGACCACAATTAAAACGGCAGTTACAAAATGTTTACAAGCCGATAAAGCTAAACATACTACAAACATACAAATAAAAATAGCTGACAACATCCAACTACGCCGAAAAACAGGCAAAGATATA
Organism: Mya arenaria; assembly: GCF_026914265.1. NCBI lineage: Eukaryota > Metazoa > Mollusca > Bivalvia > Myida > Myidae > Mya > Mya arenaria. The sequence goes on from NC_069128.1 coordinate 31,885,925, forward strand.
GACTACTACGATTTAAAATTAAAAGACATCCACCAACTGTTTAATAGTAAAACTTCAAAGTTAGGAAGTGAACGAAAATGGGATAATATTTTAAATATTTCCCTTCCGTGGACCAAAATTTGGAGTTGTCTATACAAATCAAAAGCGTCATTAAAAGCAAAACAGTTGCAATTCAAAATATTACACCAAACGATATTCACGCAGCAAAAACTTAGCAAAATGAATTATTCAGACGGACTATGTAAAATTTGCAACAGTGAACAAGAAAATTTAACTCATCTGTTCTGGAAATGTAAGCACGCGCAAAACTTTTGGCAGGAAATAATTCCGATTGTCGAAAATATAGCCTTAAACACATTACAAATAGAAATAACAAACCAACTATCAACAGCCTTGCTTGGACTCTTTATTTTTCCAACAAAATGCAAAATAATAAACACTATACTGTTAGAAACAAAGTGGCGTATGTGGAAAAGTAGAAACTGCATAAACTATGAACAGAAAAACACAGATATTAAGCTGATGTTACTGGACATTAAACTATCTACTATAGACCAATTAAAATGGTCTGACAATAACCGGTCAGTAGAATTAGTTAAAGAGTACTTTATTATTTGATGTTGCATTTTGGCTCTTTTTTTTCAGAATGTATGACACACTTCAGACACATTAAGGACTGTTGTCATGTGTAAACTTGTATAAGTGTTTACCAGCTTTACTATTAAGCTTTAGCTGTTACTTATTTGTAATTTGTTGATAAACATCCGTTGCCTTATTTTACTCATTTTGCTTTCGAGAGTAAAATAATATCTTATTTCGGATAAGAAAAACAAAATCATACGAGTACAATGTACATTTTTATATTGATCTCAATCATTAAAAAAACACTTTTGAAGTGCATTGTATCTGCTGCTATGCTTTTACCACTTTTGCTTTCGAAGGTAAAAACATTTCAAACTCAGATTTATTAAACATATGCAATATATAGTACTGCTATTTTAAATATCTAAACATTTTTGTTAAAACTGTAACTTGATAACTGCATGCACTTTGAATATTACTGTTTTTGAATGTTGTAAGGGCCCATGGGGATGGCCCCGACCCCATGGTCCCTATTACGGGGCAAATAAAAGGGGTCCTCGAGACCTCGAAAAGAAAAAAAACATTTTCAATTCATTTGGAAAGATAAGCTAAAACATGCCTCTTTGTTATAAATAATGATTTTTTTACTTGTTCCAACACAACAGCACAAAACCCCTCAAACAGCATATTGCATAGATCTATATAAATATGCAAAATCGGTATGTTTATCAAACGGATTGTTAGGGCCCGCCTTGGAACGGTCAGTTAAATGTAAATTTACTGGGGGTTTAAACCAGTGTGTGTGCAAACCCTCACTATTATTCCAAAACTCCCGTATAAAGTTAGAAACGTATATGGTACATCTTATCAAAGTATGCATTTACTTCAGAAAACAAATTGCACAGGGTAAACGTCAAAGACATAAAGCACAGCGGACGTTTATTTTAAAAGACTCCTTTTAACCATAACAAAATACCTCCATTTCAGTTTTCAACAAAGTACTACATGTACTTATAGGCTTCAAACAAATAAAGATGCAGAATATCAACTTGTATATCATCGTGAAATGTATTCACATGATCATCAAGGGCACCTTGTTATTTCTATACACAGCTTATTTTTGCTTTTCAATCCATATTGAGAGGCTGTTATTGTTTCCCTAATACATGTTCACATAGTTCGCACGGAAAACATGTAACAGAAAAAGGTATATAAATGGTTGAGTCCGACGTTATTTTTATTGTATAATCCCGCAACATTTGTTTGCTAAAATGTTCGCGGTTGTTTTCAATATGGAAAAAGTAACTCAAGTACTGTACGTCAAAACGTTAACCTACACCACTGGTAGATTTTCAGGCAATTGTCTATGCATAAAGTATGCAAATTTATGACTGTTTACACAGTTAGCCACAACAGTCGCCTCTTCATCGTGGGTCCAGTTTATTGAACGCTCCTTGTTGACACTCATGCCTTAATATAAAACAATATATTAAAATTAATTATCAACGATGTTTCAAATTAAATTCAACTTCTTAAATGCCATATAATTGTAGATCAACACAATGTAACTGGCTGCAATATACTAGTCTTTTGTTTTCCTTGTTAGGAAATGATGCGTAATTGTCACATCGATTCCAAAAATTTCAGTGACATCTCAATTCCTTAAACAAATATATAAATATTATGGAAGAAACTACAAATTATGATTATGGCAGCGGATATAGCCAGAAGTTCGTGGAATTGCTTAATACCATCAACACATTTTTAGTATTTTTCAACGAACGTCAGCTCGATATAAAATCTATTTCAGCTGTAAATGACATATAAAACTTCAAACTGGTACATAAAATATAAAGGAAACTACAGCTTTTTCATTAACATGAGATTAGTATAGCCGGCGCAGTTCAAACGTCAGAATCTGACGTCAACGTCATAACTTCTCAAAGTAAGAGCCGTTTGCCGCAATACAACGTCGATGTCTCGCTACCCACTGCGGTATATGTCACTGAACAACTCTGACTTGTAAGAATACAGGCGTGTCTGAGCTTCACTCTGTAGTGCCTGAAAGTCATTGAAGCGTTTACCTTTAAGTTTCGGAAATAGGGCAAAATCGCGTGGTGGTAGGTCTGGCGAATAAGGGGGTGGGGAAGGATCACCGCTTCAAGCTGGATTGTCGCGGTAGTCTGTGCCTCCCCCGAACAATGCGCTGATGCATTTTCCTGGTGAAGAATCCTACCATCATGCAACGCCTGTGGTCTCTTTAATGCCATCGCCCTGTACAAGTCACGCCTCAAAATCTTAAATGGAGAACGCCTCAAAACCTTAATTGGAGAACATAACTGAGGCATATAACATTTGTCGCGTATTGCGTACTTCATCAAATATTACAATTATAACTACCACTTATTCAATCCCATAATTTTAATCATAAACTTTTTAAAACATTGTTTAATGCAGATTTTATCAAGTCCTAAATATTGATAAAAATGAATTTTGTTATATATCACTTTACTATGGAATAGGATAACACCGGGTAGGCAATGAACATATGCTTTCCTATCGAGCGGGATGATCGTGCCTTCTTCGGAGGCGGGGAACCGCTAGTCTTCCATTGACTTCTTTGTTGTTTTGTCTCAGGGTCGTAATTAAACAGCCAGGTTTCATCTTCTCATAAAAACGGTTTCCTTCCTTTTTGTACCGAGCTACCGGCGTGATTCCCGTATTCTTTTGCTCATCTCATCTTCTGCCAGCAGCCGTGGAACCCAACGCGCACTCACTCGACCCATTTTCAAACTGTCTTTCATTATCCTCCGTACCAACCCATAACTCATGTCATATTTCATAAAGAGTGACTCGACGATCAGCATCAACGATGCTTTTCCCGGCCTCGACGTCACACTCCGTAGTTTGTGAAACAGGTCGCCCAGACCTCACTTCGTTACAAATGCTTTCCCGCCCCGCACTGAACCGCTTGTGCCACTTGTAAACGAGTATTCGCTTCACTGGAGTTTCACTCGATGCTTCATTCATCAGTTTAAGTGTTTGCGATGGGGTTTTCCCTAGATTCACACAGAACTGTATCACTGCCCGTTTTATCAATCTGTCTTCTGGAGTCATTTTAAACAAAATGCTAAAATGCTTCCTTTGAAATAAACAAAACAAACACACGAACTTAAAACTTCACTTCATCACACGTTATTAACGTCACGTCAAATGTGCAAACCTTCGCGCCGTTTTATTGGTTTCAATGTGAGTGGTCAACAAAACAATATATTGTCATGGGTTATTTTAGCAACTGCGGAGGAATGCGCGACCACCTGTTTCTATAGTGATCACTACGTTGTCGTTATAACATGCTTTACGATGAAACTCGCATTCTTAATTTCAAATTACCTGATAATTATTGTATGAAAGTTTAAAAGATAGGCTGCGTATTGTTTTTATTTTATCAAGCTTTTCCACGAACTTCTGGCTATGCTCTCGTATATAGCTGAATTGGAGTCTTAAATGTAAGTCAAACTTATTCAGTCAGTCAGTCATGCTTTGCTTATTGAAACAATTGTAAGTAATATAATTTTCATTCATTCTTCCTTTCAAAAACAAATGAAAGTGAAACTGAAAGTTGGGATACTTACTGTTCCAAAGTTCAGCAGACGACGAACCGGTTGTAAACAAATGAGCAGTCAACAAGTTTACTTCTCTTTTACCCGAAAGAATATCGTAAAGTTACGATCGCACCTTGCGATACGCTCTCAGAGTTACGATATCGTAAAAGTTACGACACTATGTTTTAATGGAACGGCTCCCTGGTTCTGGAATAATTGTGCTAAATATGTTACCATGAAGGAGAAATGTGGAATTTGTAATTGCATTTATTGGTTCTAGTCCATAGAAAGAGCCGCTTAAGAGTCTTTGACAATATTTCATTTGGCGACTCAACGCTTCCATCTCCCACTTTTTGTTTTCGTAGCCAAGTATAATATATTCCAGCGCTATGTATATCGAGTGAAATGATCACTGGCACCTCCTAGATGTTTTTTTTTTTCAAAATGGCAATGCTTTATTGACTGAAGTTGATCGAAATTAAAATAACACTAAGTGTAATACGTGATAGATATTGGCTTAAATAATTAAAGTGTAACTGTTATGTTTAAATTTGACGGTGAAATGTAAAGTATTGTGGATAAACAATGATGAATATATTTTACTTTGGTATGGCGCAATTGACTTGTGGCGTCTAGGGAACAAAATAACAACAACAAATGTTAATAAATATCCCTAAACATGCATTATTGTGGATATAATAGGTTCATGCATTATTGAATTGCTTTTTATTTCTGGCCTTACTTGTTATAATAGCCTTGCCTTGGTTGTGCTAATTGTGTTCCGGTTCTTGATTATTATTGATACAAATATTCAAATAATTTACCCGGTGCTGGCAAATTGACAAGTGAACTGTCCGACTCCGTATGGACGGAAGATTCTTGCTAGCTGTTGCTGCTGGGAAAATTTCGAATTCTGTGTTGGTTGGCCATTCCGTGTTGTCGGGAGAATGTTATTGTGCTGAAACAAGTATGGCTAAATATGTAATCATAAATGAGGAAAATATTTTTCTTGTAGATGGGTATCTTACCTTATCAGAACAGTAAAAATTATTAGATTATCTCAAATATTTTAGGAACTATGCTCTATTGATTAGCTCCGTTTGGAATTGATGATTTTTTGCACATGTTTACCTTATATTTATTTATATATTATACTAATTTTCTTTCATGAAAAATTGTGGAATAATTTTTTAAATGACATATATTCACTATTTTGACCAAAATAAATAATTAAAAAAAATATATATTTTTTTTTTTATAAAAATATGTATTACTGTATCCAGGCAATGTGACGAGCACCTTTGCTAACAAGCTTATATCGCTGATGCTCATCTCGGTTTTAATGGTGACGTTGTAGAAAGAACTCGTAAAATTAAAACGTTTCCAGGAGGAAGTTAGGCGGATAGATTTAATGAATTACTTAGATTCCATCTAAACCGTAGATGTAAAGGCAATACCAGAGTACTTGCCTTCTAGTTTTTGAAGATGAATTCCTAAAAAAAAATATTTCATATTTAAGCTTAGAATTGTTTTTATTCAATATAATTATATTTTTGCAAATTCGTGTTATCTTTAAAACCGTATTTGGCTGACTACTAAGCTTTCAGTCCTTTGATTTTATGAAAACTTTGCAGATTCATGTAATCTTTAAACCGAGTTTAGCTGGCTCGGAATGATTGGGAATGTGACGTCACTTTCTTCAAAAAGTTCAAGTAACTGATCATATTTGGAAGGAAAGAAAAGCTAGTTTATATTTGTTCCCAGTTTAAGTTCAATTGTTGATTTTGATTATGAAACTATGATCACACACAGTTTTAAACCTTTTAGTTTTTAAGGCAGACTGTGATGCTCATAGTTTAAACAATGACTGCATCATATATTAAAAAAAACAACACTTTATATTAGGTACTCTGAATTGTATTCCTCCGTCTGCAGGTAGAGTTGGCATCTCTTATCCTTAACATACTCGGGGTATTACAATAAAACAAAACATGTATATCATTCTCAACTATAGTTTTCCAATTGGACATAGGCGTCAATTTTCTGGAACATTTTTGTATCTACCAGTTTCTAATCTTAATGGGGCAACCCCACATCTGAACTTAGCTAAGGCAGATCTATGCCTTAGTAGGTAGTTGTGTCTTAACATAATGTTCTAACACACATTCTTGTTTAAACAGTTTGTAGGTTCTGAGCTTGTTACGCCCTCTTCCTGAAGAACCAACATCTCTATATTATCTTCCTGAAGGCCCAACATCTCTATATTATCTTCCTGAAGGACCAACATCTCTATATTATCTTCCTGAAGAACCAACATCTCTATATTATCTTCCTGAAGAACCAACATCTCTATATTATCTTCCTGAAGGACCAACATCTCTATATTATCTTCCTGAAGGACCAACATCTCTATATTATGTTCCTGAAGAACCAACATCTCTATATTATCTTCCTGAAGAACCAACATCTCTATATTATCTTCCTGAAGAACCAACATCTCTATATTATCTTCCTGAAGGACCAACATCTCTATATTATCTCTCTTCCTGAAGGACCAACATCTCTATATTATCTTCCTGAAGGACCAACATCTCTATATTATCTTCCTGAAGGACCAACATCACTATATTATCTTTCCACACTGATACAAACTTTTGCATCGATAATGATAGCACCTTATTACAGAGGTATTTAGAGGATGAGGTATTGCAGCTCACTAGCAAAGGTGACAAACCAATATTATTTATATTGTGAACCACTCTTACCATAGCAATAGTCAAATATTTTATGATTGATTCTATTGTTATCCATTTTTGCTATCCTATGCCATTGCTGGGCAACAGATTTCCATTGCTTTACCATTGGTGGGTGCCAAGCAAATTCACCGTAAAGAGCATTAATGGGCGAACACCGACCAGTGCCACGAAAGAAACGCATAGCTCTACTTTCAACAGAGTTAATACATGAGTAGGATTTTGATCCCCAAATTCAGGCACCGTAAGATATTATCATGTGTATATGGAACTACAAAAAACTCATATTCAGCCTTGACGGCGCCTGGCGCGATATACGTTGTGCAGTTTGTCTACGACGTGTTTCATTGACTTGTTCTCCAACCGCAACAGACAAGATTCGTGGGGAGCCTTTTTATGGTTGGCGGGGAGAGGAGGGTAATGCTCAATATTTTACAGAAAAAGATTGAAACAACAACATAAATATTAAGGTTAACTAATCTTTTACTAGGGTGACTATGGCATACGATATATATACACACACTCTCACACACACATATATACAACATTAAGACAAGTCATCTATACAACAGGTGTTGATGTCCTTGCCCGGCGTTGGCGCGAATAACGTTTCGTAGTTTGCTAACGACATGCGTTACCGTTTTGCTTCCCGTTTGTAAGTCTTCATTTGGATTTTTAACACAAACAACATAAGCTCATTTGGAAAATTAATAAACAGGTTTCCCATTTTCTTTTTATGCTTTCTAAATTGGACGGTTTTCAATTGTTGTGATAAATGACAATAATGAAATATCATTAACTAGTAAAAATAGTACTTTCTTACCACATTAAACTGGCTCACCAGCCCCGTCAACACCTCTGAGCGCCAGCTCCATGTGGTAGTCTGGGTAAAGAAAAGGTAAGGTAAGGCGTCTATATAATGTGTCAGTAAATCCTAATGATAATACAAGCATATTTTTCTTTGTTCTTTTTCAAACGTTAAGCAGTTGTGCCATGTCTTAAATTAAGAGGTTTGGTGTTTTTAACATGTTGATATTTCCAGGAGAGGCTGAGTCTTATTTGTATAAATGTATCATTATGTTGAAGCTTTTCGGCGTGAAGGTGTTTGGTATATTTTCTTTTAGGTAAATCTTAACTTGCGGGTAATTAATTTGAATTTCCGCCAAATAATGTCGGCTTCTGAAGGATGTGGTTGTACACTTTTGCAATTTTTAATTTCAGTGTTTTTGTATATAACTGATCACTTCATGAGTTCATTAGGGAAGCCTGTTTCGCTTCGTATTCAATTAGCATTATTGAGGTTGCTGCCACGATTGAAGATGGAAATGAGGAGAAATATGGCAGGTGCCCGCCGAGAGCACCTGTCACGTTACCGCCAATACCGGTACATATCTTCTTACTCTGTGACATCGCTTTTTATTAACGACAACACAATATAACCAAGCTCTCTTTATAATGATTGTTTTGTTTATTTCATTAATTAATGGCTTTATTAGTTTCTAGTTAGTACAGCCCTTAGTTTGTTAAGCTAATTGTTTTTCGTTAATTAAATGTTAATTATTTTTTTACCAGAATCAGGAAGATCCGTTGGCGGGATGTAATCAGCCTCCAGCTTGAGGTGCCATTCATCCTCCTCCGACTCCTCCAATACCCATTTCATGTATCGTTCTGAAATAAGTATGGCTAAAGATGTAATCATGAATGAGAATTGTAGAATGGGTCCTTCCCCGTAGTCGACTTCCTGCAAACAACCAAACAAAAATTTCATGAGGACTATCGAACAAGAAGTGTAGAGTCGCCGACAAGCTTAAGAAAATAGAGTTTTAAAAGCATCCTATTTAGATCTTAAGAAAATAGAGTTTTAAAAGCATCCTGTTTAGAGCTTAAGAAAATAGAGTTTTTCAACAATAATCCGTTGGCATTTCCCCCAAAGTCTATTTCGATAACTCCAAAGTTGATAATGGATATCAAATCCCTACATAAAAAACTTGTATTTGTACCAGCTGATAAAGCAGCTCATAATGTAATCATAGTTTGACGTTTATATTATGGAAATACTATTATTGAAGAGTTACAATCTTCTAGAACTTACAATTCTAGCCAACTCGATGAAGAAAGTGTTATTAAAAATCATATTAATTATAATGCTAAATTTCAAGTTCTTTTGAATGATGGTCATAAAAAACATTCCTACAATACACTGGTTGCCTAAGATGCATAAAAATCCGTATAAATCACGATTTATTGTTAATTCTATTTCTTGCTCTACTAAACAAGTTTCAATTTTACTTACATCCTGCTTAACTGCTATAAAGTTTCATGTGAAAAAAATACTGTAGTAAAGTTTATGAGAATTCTAGAGTCAATCTCTTTTGGTCTATCAATAATTCTTTAGATTTAGTTAATGATTTTGAAATTAGACGGTATAAAGTCTCAGTACTTAATACTTACGACTTTTCAACGCTCTATACATCTATTCAACAATCTTTAGTTACACACAAATTGACTCCTCTTATCGAAAAAAACTTTTGCGAGGGAGAAAACTACTTACATGGCAGTTAATGCTAAAAAGGCTTTGTTTTACTAATGATCTCTCAGATAAATATATCTATTGGACATGCACAGATGTCATTGAAGTTTTAAATTTTGTACTCAATAATTATTTTCCTAAATTTGATAAATGTTTGTATAAGCAAACTATTGGAATTCCAATTGGTGCCAATTATGCACCTTTACTTGCAGACCTCTTTTTATACTGCTATGAAAGTGAATATATGTTAAAATTATTTAAGTCTGGAGATCTAGCTCTTGTTGATTAATTCAATAGCACATTTAGATATATTTATGCTATTCTAAGTTTAGATAATCTGTGTTTACAGATAACATTCGTTCGATATACCCTTCACAATTGCAACTTAATAAATCTAATACATCCGTTTTAAAAGCATCCTATTTAGATTTGCAACCAGAAGTAAAGGAAGATATATTGAGCATCAATCTTTATGATAAACGTGATGATTTTAATTTTAAAATAATTAATTACCCTTCTTTAGATGGTGATGTTCCTATTTCACCATCTTATGGTGTTTTTATTGCACAATTGATACGATTTGCTATAATATGTACAGATGTAAAAAAAAATCAGCTCTCGCACTTAACGTATGACGCAAAAACTTCTAAAACAGGGTTTCCGATATTTTAAATTAAGGAAAACTTTCTCAAAATTTGTTAATGGTCATTATAATCTTATATCAAAGTATAATAGTAGTCTTAAATCGCTCATTGCTGATAGTATTGCTCATTCCGATATTTATGGTGATGTTTTAAAGAAAATTCGTAAAATTAGAATGTTTCCAGCAGGTAGTAGGGCAGATATACTTAATGAATTACTTGGATTTTATTTAAACCGTGGATATAAAGGCAATATTTTGAAGAGCACTTGCCTTCTTGTTTTTGAAGATGAATACCTGAAACAAAATATTGGTTTAAATATTGTGTAGCATCCTTTCATAACTAAACTTTCAGTGCTTTGATTTTTATGAAGAATTTGCTAATTCATGTTATCTTTAAAACCTCTTTTGGCGGACACGTGTTGACTGATTCCGAGTGTTTTGACTGTGACTTATTTTTCTTCAAATATTTTACGTTTTCAAATCATTTGGAAGGAGAGAATAGCATATACAAGTCGCTTTTATTTTTAATAATGTTTTTCTTTATTTGTTCCCAGTTTTAGTACAATGATGCTTTTTATTATGAAACTCTTATTATCACAGTTTTAAACCTTTTATTTTATAAGGCAGACTGTGCGTGATGTTTTTGGTTTCTAACGATGACTGCATCGTATCTTTGAAAAGAATTTGCATTAGGTGCTGAATTGTTTCCCTCCGTCTGCAGATAGAGTTGGGATCTCTAATCATTGAAGTACTTGGGGTTTACCTTTTCGTTTTTTATTATTATTTGTTTTATTATTAAGTTTCCTCAAGTTAGTGGATACTTTGATAAAATTTATCTTTTGCGTTTTATCTTTATTAAGAATTGTTGGGATAAGAGTGAGATTTGTGCACATAAACTGGTTTTAACCCCCAGTAAATTTACATTTTACCGACCGTTCCAAGGCGGTACCTAACAATTCTTGATAAACATACCAATTATATATATATATATTTATATATATATATATATATAGTATTTATGCATTGCTGTTTGTAGAGTTTTGTGCTGTTCTATGTTTCTTGTTTGTGATTTTGTGTTCTATGTCTTTGGCGTTTGCCCATTGCCAATAAACCGGGTTTATGTTTAACCTTTTTGCTACTGAGCATGTTTCTGTAGGTTTTTGCATATATATTTCAATATGATGATACATTTATACAACAAGTGGGATATGGAATATATTTTAATTTGGTATGGCTCAGTTGACTTGTGGCGTCTAGGGAACAAGAAGAATATCAAAATATTAATAAATATCCTTAAACACGCATTATTGTGGATACAATAGGCTCATGCATTATTTATTGCTTTTTATTTCGTCAAGTTCTTGCCTCACTTGTTATAATAGCCTTGATTTGGTTGTGCTAATTGTGTTCATGTAATTGATTGTTATTGATAGAAATATTAAAATAATTTACCTGGTGCGGGCAAGTCAATGGGTGAAGTGGCCATCTCTGTGTTAGGGTTAGCGGGGGACGACTCCATGCATACGGATGCAGAATCTTCTGGTGCTGAAACAAGTATGGCTAAAGATGTAATCATGAATGAGAATTGTGGATTTTGTAACTGTATTAATTAATTGGTTCATACATTATTGTATTGCTTTTTATTCATAAAGTCAGGGTTCTCAATAAGTTTCAGTTGAACCGTCTCAAAATGTAAAGTAACCGACCAGCTACTACTTATTATATTTATAAATCATTTAGTTTTCAAAACATTTTATTGAGAAAACTGTTAAGTACTGGCTTTACTTGTTATAATAGCCAATACTTGGTTGTGCTTAATGTATTCCGGTAATTAATTGTTATTGATCAAAATATTCAAGTAATTTACTTGGGTCTCTGGCCATAGCCATCGAATGCTCCGGATTTGCGGGTTAATGTTCGGGTGCTGAAACAAGAATGGCTACATATGTAATCATGAATGAGAATTGTGGAATTTGTAATTGCATAAATTGGGGTTCCTGTGCAAGTGTTATTGTTTTTCTATAATATGACAGTTCATGCCAGGTTTCAATTCAATATACCTTTTTTCATTGCTCCCTGCAGCAACACGCTGGTGGCCATGGAGGTGGACCTTTTACATCTGACATCATAAAAGCGGTCCCCAGCGCCCGGCCTGTGGGACATCAGCACTGCAAGTTGCTCCCTCCGCTCTGGGAATCGGGACCTTCCCTCCACCGCATGCACCTTTCTTGACTTGGTGAGTGTAAAGTTCTTCCTGTTTCCAGATCTGAAAAAAATGTAAAACAACAAATTAACAACATGTTTTTGTCACTGGGCGAGAAAAGTGTGCTGCCTGATCTTGCCTCTAAACCGGGACCCTTCACTGTCAGGTCGAGTGCTCTACCGACTGAACTACCAGACCGCTTAACCACACATTCGGAACACCTTAATAGGTAATGTTCAAAAGTTAGAGTATATTGCACAAACTTGCATTTTTCAGGCCCTGTTGACATTTTGCGCCAGCACGGAGGAGAACTTCGGAGCTGCTCCGTTGTTCTCTCTGAACAGGGGCTCGCTGAGGTGGACTCTGAAACGATAGTGCTTCATGTGATTGTCAATCTTTTGAAAATAGTTGACCAGCTCTCCACACCAACCTTCGGGCTCCACACACTTTAACCACCCCAATTGCATTCATACCCTGATAATTACATTAATCCCGCACTTAAATTCCTTAAACAATTCTTGTTATCAGTAATTCATATTTTTCTGAATTCATTTTTCAGTAAGTACTTAAAGGTAGTGAAGGGAATCAGTTCCAATATCACTATCGATAATTGGTTCCACTCAAGTAATCGATTATCGGTAGTACAATCGTTTTTTTTAGCTCACCGTGGCACAAGGTGAGCTATTGTGATCGCCCTGTGTCCGTCGTCAACAATTTGACTGTTGACACTCAAGAGGTCATTTAATGAAACCTGGTCAGAATGTTACCCTGAATAAAATCTTGGATGAGTTTGATACTGGGTCATCTGGGGTTAAAAACTAGGTCACCAGGTCAAATTGAAGGAAAATCTTGTTAACACTCTAGAGGTCTCATTGATGACTGTATCTTCATGAAAGTTGGTCAGAATGTTTATATTAATGATTTTTAAGCCAAGTTCGGATCTGGGTCACCAGGTAAAACTAGGTAACCAGGTAAAATCATAGGAAAAGCTTGTTAGCACTTTTGAGGTCAAATTTATGAATGTATGTTCAGAAACTTAGTCAGCATGTTTATATTAATTACCTCTAGGCCAAGTTCGAATCTGGGTCATATGCAGTCAAAAACTAGTTCACCAGGTCAAATTAAAGGTAAAGCTTGTTAACACTCTAGAGGTCTTATTTATAAAGGTTTCTTCATGAAAGGTGATCAGAATTAAATCAAGTTGAAAACTGAGTCATGTGCGGGCAAAAACTAGGTCATAATGTCAAATCATAGGAAAAGCTTTTTAGCACTCTAGGGGTCACATTTATGACTGTATCATCAGGAATCTTGGTCAGAATGTTTATATTAATTACCTCTAGGCCAAGTTCAAATCTGGGTCATGTGCAGTCGAAAACTAGGTCACCAGGTCAAATCTAAGAAAAAACTTGGTAACACTCTAGAGGTCACATTTATAACTGTATCTTAATGACATTGGTCATAATGTTTATATTAGTAACTCTTAAGTCTAAATCTAGGTCAATTGTGGTCAAAAACTAGGTCATTAGGTCAAATCATAGGAAAAGCTTGTTAGCACTCGAGGTCACATTTATGAATGTATGTTCATGAAACTAAGTCGGAATGTTTATAATGATTAGCTCTAGGCCAAGTTTGAATCTAGATCATACGCGGTTAAAAACTAGATCACTAGGTCAAATTTAAGGAAAAGCTTGATAACACTCTATAGAGGTCACAATTATAAATGTTCCTTTATGAAAGTTGGTCAGAATGTTTATATTTATAATCTCTTAGTCAAGTTAAAATCTGGGTCATGTGCGGTCAAAATCTAGGTCATTATGTCAAATCATAGGAAAAGCTTGTTAGCACTCAAGAGGTCACATTTATGACTGTATGTCCATGAAACTTAGTCAGAATGTTTATATTGATTAGCTGGCCAAGTTAGAATCTGGGTTATGTGCGGTCAAATAATAGGAAAAGTATTTTAACACTGGAGGCCACATTTATGACCATATGTTCATGGAACTTGATCAGAATATTATCGTTGATGATTTTTATTGGATCAGGTTAGCGATTCAGGGCCTTCAGGGCCCTCTTGTTTAAAATACTACATAGTACCTGAATTTTTAGTTTATTCATGTTCAGTATTAAACTCTTAATCATTATATGCATATACATTATGTCTATGATTGAAGTTATTAAGTGTTGTTGTATATAAATAGTTAATTTTCTTGCTCATTGTGGCTTTTATCAGCCATTTTGTTAAAGATAACATCTGAACACTTACTAGTATTGTTTTCATTATTATTATTTTCAGTGATCGATTATAGCCAAAAACAATCGATTGCCGCCGACTTCAACCCCAACCAATCAATTTTCGATTATGAAAGATCGTCGGAACATGACAACTTAAAGGTATGTCACTCAAGATTAATGTTTGTTATGTGTTGATTTTAATCATACCCAAACTTCATCTGCACTGAAGCAATGTAACTGGCCAGGGCGCTGTGTATTGTTTTATATACGGTCACAAAACAGGGCCCATGTGTTGCCGATGTTTTGTGGTCAGCGACCGCATACGTAAAATAACCCTCCCTGTTGTCGGCTCGCATGACCTCTGTTCCCTGATTATTTAAAAGCAATTAGTTTTATGTTATACAAGCTAATTTCTCTTAAAAGATTTGTTTATGTAATTTGGCTGTTAGGGTAGACCTGATAGTGCTTATACAGCCTTATATTCCACATTGGGTCATCTCACTGCATGTATGAAATTTCATGTCAACAACCTGTGAACACTGCTCAACACAAGTACTAGATCAGTATTGGAACGCCATGAGCAGACCATTTTTATTACATCAATTACATCATCTGTTTGTAAAATTTGGTAATGAGCGTAATAAGTGTTTTGTTACTACTTTGTTATTGTATCATGTAGGACCCATTTTGTAAATATAATACCAGCTCTAATTTCTTTCAACTTCTCAAGTTTAACAGACAAAAGTTGCTTATTTCAATTAGCCAAAATACAAAATAGTTGATTTGTATAAAACAGAAATTGTGGGTATAGTTTAATTATCCTGTTTTAAGAGAGTTACAGGTTTTCTGAAGTTTGGGCCGAATTATAATCATGTCTTAAACATACCGAAATTTTATTGAAATTATTTATTTTCAGATTCCTGAACGCACTCAACCTGGCCCCATTTTTGAAACTCATAAGAACAATGAGAACTCCAGCCATCTGGGCAAAAAGCCCATCGGGACGTGCCAAGAACCGTTTGATCAACTCCTTTATTATTGGCTGGGCACATTCAAACATCTCAAAGTCCTGACAAATGTTCATTGTAAGTGATGCAAAGTGTACAAAATAATATTATTTTGCAGTTTTCAAATTGTCAGGTTAAAAAAGTTGGCAATACCTCAGGTGTCAAAAGTTCCTGCTCATCTCGAAGGTTTACTACTGCCTGGCGCTGTTGGCATTCTTTACCGGTTGCCGCTTTAATTCCCTTGAGATGACTTATTATTTCCCCCATATTGTTTGGCCCAATCCGACGGTCTTGACAGTTAAGGAATGCTTTTAATCGGATTTATTAAAATGATAAATTAACTATCTATAAAGCGTTTTTTGGTTTTGAAAATGTGTTTGTGAACTACATTTTACTTCATTTACCTAAGGATATAGTTATGTTGTCTGTACAATGCATACAAGTGAAATAACAGCGTGGCACAAAAATGTCACGAATTCTGGTAGGGTTTGGAAACGGCGTTCTCTTAAGCTATCACTTCCAAAAAGGTAATATATAACGTGTTCGCTGAAGTTCTTTAGCTAGTACGCTTGATGAACGCAGCTTACGCATTATCTAATCGATTAGTATTAAGTATAAACGGCGGCAACAAAACAAATGCTTTTGGCGTATCGACACTTTGATCATTTTATTCTCATCAGTGAGCATATATGATTCAATTGACATCGTTCTTTGTGACTTGTATAAGTACATTCAAATAACAACCCTTCCCTGTGAATTTGGCATATGTTCCAACAACATACATTTGCCGATAATTACTGTAAATCTGTTGACCACGAGCGGAACAAACGAGTCCACATCTTGTAAACATATACAATTGTTCCGAATATACCTATCAAAACAGCCAAAAAAGGCAGATAAGGCAAAGAAATAACGATTCACTTTTGAGTCTTCAATCAAAATGGCCATCTTCGACTTCGGGGCACAATTTACAAGGACCAGATTTTTATTCATTAGCTTTAGGTCGTTGTTTATGGCTTCGCCCGCTTCGCGATCCCGTAGGGAAACATACGACCTAAAGCTAAAGCCCAGAGACGAGTGTATCTCTCATCCGTAATTTTTATTAAGTACCGTTATATTCAGCGGACCGGTTTTTCCCGCCATTTTTTTTTAGATCTTTAAAAAAAGGGCACAAGCAAGAATGGATAAAACCATTCTCACTTGTGCCCCTTTTTTTCTTTTTTTTTATGAACAAGTTTCTTTGAACATATATACATTTATTCATAACAACAATAACAACATTTATTCTTCATTTGTATACACATTGAGCATTATATTAATTTCTCTTAAGCGATAAAACAATTCATCAATGTCAGTAAATCCATAAATTCTAAGTAGCCTATCAAATTCTGGGCTCTCATATATGTAATCGTCAATAAGCACAAGTAACAAAGAACGTCTTGCAAGTAAATCGTCAACATCTGGAACTTGTATTACAACAGGTCCATCTATAGTTAATAAATCTAAAGCTTCCTCTACACTGATTTCTTCATCCATAGGGTCATATCCGGGATCCCCCGGATCTAGGTAATTAATTTCAGGCATTTATAACACGAGTACATCTTTCAGCTGATGCCACTGAAAACCAAGATACTTCACAAGGTCATTGTCAATTTCGGAGAGTTTTCTCCATTCGTGTGTTCGAGCTCGGATGAGGGCGACGGCAGCCGGATCTTCATCCCCTTCGGCTTCTTGTATTTCCAGGTACGTTTTGACAGACTCGGCGATCCAGGAGCGGACAGAGCATCTGACATTGGCCAATGCTTGTTTATATATCTGTGAAGCCTCCTCAGGAGTGATACTGGCAGTCTTAAGATAAGTCTGATCAGGACCTCGACTAGTTCCTGCTTCGGCATCTGGAAAGAATATTGCACTGGTAAGTTTGGCTGAAGGCGGTCTATTAATATAGTGTGTATGAATGAACATTGTTAACTTCATCTGAGGTTGATATACTGGAATGACAAAGTCAGCTTCCTCATTTGGATCAAATGTTACATCTAAATAGTTTGAACATTCATGATAGCTACCTCCACATTCGTTCGGCTTCATCATCTTGGCGATGGGTGACAGGGGTGGCGTAGGTGGAGCATGGTTTACTTGCAGAACAGCTGGCTCTGGCCAATCCGACATAACCTCATCCTCTATCCACGTTGCACATGGTATGATTGGGGTACTTGTTACCTTTGGTGCGAATCTTTTCGAGTGTTTCTCATGCGTCTCCTGAATACGACTTATCATGTGGATGATTTCTTTGATTGCTTGTTTTACAACATAGCCGTCCTTTTGAACCAGACTTAGTTTCTCTTTCTCAAATAGTTTGAAGATCCGCACGAGACGTATTTTATGGTACTTGAGCTTCGCCATTATATCAGCGGGGATGTCCTGTACACGGTACCTTTCCTCACGGCAGTTTAGAAGGATACAAGTGTCGTTATCCCATTTGAAGCTATAGTCTCCAGCTTGTTGGTTCCATTTTACTAGGTGCTCCTTCATCTCCCGGATGACACATGACATGGGATAATTATTTTCCAATCTGCTAGGTTCTAAAAATAGATATCTGTCTGTCTGTGTTGGGTTGGGTGGAGACCTTGAATTAGCAAAGTACTCTGGTGCTTCTGATTCAGTCCATTCTTCAATCGACACATAGTCACTTATCTGTTTTTTGATGAAGTTATCTAGAGATTCTTCTACTTCTGACCTTTTGTCTGAATCGGTCTGCATCTCATACCCGAAGTCAACCCCTGTGTCACATTCCTCTTTGATGAACCCGAAACAGTTGGGCATAAACCTCAAGTTTGGATTTCCTGCATTTTTGAGCACCTCTGATGGGACTAAGTCTTCAAAGCCTAGACAGCGATTCCTCATGGGTTCTTCTTCTTCTGTGTAAGTACTCCATGGTTTGGTGTTACATGTCAGTAACAATGGTGTCCTGAGCAAGAACTGGGGTGCCTTATTTTTGACGCCTACTTTTTTATTCTGACCCTCCGAGATGCATTTGTACTCTTCTACTTGCTCTGGTTTTGTTAGTGCTGGGCATTCAGGCATTAAAATGACCTCCTTTCCAGGACAATCCATGAAAGCAAAGTCCGCTGACGGCACGGTCTGTCCCACGATGTTAGGTAGTGGAATGACGCAATTAATCCAGTAGGTCTTACCGGCGTTGCTACGACCGTGCAGCATGAAGGTGTTAATCTTCTTGATCTTTTTACCCAGGATTAAGTATAGGTCAAGCATAAACTGGGCGGGCATGATATTTTGTTCCCTGCACCATTCTATAAATGTCTTAGCTGTCTCCTGTGTTGACATCTGATCTTGATCATGTCCAAAGTTTGCTTCTGTTAACGTATCTAGGTAAGTACTGTTCGTTTGTCTTTTATCTATCGCCATTTCGGCTTGAGCCTGCTGAAGCATGCGTTGAGAGTTCATGCTGGTCATGATTGTCCTCCAGCGCTGTATTTCCTCGAGGGGTACTGGTACGCGGGCTTTGAGGTGTTCGAGGACCTCTTCGTAGGTGCTGCTGGAAGTCTCTTTCATCATCGCTAGGATGTGGTCCACTTTGCGGGCTGTCGCCGAGATTTGTACTTTCTAGCGTCCCTGGGGCGTAGAAGCCCTCATAGTCTCCTGATAGGTCGGATATGGTTGATCCGGAAGTACTGTCAGGGCTGTCCGGCGCGATTGTAATAGTTGCCCGAACGGGCTGACGGCCAAAGACAGCGCGCTCGTATAGGCTTCCTCGGTGTCCACCCAGGACCCTCCGAAGAGGGCCTCCTCCTGATCTTCGGCCCTCCACATCGCGGCTACGGTGCCGAGTTCGGACAGCGGTGAGTTGTGGATTACTTTCTCTTGGAGCATTTTGTTGTTGACTCCTATGAGTATTCTCGGATCTTGGACCAGGTAGCCTGTCAACCCATCCGGATTGGCGCAGCGCTGATATTGAACCGTCAACCCAGGATAAAAACTCCTGATCTCCTTCACTGTCTTCGTCAGTTTCATGAAGTTCCAGTGGCCCGCTGGAAATGAGTTGACATGCGACTGGAGGAGAATATGTAGGTGGAGTCCGTGGATTGAGCATGACGGGTCTGAATGGCCGTCGTGCCATGAGGCAACGACGGGCGAGTTGTTCAATAACCCTTTCACCGCATCTGCAAGCCTCTTCTCGGTATCTTGTGTGACGTTGTAAATGGACGCGGGGGAGGACCACTGCACAGTGGGTATGGAGAACAGGAGTCTGGCAGAGATGTCGTCTGATGTAAAATATGTCCGACATACTTCACCAGTCTTATTTCGAACGCGCTCCTGTGAATCTTTTTTGAGAAGGGGTTTTTGTGGTTGAAGAAGTTCAGGTAGGTTGACGAACTCGTCAGGTAGCCGTAAAACAATTGAATATAATGGACCTTGTGTAATGTCTGCGTTGTATATCTCTGTTTCCCACACTTTTTTTGGTACTTTTGAGTATGTTTTTGGTATTTTTTGGAAGAAGGTGGCGGCTTTGGCAAATCTGAAATTATACAAGTGTTGAACAAGGACGTTTGCCAGTAGTGTATGATGCTTGTAATGGACATGGACACCCCTCCCCCATCCCTTCATTTGCTTTTTCCACATCTAGTGTGTTTATTCTTTCTTGCATAGCACTAAACAGATCAGAGTGACGTTGTAGTTCACGAACCATATCTTCTATACGACCAATGATACCATTAACCCTATTCAAGAGATCATTTGGCTTTTGATGGTTAGGGTCTTTACCACCATCAGCCTTTGGTACCGGACCAGTGTATTCAGTAAAAGGCCTTTTAACAACAGTGTTAGTGTCATAATTTGTCAATTGACTGAGTATGGTATCCACCCTATCAGTGAGTATCTTAATACGTGTACGACTAACAACATCATTAATCATATCTACGGGTTCGGGGATGGTGGCAATGTCAGTCTGATGCTTATGTTCTAAGGCCCCAATTCGACTTCCTAATTGCTGAATTTCACTGGGTATGAGTTGTTTGTCAACACGTTCAAGTTCTAATTCTATGTTTGCGATTGCTTTTTGCATTTCAGTTTCCTTTGCTAGATATGCAATACGACCGGTTTCCATAGAGTCTAATTTTGTACCTACTTCAGTGACTTTGCCTTCAATTTTAAGTATTTGTTTTTGAGTGTTACCAAGATCATCTATTTTATTCATTAATCTTTTAAATACTTTTTTTGGTACAATTTCTTCTATCATGTATATACCAACAGTGTACTCATACCCCACTTTTTGCCTGTTTTCCCCATCGTCTCTATATTGACAAACTAAGTTTCCTTCTAAGTCAAAAAAGACCAAATGACTAGCATCAACAACTCTGATTTTAAACCCAGAATCAAACCTATCCATACTAATACACATGCGATAGAAATTGAAACGAGTCCAATCTAAACCATCCCCCCATTGATGTTGAGTAGGGGTCATAAGTTCACCATTAAATACAGCACTTATTTCCCCTGCAATAGATGGATAGCATACTCTGTCATTACTTTGTTGATCTTGAACAACATTTCGTTGCGGTATTTTATTTATATCTAGTTCAGACATGTCTTGTATTACTGGAATGTTCATTGCTTTTAAACCTTGTCTAATATATCTAGTTAGTGTATTCCAATCGAAACCGGAAGTTAAGTGAACTTTTTTCCACATATCTTCCGCTGCCCATTGAAATGCATTAGCAAATTCATTCATTGCATAATATTTTAATGGTTGAAATACAACAATTTTATTACGAGTAACATCGTTAGGGTCTGACCTTTCTGCCATCTAGGCAATTTTTGTTTTTTTTATGCGGTGGTGTAGAGAAGACGTCGGCCTGAGTGTCTTGGGTGTAACTCATCGGGGTCTGTGCCTCAATAGTTTCCTCTTGCTCGGGGGTGATTGACAATCTAAGTGTTGGAAATGAATCGCCCTGGGGCATCACCTGCTGGATGGAGGTTTGACCAGTGACCTGCAAAGGAGTTGTAAGCGTACTCTCTTGCAGCTGACTAGCAGGCATATCAAACAATGCAGTTATATCTTTATTATAACCCTCATCAAACTCCATATCTTGGACAACACGTGCCCTGTTGACAGTTCTCATTTTTTTGAGAATACCAGCCTCATTAAGGCGACGGACAGCTTGGACATCGCGGATGTCACATAGATTTTTATTAACAGAGCCGTACTGATCAAGTCTTGGCCATGGTACATAACTAAAGTTATAACCATGTCTTTGGCGAGTCCAAACAGGGTAGTCCTCCACCCCGATGGCTCGCCATGCCTCTGCGGGCCTGAGATTACGAGTGTTTGTAACTCGTATGTCACCATCAACACCTGGGATGGCTTGGACGGGGAGGATAGGGCCGATGACGTCGTCTTTGTTGCCTTTTGTTGTCTGGGTCAAGATACCTTCTTTCATTACATAGTCTACTGAGGGACTTTCAGTGCTTGCTTCCATGTCAAGTACATCACCAAAGAGATTAATTTCGTCCTGACTGAACCCCATGCCCTCCATAGCGGAAGCATAGAATTCAGGATTACGTAAGTCAAGTCCAACCTCATTGTCGAAGGCTTTTTTGTTGCCGTCACCGGCTTCTGACTGAATGTTTCTAGTCACGGGGATGTCATTAATGACATTGTCTGTTATGACGTAACCTTTTTGAGTCAATTCACTTTCAACATTCGTCTGCATTATTATGTCGTCGTCAAGTACAACGGGTTTGGGGACTAGAGCGTCGTTTCCGGTTCTTTGTGCGGACTCTTGAAGGATATAGGCAGTTAAGGGCATGACAAAGTTTTCAGCATGGACACCAGGATTGTACCGTAGTACGTCTGCCGCAGCATTGTCCCATTCGTCAAGGTAATGTTCATTCATTCGTTTACCTTGGTTACCTAGCATTAACATCTCAACCCCCATACGAGGAGAGAAATAGAACTCAATGGTGGATGTATAAGTACATTTAAATTGAGCTCTACGTTGGGCACGGCCCCTAGCCGTAAAGAAAGGGGCAAACCGGAAGAAGACAGGCATGGGGGGATGATGGGGGAGCGATTCTGTTGGGTCGCCATATTGGCCTGAATACCCCACACTGTGTCGAGCATTTTATTGGCCAGATTAAGGGTTGTCTTATTACATGGCAACTCGTGCATTTCAGCAAAAGAGCCTACAGGGATGCGGCCTGAGTCTAGTTCAGCACTAAATGACAAACTATTACCAGTATTCCAAGTGAACATAGAGAAAAGGCCGTTGTATACATCAAATGCCTTAAGTCGGAAGTCACGTTGGGGCTCGTTACTGGTACTCTGATACATCTCACTGGGGAACTGGACCTTAACCCGGGGTAGTAACCCCTCTTCCCATGTCTCGGGTTCGACGCGACGAAACCCTTTATTGATTTCGAAGATACTTTTAGTGCCTACTGGCACTATGTTACTGGGTCGAAGTAATCTATTTTTATCTGAGAATACTTCTATACTGTCTGGCATAGGGGTGGTCACTATACGACCATCAGCCTGGATCTCGTCGCGGGACGTTATGAGGTCATGTATATGTACGCCATGACTAGTGATACGATAGCTGTTACACTTTGACATATAAGGTAACAACTTAGACGGGGTACATGCGGCCTTAGTTGTATTATAAGGTAGAATACTAGCACCCCAATCATACGAGTAGCATAGCTCCCCTTGTGGGTTGCTTTCGACCTTGGCTCCTCCTTTTTCAACCCCTGGGCCAAGGAAGTGTACAAATGTACGAGAGAATGTTACAGATTTCTTACCACCTGAAGCAACATCATGTGAATATTGTTGGAAGATACCATTACTGGAGCTCACACCTTCGCCAACTCCAAGGTCTGCTTGCTTCTCTGTATTCTTCTTGTTATCATCGCTAATACCTGAAGACATAGTGCAATAAATACATGTAAATACAAAGAGTAATAAATTATGCTTACTATATCCACCGTAGGTTTGGTAGTGTACAGTACGACCATCAGAACATCAATGAAACGTCACAACAATAACAATTCTTTTATATGACCTGGACTATGAACACAACAATTCATCCGATGAAAACAAATGAGTTCTACCCTTCGGGCCAATGAAAATACAAGGAATGAAAATAGTGCGCGTATGATCACAAAATTACGGATGAGAGATACACCCTACGGGATCGCGAAGCGGGCGAAGCCATAAACAACGACCTAAAGCTAAAGCCCAGAGACGAGTGTATCTCTCATCCGTAATTTTTATTAAGTACCGTTATATTCAGCGGACCGGTTTTTCCCGCCATTTTTTTTTAGATCTTTAAAAAAAGGGCACAAGCAAGAATGGATAAAACCATTCTCACTTGTGCCCCTTTTTTTCTTTTTTTTTTATGAACAAGTTTCTTTGAACATATATACATTTATTCATAACAACAATAACAACATTTATTCTTCATTTGTATACACATTGAGCATTATATTAATTTCTCTTAAGCGATAAAACAATTCATCAATGTCAGTAAATCCATAAATTCTAAGTAGCCTATCAAATTCTGGGCTCTCATATATGTAATCGTCAATAAGCACAAGTAACAAAGAACGTCTTGCAAGTAAATCGTCAACATCTGGAACTTGTATTACAACAGGTCCATCTATAGTTAATAAATCTAAAGCTTCCTCTACACTGATTTCTTCATCCATAGGGTCATATCCGGGATCCCCCGGATCTAGGTAATTAATTTCAGGCATTTATAACACGAGTACATCTTTCAGCTGATGCCACTGAAAACCAAGATACTTCACAAGGTCATTGTCAATTTCGGAGAGTTTTCTCCATTCGTGTGTTCGAGCTCGGATGAGGGCGACGGCAGCCGGATCTTCATCCCCTTCGGCTTCTTGTATTTCCAGGTACGTTTTGACAGACTCGGCGATCCAGGAGCGGACAGAGCATCTGACATTGGCCAATGCTTGTTTATATATCTGTGAAGCCTCCTCAGGAGTGATACTGGCAGTCTTAAGATAAGTCTGATCAGGACCTCGACTAGTTCCTGCTTCGGCATCTGGAAAGAATATTGCACTGGTAAGTTTGGCTGAAGGCGGTCTATTAATATAGTGTGTATGAATGAACATTGTTAACTTCATCTGAGGTTGATATACTGGAATGACAAAGTCAGCTTCCTCATTTGGATCAAATGTTACATCTAAATAGTTTGAACATTCATGATAGCTACCTCCACATTCGTTCGGCTTCATCATCTTGGCGATGGGTGACAGGGGTGGCGTAGGTGGAGCATGGTTTACTTGCAGAACAGCTGGCTCTGGCCAATCCGACATAACCTCATCCTCTATCCACGTTGCACATGGTATGATTGGGGTACTTGTTACCTTTGGTGCGAATCTTTTCGAGTGTTTCTCATGCGTCTCCTGAATACGACTTATCATGTGGATGATTTCTTTGATTGCTTGTTTTACAACATAGCCGTCCTTTTGAACCAGACTTAGTTTCTCTTTCTCAAATAGTTTGAAGATCCGCACGAGACGTATTTTATGGTACTTGAGCTTCGCCATTATATCAGCGGGGATGTCCTGTACACGGTACCTTTCCTCACGGCAGTTTAGAAGGATACAAGTGTCGTTATCCCATTTGAAGCTATAGTCTCCAGCTTGTTGGTTCCATTTTACTAGGTGCTCCTTCATCTCCCGGATGACACATGACATGGGATAATTATTTTCCAATCTGCTAGGTTCTAAAAATAGATATCTGTCTGTCTGTGTTGGGTTGGGTGGAGACCTTGAATTAGCAAAGTACTCTGGTGCTTCTGCCTCAATCCATTCTTCAATCGACACATAGTCACTTATCTGTTTTTTGATGAAGTTATCTAGAGATTCTTCTACTTCTGACCTTTTGTCTGAGTCGGTCTGCATCTCATACCCGAAGTCAACCCCTGTGTCACATTCCTCTTTGATGAACCCGAAACAATTGGGCATAAACCTCAAGTTTGGATTTCCTGCATTTTTGAGCACCTCTGATGGGACTAAGTCTTCAAAGCCTAGACAGCGATTCCTCATGGGTTCTTCTTCTTCTGTGTAAGTACTCCATGGTTTGGTGTTACATGTCAGTAACAATGGTGTCCTGAGTAAGAACTGGGGTGCCTTATTTTTGACGCCTACTTTCTTATTCTGACCCTCCGAGATGCATTTGTACTCTTCTACTTGCTCTGGTTTTGTTAGTGCTGGGCATTCAGGCATTAAAATGACCTCCTTTCCAGGACAATCCATGAAAGCAAAGTCCGCTGACGGCACGGTCTGTCCCACGATGTTAGGTAGTGGAATGACGCAATTAATCCAGTAGGTCTTACCGGCGTTGCTACGACCGTGCAGCATGAAGGTGTTAATCTTCTTGATCTTTTTACCCAGGATTAAGTATAGGTCAAGCATAAACTGGGCGGGCATGATATTTTGTTCCCTGCACCATTCTATAAATGTCTTAGCTGTCTCCTGTGTTGACATCTGATCTTGATCATGTCCAAAGTTTGCTTCTGTTAACGTATCTATGTAAGTACTGTTCGTTTGTCTTTTATCTATCGCCATTTCGGCTTGAGCCTGCTGAAGCATGCGTTGAGAGTTCATGCTGGTCATGATTGTCCTCCAGCGCTGTATTTCCTCGAGGGGTACTGGTACGCGGGCTTTGAGGTGTTCGAGGACCTCTTCGTAGGTGCTGCTGGAAGTCTCTTTCATCATCGCTAGGATGTGGTCCACTTTGCGGGCTGTCGCCGAGATTTGTACTTTCTGGCGTCCCTGGGGCGTAGAAGCCCTCATAGTCTCCTGATAGGTCGGATATGGTTGATCCGGAAGTACTGTCAGGGCTGTCCGGCGCGATTGTAATAGTTGCCCGAACGGGCTGACGGCCAAAGACAGCGCGCTCGTAGAGGCTTCCTCGGTGTCCACCCAGGACCCTCCGAAGAGGGCCTCCTCCTGATCTTCGGCCCTCCACATCGCGGCTACGGTGCCGAGTTCGGACAGCGGTGAGTTGTGGATTACTTTCTCTTGGAGCATTTTGTTGTTGACTCCTATGAGTATTCTCGGATCTTGGACCAGGTAGCCTGTCAACCCATCCGGATTGGCGCAGCGCTGATATTGAACCGTCAACCCAGGATAAAAACTCCTGATCTCCTTCACTGTCTTCGTCAGTTTCATGAAGTTCCAGTGGCCCGCTGGAAATGAGTTGACATGCGACTGGAGGAGTATATGTAGGTGGAGTCCGTGGATTGAGCATGACTGGTCTGAATGGCCGTCGTGCCATGAGGCAACGACGGGCGAGTTTTTCAATAACCCTTTCACCGCATCTGCAAGCCTCTTCTCGGTATCTTGTGTGACGTTGTAAATGGACGCGGGGGAGGACCACTGCACAGTGGGTATGGAGAACAGGAGTCTGGCAGAGATGTCGTCTGATGTAAAATATGTCCGACATACTTCACCAGTCTTATTTCGAACGTACTCCTGTGAATCTTTTTTGAGAAGGGGTTTTTGTGGTTGAAGAAGTTCAGGTAGGTTGACGAACTCGTCAGGTAGCCGTAAAACAATTGAATATAATGGACCTTGTGTAATGTCTGCGTTGTATATCTCTGTTTCCCACACTTTTTTTGGTACTTTTGAGTATGTTTTTGGTATTTTTTGGAAGAAGGTGGCGGCTTTGGCAAATCTGAAATTATACAAGTGTTGAATAAGGACGTTTGCCAGTAGTGTATGATGCTTGTAATGGACATGGACACCCCTCCCCCATCCCTTCATTTGCTTTTTCCACATCTAGTGTGTTTATTCTTTCTTGCATAGCACTAAACAGATCAGAGTGACGTTGTAGTTCACGAACCATATCTTCTATACGACCAATGATACCATTAACCCTATTCAAGAGATCATTTGGCTTTTGATGGTTAGGGTCTTTACCACCATCAGCCTTTGGTACCGGACCAGTGTATTCAGTAAAAGGCCTTTTAACAACAGTGTTAGTGTCATAATTTGTCAATTGACTGAGTATGGTATCCACCCTATCAGTGAGTATCTTAATACGTTTACGACTAATAACATCATTAATCATATCTACGGGTTCTGGGATGGTGGCAATGTCAGTCTGATGCTTATGTTCTAAGGCCCCAATTCGACTTCCTAATTGCTGAATTTCACTGGGTATGAGTTGTTTGTCAACACGTTCAAGTTCTAATTCTATGTTTGCGATTGCTTTTTGCATTTCAGTTTCCTTTGCTAGATATGCAATACGACCGGTTTCCATAGAGTCTAATTTTGTACCTACTTCAGTGACTTTGCCTTCAATTTTAAGTATTTGTTTTTGAGTGTTACCAAGATCATCTATTTTATTCATTAATCTTTTTTGGTACAATTTCTTCTATCATGTATATACCAACAGTGTACTCATACCCCACTTTTTGCCTGTTTTCCCCATCGTCTCTATATTGACAAACTAAGTTTCCTTCTAAGTCAAAAAAGACCAAATGACTAGCATCAACAACTCTGATTTTAAACCCAGAATCAAACCTATCCATACTAATACACATGCGATAGAAATTGAAACGAGTCCAATCTAAACCATCCCCCCATTGATGTTGAGTAGGGGTCATAAGTTCACCATTAAATACAGCACTTATTTCCCCTGCAATAGATGGATAGCATACTCTGTCATTACTTTGTTGATCTTGAACAACATTTCGTTGCGGTATTTTATTTATATCTAGTTCAGACATGTCTTGTATTACTGGAATGTTCATTGCTTTTAAACCTTGTCTAATATATCTAGTTAGTGTATTCCAATCGAAACCGGAAGTTAAGTGAACTTTTTTCCACATATCTTCCGCTGCCCATTGAAATGCATTAGCAAATTCATTCATTGCATAATATTTTAATGGTTGAAATACAACAATTTTATT
The DNA here is from genome assembly GCF_026914265.1 of Mya arenaria. Taxonomy (NCBI): domain Eukaryota; kingdom Metazoa; phylum Mollusca; class Bivalvia; order Myida; family Myidae; genus Mya; species Mya arenaria. The sequence goes on from NC_069128.1 coordinate 31,914,445, forward strand.
ACGAGTAACATCGTTAGGGTCTGACCTTTCTGCCATCTAGGCAATTTTTGTTTTTTTTATGCGGTGGTGTAGAGAAGACGTCGGCCTGAGTGTCTTGGGTGTAACTCATCGGGGTCTGTGCCTCAATAGTTTCCTCTTGCTCGGGGGTGATTGACAATCTAAGTGTTGGAAATGAATCGCCCTGGGGCATCACCTGCTGGATGGAGGTTTGACCAGTGACCTGCAAAGGAGTTGTAAGCGTACTCTCTTGCAGCTGACTAGCAGGCATATCAAACAATGCAGTTATATCTTTATTATAACCCTCATCAAACTCCATATCTTGGACAACACGTGCCCTGTTGACAGTTCTCATTTTTTTGAGAATACCAGCCTCATTAAGGCGACGGACAGCTTGGACATCGCGGATGTCACATAGATTTTTATTAACAGAGCCGTACTGATCAAGTCTTGGCCATGGTACATAACTAAAGTTATAACCATGTCTTTGGCGAGTCCAAACAGGGTAGTCCTCCACCCCGATGGCTCGCCATGCCTCTGCGGGCCTGAGATTACGAGTGTTTGTAACTCGTATGTCACCATCAACACCTGGGATGGCTTGGACGGGGAGGATAGGGCCGATGACGTCGTCTTTGTTGCCTTTTGTTGTCTGGGTCAAGATACCTTCTTTCATTACATAGTCTACTGAGGGACTTTCAGTGCTTGCTTCCATGTCAAGTACATCACCAAAGAGATTAATTTCGTCCTGACTGAACCCCATGCCCTCCATAGCGGAAGCATAGAATTCAGGATTACGTAAGTCAAGTCCAACCTCATTGTCGAAGGCTTTTTTGTTGCCGTCACCGGCTTCTGACTGAATGTTTCTAGTCACGGGGATGTCATTAATGACATTGTCTGTTATGACGTAACCTTTTTGAGTCAATTCACTTTCAACATTCGTCTGCATTATTATGTCGTCGTCAAGTACAACGGGTTTGGGGACTAGAGCGTCGTTTCCGGTTCTTTGTGCGGACTCTTGAAGGATATAGGCAGTTAAGGGCATGACAAAGTTTTCAGCATGGACACCAGGATTGTACCGTAGTACGTCTGCCGCAGCATTGTCCCATTCGTCAAGGTAATGTTCATTCATTCGTTTACCTTGGTTACCTAGCATTAACATCTCAACCCCCATACGAGGAGAGAAATAGAACTCAATGGTGGATGTATAAGTACATTTAAATTGAGCTCTACGTTGGGCACGGCCCCTAGCCGTAAAGAAAGGGGCAAACCGGAAGAAGACAGGCATGGGGGGATGATGGGGGAGCGATTCTGTTGGGTCGCCATATTGGCCTGAATACCCCACACTGTGTCGAGCATTTTATTGGCCAGATTAAGGGTTGTCTTATTACATGGCAACTCGTGCATTTCAGCAAAAGAGCCTACAGGGATGCGGCCTGAGTCTAGTTCAGCACTAAATGACAAACTATTACCAGTATTCCAAGTGAACATAGAGAAAAGGCCGTTGTATACATCAAATGCCTTAAGTCGGAAGTCACGTTGGGGCTCGTTACGGGTACTCTGATACATCTCACTGGGGAACTGGACCTTAACCCGGGGTAGTAACCCCTCTTCCCATGTCTCGGGTTCGACGCGACGAAACCCTTTATTGATTTCGAAGATACTTTTAGTGCCTACTGGCACTATGTTACTGGGTCGAAGTAATCTATTTTTATCTGAGAATACTTCTATACTGTCTGGCATAGGGGTGGTCACTATACGACCATCAGCCTGGATCTCGTCGCGGGACGTTATGAGGTCATGTATATGTACGCCATGACTAGTGATACGATAGCTGTTACACTTTGACATATAAGGTAACAACTTAGACGGGGTACATGCGGCCTTAGTTGTATTATAAGGTAGAATACTAGCACCCCAATCATACGAGTAGCATAGCTCCCCTTGTGGGTTGCTTTCGACCTTGGCTCCTCCTTTTTCAACCCCTGGGCCAAGGAAGTGTACAAATGTACGAGAGAATGTTACAGATTTCTTACCACCTGAAGCAACATCATGTGAATATTGTTGGAAGATACCATTACTGGAGCTCACACCTTCGCCAACTCCAAGGTCTGCTTGCTTCTCTGTATTCTTCTTGTTATCATCGCTAATACCTGAAGACATAGTGCAATAAATACATGTAAATACAAAGAGTAATAAATTATGCTTACTATATCCACCGTAGGTTTGGTAGTGTACAGTACGACCATCAGAACATCAATGAAACGTCACAACAATAACAATTCTTTTATATGACCTGGACTATGAACACAACAATTCATCCGATGAAAACAAATGAGTTCTACCCTTCGGGCCAATGAAAATACAAGGAATGAAAATAGTGCGCGTATGATCACAAAATTACGGATGAGAGATACACTCGTCTCTGGGCTTTAGCTTTAGGTCGTATGTTTCCCTACGGGATCGCGAAGCGGGCGAAGCCATAAGTTCGACAAGCCTCCTTACCGGCTTCTGCACGCGTCCTTGGGTCGGATATTTCAATCCGCCACGCGAACATGTAAACCATACTTATATCCCACAACAGTTTCATAAACAAGTTACGAAATATACATCCCACAACATTTACAGAATATTATTTCCCACATCAGTTGGGTATACAAATTACAGAATATATATACCACACAACAGGTTTATGTACATGTACAGAATATATACCCCAATATAGTTTCATATACATATTACAGAGTAAATAACCAACAACAGTTTCATATATATATACTGTCTTTTAACTATTTGAAAAGGTTTGGAGCTCAAAAAGGCAATAAATGATATATATTCGCTATCCATCGCTATATTTGAATTTAAGCATGATACAGATAGATGTGATGTCACATGTGCAGAGGATTCAAATGAATGTACTTATGAATGGCCGTGAATTATATCAATACCAGCAGTGATAATGCTTTCAAAATGGCACACTTTTAATCAGCTTAATTGTTAACACACCACTGCCATAAATCCAGTACAATTTTTAAACGAAGTGAAATGAATGATATTCACAGTATAAAAAGACATATTGAAACTTTACACATGCATTCCAAATGGTATTAATTTAAAGTAATCGTTCGTAACTTGTATTACTGACGACTTACTTTTTACCGACTCAAATAGTTGAACATACTACGTCTTCCTGATTTATGAAATAATGTGTTTGATAAACCGTTTGGATATTCATTAATCGACAATATTATTACATGGTGCTTTAAAATCAATCACGTCGACATTAAAGGACTAGTTCAAGGAATGTTTTGCATGATAATACCATGCTGTGCATCTTCTTCTAATTGCACTTGTGTCACAGTAAGGGGCAAATTTCCTGTGTATTCGTTTATTGACTATATTATAGTATTATATTTATATTTCTATAATAAAACCACCCAAACTACACAGGAGGATACTCAGATCGGAGATCTGATAAGAGGGGTTAAGGCAACTAGATTAAGATCAATACATAGAGGTTGTGCACTGTTAACAGTTTTAGGGGAGGGCTTTGGTCACTTATAGAAGGCTTTAAACAGGCCTTTAAACAATTTGAAAACGTCACACACGATGGACGTTTTTATAAGTCTTACAGAATAGTCAATACACAATATTTCTTCCATGCTTTTCGATGAAATATGGAATTTTATCAATTTGATATTTTCACTGCAAAATAAGGGGTGATAAAATCACTTTTAAATACTTCTTTATAAATCCATTGTAGTTATAACTTGATCAAAATAAAACACTTCACTTTGAACTAAAACATTCTGCCAATAAAAAAATTTGAAAAAGGTAACATAAGTTTAAATAAAAATTTATTTTGAAATAAACAGCTCACCGTTAAAATGAAAAAAAAATGAAATCTCGTTTTTCAAACGTGTTCTTGAACTTTGAAGCCGAACTGATTACAGACGCAAACAACCATTCGAACACAAGAATGATATATCAGCGTTCAAATATCTTTTTATGAACAGTTTGTCGTTGTAAATCGTTCAGTCAACTTCCCGGAATATTTATACAACAACTTACAGATAAACTGATGATATATTTTACCTCACCCACGCCTGGTTCACTCTTTACCTGGAAAAAACACCTCTCTTCGAGTGAAACATACTGATCTCTGACAGTGAAATGACTGAATACCATAATTATCATAAAATACGCTCTAAAACTGAGGAAAATGTTTTATATTCATTAATTATTGCTTTTCCTACACGTTTGACCTTTCAAATGTTCATTAAATAAATGGCGGCATAGAAATTTGGTTCTGCATTCATGCTCTGAAAAAGTGCTTTCGTTATTTTTTGGAACATGGATGCACTAATAAAACTTCATCAATTAATGTTCATCATTCATTTCTGAATGTCCAAAGTCGTGCCAGAACGACTTTCAGTTTTTGACAGAACGGCTTTCAGTTTTGAACGTCCAAAGTCATGACAGAACGGCTTTCAGTTTTGAACGTCCAAAGTCATGACAGAACGGCTTTCAGTTTAGAACGTCCAAAGTCATGACAGAACGGCTTTCAGTTTTGAACGTCCCAAGTCGTGACAGAACGGCTTTCAGTTTTGAACGTCCAAAGTCATGACAGAACGGCTTTCAGTTTTGAAAGTCCCAAGTCGTGACAGAACGGCTTTTAGTTTTGAATGTCCCAAGTCGTGACAGAAAGGCTTTCAGTTTTGAACGTCCCACGTCGTGACAGAACGGCTTTCAGTTTTGAAGGTCCCACGTCGTGACAGAACGGCTTTCAGTTTTGAACTTACAAAGTCATGACAGAACGGCTTTCAGTTTTGAACGTCCCAAGTCGTGACAGAACGGCTTTCAGTTTTGAATGTCCAAAGTCGTGACAGAACGGCTTTCAGTTTTGAATGTCCAAAGTCGTGACAGAACGGCTTTCAGTTTTGAATGATAAAAGTCGTGACAGAACGGCTTTCAGTTTTGAATGTCCAAAGTCGTGCCGGAACGCCTTTCAGTTTTGAACGTACAAAGTCGTGCCGGACCGGCTTTCAGTTTTGAATGTCCAATGTCGTGCCGGGCCGGCTTTCAGTTTTAAATGTCCAATGTCGTGCTTTCAGTTTAGAATGTCCAATGCTTAGCTTACCTCACTCAGCTTAACATTGAACCAGTCCAATTTCAATATTGTTAATAATTTTAGGGCTTAATAGCCATGTTAACGACTTCGCAGCATTGGGAGTTGCGGAAAGTTTTTTTATGGATTGACCATCATGTTAAATGTATTAAATAATGGAGTAAACTACTATATATATGTCTAATTAACATTATCCAAGTAACTGCTGTTAAATGCAAAAACCACATGATGTCATTGGATGGAAAAATGGATTTCATCTGTAAATAATTTATTACAAATATATGGATGTGGTTTTGTTTGGCTAACAGCGGTTAGTTGAGTGTAAAAGACAAAAATGGTTCTAAAATGTTAGAGACTCAACACGATGATACACATTTATGGATTTTAAAACATCTTAAACCCAGAAAATACGTATTAATTTACCATTTTATGTGTGGAATTCGGTTTCACATATATAAAAATTCTATATGTAGTAGTTGTTACACAGATAGGAAATTCTATATGTAGTAGTGGTTAAACAGATAGGATATGTTTATGTAGTAGTTGTTAAACACATAGGAAATTCTATATGTAGTAGTGGTTACACAGATAGGAAATTCTATATGTAGTAGTGGTTACACAGATAGGAAATTCTGTATGTAGTAGTGGTTACACAGATAGGAAATTCTATATGTAGTAGTGGTTACACAGATAGGATATTCTATATGTATTAGTGGTTACACAGATAGGATATTCTATATGTAGTAGTGGTTACACAGATAGGAAATTCTATATGTAGTAGTTGTTACACAGATAGGAAATTCTATATGTACTAGTGGTTACACAGATAGGATATTCTGTATGTAGTAGTGGTTACACAGATAGGATATTCTATATGTACTAGTGGTTACACAGATAGGAAATTCTATATGTAGTAGTTGTTACACAGAATGGAAATTCTATATGTACTAGTGGTTACACAGATAGGAAATTCTATATGTAGTAGTGGTTACACAGATAGGATATGTTTATGTAGTAGTTGTTACACAGATAGGATATGTTTATGTAGTAGTTGTTACACAGATAGGAAATTCTATATGTATTAGTTGTTACACAGATATGATATGTTTATGTAGTATTTGTTTCACAGATAGGAAATTTTATATGTAGTAGTTGTTACACAGATAGGAAATTCTATATGTAGTTGTGGTTACACAGATATGATATTCTATATGTAGTAGTTGTTACACAGATATGATATGTTTATGTAGTAATTGATACACAGATAGGAAATTTGATATGTAGTAGTGGTTACACAGATAGGATATTCTATATGTAGTAGTTGTTACACAGATAGGAAATTCTATATGTAGTTGTGGTTACACAGATATGATATTCTATATGTAGTAGTTGTTACACAGATAGGAAATTCTGTATGTAGTAGTGGTTACACAGATAGGATATTTTATATGTAGTTGTTGTTACGCAGTTAGGAAATTCTATATGTAGTAGTTGTTACACAGATAGGAAATTCTATATGTAGTAGTTGTTACACTGATAGGAAATTCTATATGTAGTAGTTGTCACACAGATAGGAAATTTTATATGTAGTAGTGGGTACACAGATAGGATATTCTATATGTAGTAGTGGTTACACAGATAGGATATTCTATATGTAGTTGTGGTTACACAGATAGGAAATTCTATATGTAGTAGTTGTTACACAGATAGGAAATTCTATATGTACTAGTGGTTACACAGATAGGATATTCTATATGTAGTTGTGGTTACACAGATAGGATATTCTATATGTACTAGTGGTTACACAGATAGGATATTCTATATGTAGTAGTTGTTACACAGATAGGATATTCTATATGTACTAGTGGTTACACAGATAGGAAATTCTATATGTAGAAGTGGTTACACAGATAGGATATGTTTATGTAGTAGTTGTAACACAGATAGGATATGTTTATGTAGTAGTTGTTACACAGATAGGAAATTCTATATGTATTAGTTGTTACACAGATATGATATGTTTATGTAGTATTTGTTTCACAGATAGGAAATTATATATGTAGTAGTTGTTACACAGATAGGATATGTTTATGTAGTAATTGTTACACAGATAGGAAATTTTATATGTAGTAGTGATTACATAGATAGGATATTCTGTATGTAGTAGTGGTTTCACAGATAGGAAATTTTATATGTAGTAGTGGTTACACAGATAGGATATTCTATATGTAGTAGTTGTTACACAGATAGGAAATTCTATATGTAGTTGTGGTTACACAGATAGGATATTCTATATGTAGTAGTTGTTACACAGATAGGAAATTCTATATGTAGTAGTGGTTACACAGATAGGATATTTTATATGTAGTTGTTGTTACGCAGATAGGAAATTCTATATGTAGTAGTTGTTACACAGATAGGAAATTCTATATGTAGTAGTTGTTACACAGATAGGATATTCTATATGTAGTAGTGGTTACACAGATAGGAAATTCTATATGTAGTAGTGGTTACACAGATAGGAAATTCTATATGTAGTAGTGGTTACACAGATAGGAAATTCTATATGTAGTAGTGATTACACAAATAGGATATGTTTATGTAGTAGTTGTTACACAGAAAGGATATGTTTATGTAGTAGTTGCTACACAGATAGGACATGTTTATGTAGTAGTTGTTACACAGATAGGAAATTCTATATGTAGTAGTTGTTACACAGATAGGATATGTTTATGCAGCAGTTGTTACACAGATAGGATATGTTTATGTAGTAGTTGTTACACAGATAGGGAATTCTATATGTAGTAGTGGTTACACAGATAGGATATGTTTATGTAGTAGTTGTTACACAGATAGGAAATTCTAAAAGTAGTGGTGGTTACACAGATAGGATATGTTTATGTAGTAGTTGTTACACAGATAGGAAATTCTATATGTAGTAGTGGTTACACAGATAGGATATTCTATATGTAGTAGTGGTTACACAGAAAGGATATTCTATATGTACTAGTGGTTACACAGATAGGATATTCTATATAAAGTAGTTGTTACACAGATAGGATATTCTATATGTACTAGTGGTTACACAGATAGGATATTCTATATGTAGTAGTGGTTACACAGATAGGAAATTCTATATGTAGTAGTTGTTACACAGATAGGAAATTCTATATGTACTAGTGGTTACACAGATAGGATATTCTATATGTAGTAGTGGTTACACAGATAGGATATTCTATATGTACTAGTGGCTACACAGATAGGATATTCTATATGTATTAGTTGTTACACAGATAGGATATTCTATATGTACTAGTGGTTACACAGATAGGAAATTCTATATGTAGTAGTGGTTACACAGATAGGATATATTTATGCAGTAGTTGTTACACAGATAGGAAATTCTATATGTAGTAGTTGTTACACAGATAGGATATGTTTATGTAGTAGTTGTTACACAGATAGGAAATTCTATATGTAGTAGTGGTTACACAGATAGGATATTCTATATGTAGTAGTTGTTACACAGATAGGAAATTCTATATGTAGTAGTTGTTACACAGATAGGATATGTTTATGTAGTAGTTGTTACACAGATAGGAAATTCTATATGTAGTAGTGGTTACACAGATAGGAAATTCTATATGTAGTAGTGGTTACACAGATAGGAAATTCTATATGTACTAGTGGTTACACAGATAAAAAATTATATATGTAATAGTTGTTACACGGATAGGAAATTCTATATGTACTAGTTGTTACACAGATAGGAAATTCTAGATAGGCTACACTTCCAAAACTTCATTAACCATATACAAAATCTAAACTATGACAGAACAAAAATACAGCATTTATTGTAAATGAAATGATAAATTAAAGCGATAAAGAATAATGAAAGTCAATAAGAAAACACAACTCTATAGACTTAATGTGTTTGTAATTGTATGGTGAATTATGGACCTCCAGCGTTTTAAAACCTCATGTCATCATGATCTACGCCGCCCGTGTGTGTATTATAGTAGCGGATCACAGCTGGTTGGTCGTTGACCTCTATGGCCGTCACTGCTGTAGTCAAACTTCCGAACCGACTTCCGTCTAAGGCGGCAACTAATACAGGTCCCCAGCCTGGCACATGCTGTGATGTCTTGGAAAAAATGTCTTTATGAGAAATGAGCATGTCTGAGATTTAATTAAGATGGTTGTTGTGAGAAAAAAACAAACAATTGCTATCATTATTAGATTTCAGACTCTACTTATTCACATATACTCTTTTGTTTAAACATTCTCAGCGTTTGGTATTAGATTATTTTTGTTCAAGTCGATTGCAATATTCGCATAATATTGATGGGAGAAACGTAATCTATGGAACGCCGGCACTGTCTTTCGTAGTCCAAAAACTTTAATATTGTGTTTGTTTCTTATTACATTATGGACCAAGTGCTTTACATGGTGTACACACATAGTTATGATATGTCAGTTTATCGTTATAAACTATAATATAATGATATTTGCACATAAAAAATAAAGTATGGACATAATATAAAAAAGTATGCACATAACGTAATAAAATGTCTACATGATATAAAGATGTATCCGCATAGTATAATTAAAACTGTCATAATATAAGTACAAAACCACAACATATAAAGATAAACTGACATATCATAACTATGTGTGTACACCATGTAAAGCACTTTGTACATATTGTAATAAGAAACAAACACAATAATAAAGTTTTTGGACTACAAAAGACAGTGCCGGCGTTCCATAGTAATCTACTGCCATTTCTCTCGGATTATTAAATGTACTCTTACGATATGGATTTAATTACATGGTTGTAAACATAAAATGCTGCAAGGCCTTTCATATGTCGCATATAGTTCGTTGTAATCGCATACTGCTTGGATTCCATAAAGATAACTTACATTTTGATGTAACATCTCATACATATAGGATCTGTCACGAGTTGTTATATAATCCACCTCAGGATTGATAACGAGTGTCACATTCTTTCAATTACATAATTACTTGTAAAAACGACCTACCTGTTTCAGTTCTAGTTATGCCATTTTCCGCGCTACATTCGTTGCAAAGGTAAAGTACCCGAAATAATTTCAAACCACGGACACATCCGATTTAAATCCTGTTTTTAAGTAGAATGCATACTTCGACGATATCCAGTATGAATAACAACCAAACCACTATATTTATACAGTATATTTTAAACGAGTTTGGCTTTAATTTACATCCGGTAACTTAAAGATGACGTCATTATTTGTTTTATGTTAATGAAGTAATTTCCTGTACATACAAATTAGTACCGAACGTCTTAAAAATGTTTTTCATTATCTCATAACACTATCACGATTTCCCGTTAAAGGGGATAGACACCAGATGATACATTAGAGCAAGAAAAAAAGGAAATTGTACAAATTCTTGAACTTTATATCATTGAACCTTAATTACTGTATTACATCACTAACGACCCATGTATCTTTCGTAGTTTTTGCGTATTTTTCCACTTCGAAATTTACTGGGTCGGTCTACCGCGTTAATCCCAGTTGATTTTAAAAAAGAAATTAGGTAAATGTATCTGTACTAATCACGTGACTTGCACATGTTAAATATACACACATTAAACTTGGAACCCATTTGCGCTATTTGTATACGGGTGAACTCAGCTGGGGCAGCATAAAAACATTCTTTTAATCATGTTAATTGATGTATAATCGGCCTCGTACTAGTTCGTATTGACAATTCTAGACCTGTGTTGATTTGCCTATTTGGGGACAATCTTGTGTCTTGCACCTTTAAAATGTGAACGGAAAATGTACTATTGTATTCAAACAAATCCTCATCATATAAACACAATGAAAAATAACCGTACTATTTGCTACAATAGTGCAAATTAAGCAATCATTTTGCCAATTCAATTGTTAACAGATATGCAAAGTGATAAATTGCCTGGATAATAGAAAAAGGACAAGGTTATATAGCACATGTGTAATACAGAAGTAATATAGAAGCAATTTCAAAACTTAAAGGCGAACTAGACGAGATACTCACTAAAAGAATAAATGGAGTTATTTTGAGAGCAAAAGCTCGACATGTTGAAAATAATGAGAAAAACTCTAAATACTTTGCAAACCTTGAAAAAAGGCATGCAGAAATGAAAATAATTCACACTTTGAAAGTTGAAAATAAAATTATTAGTAAACCTTCAGAAATACTGACCGCTCAACGGACATTTTACAAGAAATTATACACAAAAGATGATACTGTTTTAAATCACAATAGTGAGTTTTTCTCAACACCAATTGTCAAACTAAATGATGAAGATAAAGCTAGCTGCGAAGGTATGGGTCTGATGGTTTCACAGCCGAGTTTTATAAAATATTTTGGAACGATTTAAAAATATTCTTTGTCAATGCTATTAATCAATGTTTTACAGAAGGTAATTTATCTCCTCTTATGAAACAAGGTTTAATTTCTTTAATTCCAAAACAAGGCAGAGATTTAGAAGTGATCCCAAACTGGAGACCAATAAGTTTATTTAATGTAGACTATAAAATAGCAACCAAGTCCATTTCAAATAGAATGAAAAGAATTTTAAATAAAATTGTTAGCCCTTTTCAAACAGGTTTTGTGTATGGAAGATACATTGGTGAAAACAAACGACTTATAGATGAAAGTATTAACTATTTCAATACTACAAATAAGCCTGGGTTGTTATTTTTTGCCGATTTTGAAAAGGCTTGATACTTTAAACCACGAATTTATACTTAAAAGTCTAGAACATTTAAATTTTGGTCAAAGCTTAATAAATTGGGTCAAGCTCTTCTATAATGATATCAATAGTGTTATAATAAATAATGGTTTTCTCTCTGAAGAATTTCAAATTGAGCGAGGCGTCAGACAAGGCTGCCCCCTATCTTCTTCCATATTTATCATTTGTATTGAACTGCTATCTAATACAATACAGAAAAATAAACTTATTAAAGGGATACAACTTTATAACAATGAAATAAAACAATCTCTTTTTGCCGACGATGCTACATATATTAATGATGGATCCAAAACATCTTTCGAAACTTTGATAAAATCAATAGATAACTTTGGAAAAATATCTGGCCTAAAATTAAATTCAACAAAATCTACAGTCTTACAAGTAGGGAGTTTAAAATCATCATATATTGCATACTTAGATAGTTATCAATTTCACAACGACAGTCAGGAAGCCAAAACACTTGGAATCGTTTTTAACAAGAACAATGGCAATATGATTCAAAATAACCTTGTTCCAAAGCTACAAAGTTTCAAGAATTGTCTCAAGAGTTGGCAGCACAGAAAACTAACGCTTATGGGAAAAATTACAGTAGTTAAGACATTAGCACTTCCAAAACTTATCTATCCCATGAAAGTTCTACCTTCACCACCTAAATACATCCTTGATGACATTAACACGTCAATTTTTAAGTTCATTTGGAATAATAAACCCGAAAAGATAAAAAGGAAAGTACAAATGAACGATTTTAAAGATGGTGGCCTTAGAGTTCCAAATATTTATATGTTAAATAAATCGATCAAAGCGTCATGGGTGAAGAGACTACTGGATGAAACAAACAGACATCAATACAGAACTTTTTATAATGACGCTTTACATAAATTTGGAGGCAGGTTGGTTTTCGAAAGTAATCTCGACGAAGTAACAATAAACATCACAATACAAATTTTTAGCTGAAATACTCTAATCATGGTCTGAAATAAGCAAATATATTCAAACTAATAGTTCAAGTAAAATAATATTATGGAATAACACCGACCTAAAGGTAAATGAACAAAGTGTATACTATCACAAATGATATGAAAACGGTATCAAATTTGTCCAACATATCTTTGATTACAGATCAAAGGAATTCTATACATTTGACGAGATAAAACATCTTTATACTATAGGCAATTCTGATTTCCTAAAGTATTACCAGCTTACGGCTAGTGTACCGAGTAAAATAAAACATAAATTAAAAGAAGAATCAATAGTAAATCATGACATAGTCTTACTTGTTCAAATGGTTGAAAATACTAAGCAAAAACCGAATAAAATTTTGTATACATTACAAATAAAAACCCTTAATGCAAACCATGGTAAAGAAGATAAATGGAATCAAATTCTAGGAACAGATTTCGAGACAATTATGTGGAATGAAATATTTACATTGCCATTAACATGCACCATTGATACAACAATAAGAACCTTCCAGTACAAATACATTTATAGGCTTATACCAACAAACAGATACCTATATCAATGCAAGCTCACAAACTCCAGCTTATGCCAATTCTGTTCAGAATATATAGAAACAATGGAACATCTTTTTTGGGAATGTAGACTTGTACAAAATTTGTGGAACAACCTAAATAACCTATTCTTGTCAATAAATATCCCAATTAGTCTTAATATTAAAACCATAAGTTTTGGATTTTTAAAAAAATCAAATTTTAGTCGTCTCATTAATTTCTTGATTGTGTTGTTGAAATATTTTATATACTTTATGAAGCTTAGAGATATAACTCCAACTTTTACAGCTTTCAAAAACTACATAGGTTTGCGATACAAAATCGAACATGAAATTGCATTCATGAATGACAAACTAACAGTCCACGAGCAAAAATGGCATGTATTAAAAGAAAACTTACATTTAAGCAACACCCTCTAGTACAGTTTTTTTTTCTTTCTACCTTTCCGTAGTTTATAAACTCTTTATTTACTTGTTAATATTGTTTTTCTAGTTTAAAATTGATCTCTGCTTTTTTGTCTTCTATTTTCTTTTTTATCAGTTTGTTTAACAATATAAAAATGTCTATTCTTTTCTGTATCGACACAACCCTCACTAGTCTTCTTAAATAAGAATTACATAATAAACACCATATGTTATACATTTCGTATGTATATGATCAATTGTATTGTGTAATGTGGACCATTAATAATAAAAAAATAAAAAAAAATACAGAAGAATATGTGATGGCTATATTTAACCGCAAACAAGGTTCTGCATGAAATAATACGTTTTCCTCACAAATCTGAGTTAGTTTTGCTTCGTGAATTGATTTTTTTTAAACCCATGTTATGTTCAGTTATGTAAACTTTACAGCATTTAAACATGTTGCTTTACTGACAAACCGCAAGACAGCGAGAAATGAATATAATTTGGTGACTCTTTCGGAAACGTGCGATTTCAATTCACTTGGACTCGTTGGAATATTCATGAAAGTCAACGTAAGATATGGAAATAACTAGACGTTTTTTTAAATAATCTGCATTAATACAAAATAATTATACAAAATCACATTTCATACCGACTAACCAGGTGATGTATACATGTCAATCTTGTTGCGTTGTTAATTTCGTGTCTTTTGTCGTTTCATATAAACAATTTTGATGAAACTGGTAAATAATATTAATGGAATGACGCGTTAATTTATCTAATACAGCTTCACCCCTCACCCAATGACAATATTGCTTTGTAAAATTAAAATGTTTATAATAAGGTGATTTCATATTGGTCGAGTTATTTGTCCTCGGTTATATGCTGTATTTATAAATGCAGCTGACCGAGGACAAATAACTCGGCCACTATAGAATCACCTTATTAATAAGTATTTTATTAATGAACTATTACGTATGGTACGGCAATTTGGTTAAAACATTCAAATAACTTAGCTTAAGTTCACATTGAAGCTGTATTTATCCATTCATGATGGCTGCTTTACTACAATTGACTTTACTGATTCGAAACGCATCCTTAAAGTAACATTGCACACTTATGAATAAAGTGGTTCAAGTATTTAATAGGCTAGACGATCCAAATAAATTTATTCGAAGCACAGATTTTTCAAAACAGTCGGAAAAACGGAAAACAAGATGGATACCATTTAAAATAATTTCAAGCATATTTCTCATATTTGGCGAGTTTCGACAGTCAATGAAGATGGTCCATTTCTCATATCCAAAATTTGGCGAGTTTTGTAGCCAATCAAAACGGAGGAAACACATATTGGCCCAGTTTGGTTGGTATTGGCCGAGTTTGGTCGATATTGGCCGAGTTCTGGCATATATTGTCTTCAATTTTCTGGTATTGCAGGTACCGCGATTGTCCCCGTATTGCGTCAGATATGTAATAGTTGATTAATAAACACCTTTACAACTTTAAATAGTATGTATACATAACTGTTAAGGAGCCTATGGGTGATAAAGCCCGACATCTAGTGTTACTAGATAATTCCTGTGAATCTGGAAGACAAACTGGCAGAGGTTTCTGAGTATTCCCCAGAAGGAGGGTTTGATCTCAGTTTTTCCTCGGCCAGTTGACTACGTCAGTAAGCTCCATTTTTGTCAAGCATGTTGATATTTAGACATACTTTGCTCATCTTGCAAGTTCATGTTGTTTATGTTAATCGGTTTCCCAAGTACTTCTCTAAGACTTCCAAAATGATGACATTGAAAAGTAATGATTTTTTTTTTAAAGGAGGTTATAGGTATTTAGGAAATAGGAAGGTAAACAAATATTGACTTGAACCAAAGAAAGTGTAATTATAATTGTAAAACAGATATAAGTGATGAATTTCATAAAATATTGTCGTGCATAGAATTTGTACACAGAAGAAAAAGAGGCGTCCGTGGGTACTTCTATAAACACCCGAGGTTGTCCGGGTAGCGCAGTTGTTAGCGCACTCGATTCGCACCAAGGCGACCCAGGTTTGCTTCCCAACCTGGGCGCATGTGAGTTTGGTTAGTGGTCACCAGGCCGGACAAGTGGGTTTCCTCTACAACACAGTACCATACTCTCGCGCAACATCGTGCCAACAAGAGTGACTTTTAGTAAGTATTATTTTTTTTATAACTTTCTTCACAATCGTTGTAAAATATATAATGTTTAAACTAAACATCCGAATGTTATTAAGTATACTAGAGTTAATTCAGAAAAAAACTTTTTTGAACTGCTACGAAAACTAGCATTTTAGTCAAATACCTCGTAAATGTAAATAATATGAACTTTTACCCACGGATAAACGTAAATTCCGTTTCTGAGGAATTATCAAATCTTCCCTCGCACACAAATCTTCAAGTACATTAATATTTCCTTCGTCCAAGGCTTCTCGGGAGTTTCGAATCTAGCCGATGTTATAAATAGAGCGTCGTCTTAAGGGAAAGCATGTATACTTAGATGTCCCTGTGTGGTGCATGTTTCCGGCAATGTGGCATCTGGTCAATCACTCCACAAGGACAGCTTCAAATGGTGTATGGCGGGAATGCCTTCAAGCCAATGTCAGAGTTGGGCTGTTTATGGAAGCAAAGGAATGATCAATAGGAGGATTTACCCGCCAGTTCACTCATTATGCTTTATGACATTTTAACATGCAATTAATCTCGTGTGATGAATTTTATCATTGCATTTTTCCTGTATGTCAGCTGTGCTACTGATTATTATTTTGTTATTTAACTGGTGTACTTGGTGACGTAGTTTGAGCTCTTAATGAAAATGTGAACATTCAAATTATATTTCAGTTCTAAGGCTTCATGAATACGTAAATACGCATAATATAATTAGCTGTTGCATTTGCTAGCTTACTATTCGTCGTTCCTTTATTTGAACTTGTTTTCTAAAATTAATTTGATATTACTTTATTTATACAGTATTTCAACATTGTTATTTGCTTTCTACATCAACCTGCATGGTATTTTCAGTCGTATGCGGACATTGTGTTTTATGTATTTGAAACAGCAGTTTGTATGTTACAATAAGAATTTCGAAGTATAAATCAGAATATATTAGAATTGTGCGCTAAAATTAACTCTTTTAATCAACGGTGGATAACTGGTACAAATGTTAAAACCTAGTAACTGTTCCCAAACAGAAACAGCCAAAAACTAAACTAGATACGCCGAAATACAAAATATAACCAAAGTATTAACACAAAATAGCGTAGCAGTCTATAAAAAATGCACTAAGACTATTTAATGGTTTATTTCTTAGTAAAAAGTTAAAATATTTTCTATGCTAAAATTGTCTACGACCACACCTTACTTTAGAAATATCGATAAGGGTAGCAGTCGAGGTATCTTATTGGCGCCGCACTGAAGTGCGCGCCTATTATGGAATGGGAATTTATTTTAGTTAGTGGTAGGACCGGTTTTTAAGTTGATTGACAGTTGGGTTTTACTGTTATTTTATTATGATTAAAAAATGCAAATGGGTGGCGATTGCATGGGTGTTAAAAATGCTATTTATGGTTGAATAGATTGTCTTCAATTTATCTTCAAAACATTATATCGGAAGAACGACAAATAAGTTTAATAACTGTTCCCGATTCGTTTACGTTTTCCGATTGGTTACCTGTAATATCATGTGCCGGAAATGTAAACATTCGGAGGAGTTCCGAATGAAATGTAAATGTGTGGACCGGTAATTATGTGAATGGGAATAATTATATTTTATGTTGTTTTGTTATGTTTACTGCATTGATAAACCATGATGTAAGCTGTTTTCTTTAATTTAATCGATATTGGAATTAAATGTTCACCTAACTTTATTTGTTAATGTGTTGAAGGTGACATTAGTAAAATTTTATTACGATTGCCCCCGAGTTGTTTTATTTTTATAACACTACACATATCCGGATGTTGCTATTTTTAGAACCAGAAGGTATTTCCCTGCTATTCATAGGTCAATAATGGAATTTCTACATCGTCGTTTAATAGTTGGAAACTAGGTGATGTTTTTTTTTTATGAATATACGTTTAAAATAAGTAAACACTAAAAGTGCACACTGGCAGTTGATTACGATACATCTAACAATTTGAGTCATTACAGTAAAACATGGATTATAAGTGCATTATACGCGTAAGAGAAGATTTCCTGTCGAAAAAAACGAATGTCAACAAACAGCATGGAACTGGGATATTCGTACCAAAGGGCTATTCATGTAAGTATCCTTGAGTAGTTGTGTACGTTTATGTGTTCAAAAATGTTTTGTTTTTTTTAATTTATCTTTGGAATTCTTAAATCATTTTTATTTGCTAAATGTTAAGACAGCGTGTTAATATTTTTACATGTACTATACATATACATGTTACATACTTTTACATCTTCTAATAATGCACCAGTCAATTGTAACCACGCCCCCCCCCCCCCCCAGGGCCGAGGAATAGCTGGGACTTTGACTTTCGGTCCAGCCAACCCCGGGTAAAATCCTTGTCCTGCGGGGACGAACTGATGGTCAAATCCCCGCCATATATTTCGCTCAAAGACAAAACCACCGCATTCACCCGGCACTGCGAGGCCACCTGAAAGGTAAAAACACAGCCCATTTCCTCGGCTATCCCCGGCATATCCCCAGACCTGGGGGGCCGTGGTTACAATTGACTGGTGCATTATGTACATGTCAAATATTTTTAAATGTACTTATGTACATCATTTATATATATGATATGAGTATGTAATCTTTTATTTGATTGTTTTATCTTAGAAAAATATTAGACTTAAAATTTTGTTTAAAAATGATGTGTTTTGGTATGTGACCTATTTTTAACATACCATAATACATGAACATACCCATTATTTGTATACAAACTGCATATTTTCAAAATAAACCTTGCTTAATGTAGGTCTCGTTGAACCCCATACTGCTGTGAATCATTATCAACCATTTGTGCCTACCAACCCTTACTCTTGGCTAAAATGGATATTAGTGCAGAATGTATAATTAATACATGTGCATTTGTATTTTACGGTTGTAGTTTTTGTTGGTTGATAATCAGAAGTCTAATTTCTTTCAGGCAGGAAAATGACTGAATATTACTAAGTCAACAAATCGGGGTTATATGAAGAATTCCAGCCTGCATTAAATACTATGTTTGATCATTGAGACAGATTTGACATCCATGTCTATCCTCAAGGCAGTCACATCTGATAGAGATGATGGGAGTATTTCATATAAAACATATTTAAGTTGGTGTTTGTTGTTTTATAAACTCACTGTATTCAATAATCCAGTGGTGGTGGTGGTGGTGGTGGAAGTGGTGGTGATGGTGATGATGATGATGATGAATTTTGTTGATAAATTTAGTAATTTTCTTGATATTATATACATGTATGTATCAGCTTGTTGTTGTTGTTTTTTGAATAATGTTAAGAAATATTAAACTGTTTATATTTTATTTTGTATATGTATGGCAGTATTATTATCTATACTAATTAGTTAGAAAGTGTTTTTTTTTCTTTTACAGCACTAAACATTCTAGATGGGTAAAGAACCTGAAGGGGCATGAAAACCAAATCAGCATTGACTCAGCATTGAGTAATTATCATCTGTGCACACACTACAAGTACAAACGCATGGGAACAAACCAAACTTCAAATGTTGAAGAGTGAAGAATTATTGTGAAAAATTCTAAATGTAAGAATACCAATGACTAAATAAAACAAATAGACATCGATTACCCACAGAGACTGTTTACATGTTATAATATTAAAAAGACATTAGTTGAGAACTTTCACTCTGACATTTTTGGAGGGGCATTACCGCCAACTTAGTGTTCTTGTTTCTTTACATATTTTAATTTAAAAGTACATTCATTGTTTTTAAATCTGAATTCTGAGTTAGTATCATAAGTAAAATTCATTTATTTGAATGATTACATTTTATGAATAAGTCCAATTAAGCTTTATCAATTTTTACAAGAAAAAGGTTGATTTTGAAGCATTATATTAGCTATAAAAATGTATAGTTACATGACATTATGTATATTTTCGGTAAACTATCATAAATTGTCTTTTAAATTGTTCATTAGACATCATAGAAAATATTCAAAATGATTTCAGCAGGTTGTCTTATTATTAACTATTTTTTTATGAATTGATAAAACTGCTATATATTTTCAAACATCGAAATACTGCTCTGTTCCGAAGACTCACAAGATCAATGAAAATGATTTTTGTTTCCATGTGTATCAATAATATGTTTGGTTGAACTTAAGTTTTCTGTTAACTGCCCCTGCAAATAATGTTCTAGAACTAGTGAAAAGTTCTTGGACGTTCTAGAACTTCTGAAGAACATTTAGAACTGTTGCTAAAGTAATAAAATAGTTCTTGAACTCATATTCTAGAACTATAATAGTTCTAGAACACTGCGAAAGGTTCTTGAACTCACGTTCAAGTTCTAGAACAATGCAAAAACTCAGATTCTAAAACTATAATAGTTCTAGATCACTGAGAAAGGTTCTTGAACTCAGGTTCATGTTCTAGAACAGTGCAAAAATGGTTGTTCACGTTGTTTTATTATAATCAAACAGTTATAGAACTAAGGTTCAAGAATTGGGGTAGTTCTAGATCTCTGATACAAAATCTTACTGTTAACATTTGTTCAACCAATAAAGTTCTAGAACTGTCGCAAATCATGAATAGACGAGTTGATCTAGAATCCAGATGGCCTGAATCACACTAAACATGTAGTTTCATTAAAATTTACAAAGTTCTCTTAAAATCTAGTTCTTGAATTGATTTATGGATTCTGATTTATGGGAACTGTATAGTTTTAAATTGAGAAATAAAATGCATTTTTCATGGCTTATTTTTATTTTTTTAAACTTATTACAATATATTTAGGATATTAAATCAAATATTTAGCTATATTTATGGAGCACATTTTGAATTGTTTGAATGCATTGTAATAAAATAATCATGAGCTTTTGAGTAGATTATGAATATTTCCCGCCAAAAAAATTAGAAGTACAAGAAGGCATTTCTGAGGTATTTCACTTATTGATTTGCTGGACACATATGTTTCTTCTATCAAAGCACACTTATTCTCAAACTGTATTTCAATTCAATTTTCAAATCAGGACTCCATAAGTCATCAGGTTTACATAAGTCATTGTTCATTTAATCACTTGAAAATGCCATGTCCTTGATTGCTTGGCATCAAGACGATACATTCACTAACTTCATCACACACTTTCATGTATACAACAGATTGAATCAACCTGTCTACACCAATAACACATTCGTTACCAGTTCTCATTACAGGCAATATGTGCTTTCCAGCTGGAATATTAAAAAAAACTGGATGTCATTTGAAACTTCATACATATCAAGAACAGCATAAACAGTGTCTGAAGTGGTAACAATTGCAAAGTATTTGATGTATCCCACCTTGCTGTCATCATACAAAACATAACTGCAAATGCGCTTTTTCATCCGAGCATATTTTGAAGAACTGAACTGCTGTCCTTGTAAACTTACTCTTTCAATTATTTTTACACACTGCTCATCAACTCCAAGCTTTTCAAGTAAGTCTTGTTCTATTCCTGATGATTCAAATGGTACCATTTTCCCACAAACATCGCAATTGTTTGCTTTATAAGTTATTTTCCATGCCCTGGATTCAACCTCATCCAATGAATTACTACGAAGAGTAGCCTGTATTTGTTTATACCACATACTTTGTTTTGTCACCATACCAGTTCCATGAACTGCTTGCAAAAGCATTGCATTGTTATCTTCAAAACTGAAGCAGCTCCAGGCCCACAAGGGACCCCACAGTTTGACAAAGTGAATCAAATGTGCACAAGTATTGTGCATATTAAGTCCACAACTACCTGGTTGATACAAATCTTTATATGTTGTCTGTTTTATGTTGTCCCCAAGAAGAATGTAAATTGCTTCCGATAGATAGCTGAAATGTTTCAGATAGTCGTCTGGCAAAAATTCCAATTAAACAAGGGATTCCGTAAAACAACAGCCAGCACTGTAACTCTGTTGCTTTCAGCGACATGTAATTGTTTTCTAAATCTCTAGGCAATCTTTCAATACAAGCTGGAGGACAAATTTTCTGAAGACGCTTTGAGATTTATTTTTAATTCTTTCCAATAAAAAAGTCATTGCCTGCATTTGTATGTGAAAACCATTTGGACAATAGCTGATTTGTTATGCCAGGTAGCACTCCATGCATATAGTCCGGCACTGTTCCTTCTACAAAACTGTATGTTTCAATAGAAGAAAGACCAGAGGCTCCCTTAAAACCCTTTACTGGTTTCTTGACAGTTCCTTGCACCATGCAACCTTGCACCTCATCATGTGTACGTAGCTTATAGTGCCCTTTTCTGTCTGGATAGTATCTAGCATACCCTTTTCCTTGTTTCACTGTTTTCCCTTCCGCTTCACATGTTATACATGGAAATTGCCCATTGAAGTACATCATATTAAGAACAGATGCTTTTGCGGGTAAATCGAACACACCACAAGCACTTTTAACTTTAACTGCAATATCTTGACCGTCAAACTGCATATGAATTCCTTCACTATACAGATGGTTCAACTGAGAACTTACACCTTTTAAGTATGACTGAAATGGAGGTTTGCCTTTCCCCTGCCAAATTCCTATCAACAGAGGGTTTTGCCTTGAAAATCTAGCTCTCGGATTAAGCTCATTGATAGCCAAGAACAAAGGCCAAAGCTCTACTTTCGATGAAGAATAAAGGTTTACTCCATCAGTATTTAACACAGCAGTCAGTGTATATGTTTCATCCCACAGGCATCTGAATCATTGTTTGTCACTAAAATATTGTTTAAAACCATTTTGGGTACATACAATGAGATAAACAACACATCTGAAGATATTTAGTGTCTTTGATATACAAAAAAGAAACAAGGTATGTAACTCAAACTTACCCGATTTCACGGAAGAGTCCAGTTTTATGTAAATTTCTCAACCAACATATAAACAATCAATTTTTGAGAAAGCACTTTGTGGGAAATCTGATGTTAATAATAATAGTAAGGATAATGGAAGTAAATAAAAAAAAATGCACAAATATAAAGTACAAAGATTTATAGATGTTATCTGGTTATAAATCTTTGATATATTAGTTTCGTGAGGACATAAATGGAGAATTATTTGGTGTTCAAATGTTAATATTTTGGCTAAAATGTTATTACTGGTATTTTATTTTCATTAAAATACACGTTGTCTAGTCAGACAATTTTGATATTCATTTTCCCTGTATTCAACAGGAAGTTGAATATAATAGACATTGAAAACTGTATGTAAATCTACTTAATGTTTTAATTGCTCAATTTAAAGATTACTGTTTGGTACAGAATTATTATTTTTAGCTCAGCTATTCGACATTTGAATTTGTTAGATATGTTCATAAACGCTAATATCTTGAAAACTATCAAAGATGGTTATTCCTTTAATAATTGGGTCATGTCAACCTTTCTGCTTCTTATTATAGAAATTTTATTCCCTTTCGGACACAGTAAAAACTCATTTAAAATTGTTCATCTTTATCAATGTTTACATTATTGTCGAATAGTTGAGCACTGGCTGTCTTATAGACAGCTTTTGTTGTTTGTTTTTTTTTATTAAAATTGAGTTTTAAAGATGTTGAATTACGTTTTATAATGTAGAAGGATACATTTTAGTGATGCCCCTTTATGGGACCTAGCAATATTGTGACTTCAATGGTATTGTCCGTTTAAACACTAACTTTGGGACTGAAATATCAGGTTTAAATTTGCCTCTTTTGGACCTGATAATACATGTATTCTATGAGCAATTCTGTGTGTGTACGAGTATATAATTTGGAAGACAATCAGTCTTTTATTGAGATATGTTAATGTTTATACATTGTAATTACATGCACAATAAAAGCTGATATATATAAAAGATTGCATCTATAACCACATGTTCTGGGTTCAAGGTCACTGTTACTGAAAATAGAAATACACTTTCTGCTTCATTAATTTAATTTGGTTTAAAATACTGTGATGAAACCCCATTTATAAAAAAACTTGAATGTGCCATGATACTCAGGTGAGCCATACGGGGCCATCATGGCCCTCTTGTTGTACTTTGATGTTGACAAAAACATTCTCTAGTCTGTTTATTTTATTGAAAATGGTTTAGATAAAAAACGTATTATGTTCATTTTATTAAAAAATGTTTAAATAAAACATATTAATAAATGCTGTGGTTTATGTTGACATTTTGCATAAGGTGAGCAATGCTTTCTCTCATTTCGATGCCAGATTTACTGTCACAATTAGAATTGTATGGCGCACTTAAATCATCCATTTCCAAAAAAAAAGGCCAAGTCTTCTTCAGTATCAGAACAGATGTTGTGAAGTGTACATGCTGCAATAACTATTTCAGGAATATCAATGGTTTTAGAGATGTCCATAAATTTTAGCTTTCTAAACCGACCCTTTAATATCCCAAATGTTTGCTCTATTAACTGTCGTTTTGCAGACAAACATTTGTTGAACAAGCATTTCTCAGTTGACAGGGTGCCTGTCTCTGGAAATTTCTTCATCAACCAGTTCAGTAAAGGATAGGCTTGATCACCAATGATGTAACTGATTTCCGGAATATACTTTTCTTTATTTTTACTAATTTCTTCATAAATAGGAGCACTTCTAAGAACAGTAGCATCATGACATCTTCCAGTACAACCACAGAATACATCAGTGAACTTTCTCTTATCGTCACAAATGCCTTGTAATATAAGTGAGTGAAACCCTTTTCGATTTATGTACGAACCTTCATCCTCATGAGGTGATTTGATAGGAATATGTGTTGAGTCAATCACACCTACACAACCTGGCAATGATGAAAAGCCACTTCGCACTTTTAAAAGAATATCAGGTCCAGAAAGAGTTGGCCAACGAATAAATTTAGGTGTCAAGTAACTTAAAATAGTCCTACAAAATTTCCTAGTGCACTTATACACACTGGATCTAGTAATATTGAAGCGGTCAGAAATTGAGCGGATTGACTCTAAGTTTCCCAAGTACCATAACGTTACAAGTAGCTCTTTCTCTAATGGTATTTGTTTCCTCCCCTTGTTGGTTGGCCCCTGTCCTTCCATGCTTCCTAAATATGTGAGTATTATTTCAAACGAAGGTCGTGTCAAACGAAAATGCTGTCGGAATTCATCAAAACTGTAACGTGGAATGGTCTCCTCAAAGAAATTTATGCTTCTTGTAGCGTTTTCTCTTATCTGAGCTGCAGATATGATAAAAATGTTGTTGTCGCTATCTATCTGTTCGGCAAAAATATCAACCGCTCTGCTCTGGAACTCTAAGAACTGCCAGGCACTCCCAATGAGCATTTTCTTTTCTGCAGCACAAATGTTAGTAGCCATATTTAAGTAATATGCCTTATCAGTGTGTTTTATTATCATCAATATCATGATTAAGATTGTATGTTTAATCAAAATCATGATTTCAGAAATAAAACACACCCCGGTCAAGCTGTACAATTGTAACTGCTCGGCAAAACTCGATTGTTACGAACTGCAACCGGTCTGTTCCGACGAAAAAATAATGTGTAGTGGGATAATTCCGATCGATGACCAAATTTCACGGCTTCACCCGAGAAGAGCACATGACATTGATAGTAACGTGTGCAAAATAAGTGTATCGTGTGCACTTTTTTCGAACAATGAATCGTCTGAACAACCACGGTCATGGCAGAAAGGCTGCTTTATTTTCTCGTCCAATGGGAGGACAGATTCATGAGCGTTATTCGACCAAAGAATGTTGTAGCTCCGAAGATGTTTTCGTACAAAGAAGGAGAGCTCATTACGGCTATATTTCAGAAAACAACGTACCGCGCTGTTATCAGTGACATCCACCGTAAGTGAAGTTCTTCCTCAATTTCATTTGAGCCGCAAACAATTGAAGAATTCTAACTTTTATCAACTTCATTAGCAAACAGAAAGATAATAGATAACACATGTCATAAAATAATTAAGTAACTTGTAAAAAAAGTTATATTCAATTTCAGAGATCTCCCGTCTGTAATATTATGAAAAGTTTTGTGTTAAAGTAAAAAAAAAATATCATGTAAATGATTCTTGGGTGAACCTCTACCAAAGTTGTTCAAAGAATTTCGATATGTCAAAAGCATGGCTGCCAAGGGCAGGGCCAGTTTTCCATATATGTCTACCTAGAAAGAAAATCTTTTTCTCCAAAACTACTGGTCCAATTTCAAAATAATTTCATAGAAATGATCCTTGGGTGGACCACTAACTAATTTGTTCAAAGAATGATTATACATGGATGTCAAAAAACATGGCTGCCAGGGGCGGGGTCAGTTTTCCTTATACATCTTTATTACAAAGATTCATGATTCAGGTGAGCGATACCATTATGGTCCTCTTGTTTGTAATGGACTAGTTCGATAGTGTTTTGCAGTGTCTAACGATACCAGGGGTAAAACGAACGGTCTGTCAAGTTATGAAGTCTTAAAATTGAAGTTCATGTCTATAATTTGACATTGTGATATTTATTGAAAAAATAGTTGAAATTGTTCACAGTTTGGCATTTTGTAATGTTATTGTCATTTTTCGACTTGAATAAAAAAACTGACTTAGTAGCGTTGTTGTTCACTATGCAGCGCTCTTGTACATTGAAAATCTGTCTTATGTTTTACAGCTAACCGGAAGTTCCTCCTCAGGAAGCCAAGCTTCCTCCAAAACACTCCTATATAGATGCAACAGCTATGAAGGCCAGTAAGTATTAGAAAATAGTCAGAAAGGCGTGAGAAAGACACATTTTAGACTTGTCCCTGCCCGCTCCGGTCTAAAACACCCTGCCCAAATGCTTTTTATTTTATGAAAAATTTGCAACTACATCATTAATATTGCCCTTTAAAAATATGTGTATAGAACATGGAACAAAATGGGAATGGTTTATAATGTAATATTCATCAAACATATCAATTAAAATGGTTAACTGTGTACCTTATGATGTATTGATTCACGATGTACGTATGTATTATGGACTGGACATTATTTGTTACAGTTTAGAGTTTAATAAAATTATAGTACAGTATACATACCTGTTTGAATTACCAGCTAGATCTTTTCTCCCATATAATGATTGTTATACTGTATTTCAGCTGCAGCCATAGATTCTCAACAGAATAGTGTTGACGCCCCACCACCCACATGTGCAGAGACGGTTGAGCCCAACACTCATACTGAGACAATTGAGCCTTCTGTCGAGACGGTTGAGCCTGACACTCCATCCAAGGTGCTTGAGCTCGAGATGGTTGAGCCTGACACGCCTGCCTACACTCCTGAGCTGGTTGCCGAAGGCGGGAGCTCAAAGTTCATGCCTGGACCCAAGAGGGCACTTAAGAGTAGCTCAACCAACGCAGGTATGCCAATTGTTTTTATAAACAACATTTTAAACTCTATCAAATTTTTGGCCACCTGGCCTTTTTCAAGATTTCATCTTTCCTAAGGAGGACATACCAAGAAGTCAATTGTTTTAGCTCGTCTTTTTTCAGAGAAAAAAGTCGAATTCTTGTGATGTGATACCCTTGGCGTCACAAAACTTTAACCTTACCTCATAACTCAAAAACCATTCAACATTGTCAAATAAAACTTGCTACACATGTTCCTAGGAACAATACACATGTCTACACCAAGTCACATAGCTCTGGCTTAATTAATTATTTAGTTATTCCCCTTTTTTGACTTGGAACATCGTCACAAAACTTTTACCTTTCCTCACAAGTAAATGAACTTTCAACATTTTCACATGAAACTTGTTACACATGTCCCTAGGAATCATACGCATGTCTATACGAAGTCACATACTTCTGACTTCAATGATTATTTAGTTATGCCCCTTTTTGGAAAATTGTCACAAAACTAACCTTACCTCCTTACTCATAAAGTCACATACATTCAACATTTTCAAATGGAACTTGGTACAAATGTTCTAAAGAACCTTACGCATGTCTATACCAAGTCATATAAATATGGCTCTAATAGCCAAATAGTTAAAGTATCCAACTGATAATCACTTGACCCTTCTCCGCGTGGGTTCGATTCCCGCCTTGGGTGGATCAGATTTTCATGAGGGGAAATCTCCCAGCTGACTTGCGGAATGTCGGTGGTTCTACCCAGACGTATGTCTATGCTACTTAGCCAGAGTTCTTGGGTCTTCCTCCACAAGTAATAAGCCAGGCGTAGTGGAATGATTGTTGAAGTGACCTAAAACCCAAAACAATGCAGAAAGTTCATATTGGAGCTTTCTGCATTATGTTTGACATGCATTAGCGACCACCTGTGTGATAATGATAAATTGCTTTATTTAATTCTGATTTGTGGTTGTATTAGTAGGTTTTATTATACACTAAAGAAACTTTTATAAGATTAGCTGGCAGATATGGAACAATTTGCAACTATAATCTGCCATCTTATAGAAAACACTGTATATTTCCTTTTTCATAGGTACTCCAACTAAGCGAATTGACATGTCTGATAGCGTGAGAAGGTCTTCAAGGATAACAACAACAGTTGATGGTGAGTGAAAGTACCAATACATGGATTAGTGCTTAAATAAGTGGGTGCTCTATAGTAATCACCCTGTCTGTCTGTCAGTCCTACCGTTTTTGTTTTTTTTGTCCGCTCTCTTACGCAAACAGATTCCTCTCGGCTGCATTACCCCTTCTGATAGCATTATATGGGGCCTTTCTAACTTGGTCAGTGTTCTTGTTTATTCATTAAAATTTAAGACATTTGGAGGATTCAGTAATATTTACAAGATGTTGCAACTGTCGTTATGCCACCATCAAAGCTCATAATTCTTAACGAGCATATCTTGAACTACTGCCCCTTTCTTCGCCAAACTTGGTGTATGTATGCCTCTTGGGATTGCGGAGTGTCATGCACACGAATCGGGGTTTGTATGTCAAAGGTCAAGGTCACAATTTAAGGTCAAAGGTTGAAATTTTGCTCTAAGCTGGTGTATGGCAGGGGGCAAATAAAAAATAAAGTGACATATTGTGTCCCATGGAAACATTCTAGTTCGAAGAAGGACAGTCAAAGTATCATAGCCTTATTTTCTTCATCTGCGACGGAGCGTTGCTATTGTGCAAAAATGTTGACCTTTGTCGTTACTTTTACATCTTTGAAACTAGCCTCGTCCAACTTAACACAGTCACTCAAAAGTTTCTAGCATGTGCCATTTGCTTACATTTTAATTTTTTTAAACACCTTTATATAACCAGATGTGTTGTTTCATTCATCAGGAACTGACAGCTTCCAGTACATAAAAAGAAAGGAAACGGCAAAGACAGACTTGTACAAGTGAGTTTTGTTACAGAAAGGGTAACCCGGTTGCTCAATAGATACACTTCATGAAACAGTGACTTCATAATGAATTAATAAGGTCATTACAAATTGGGTAAACAAGTGTCAGAATCATTTAGGGAACAATGAGATAATAATAAGATGTGACATCTTCCATAGAGTATAAAACCTTTACATCAAATCGAGAATTTGGAATATCCTGTTTCAGCGTTTAAGATTAATAGCAGATTATATTTGTGTTGGTTACTGCACTAATGACAATGTTTCCAACAAAAACACTTATTAAAATATTTGAAAAAAAAAACATGGATATTTGCCTTGTCATGAGAAAACCAGTCTTAAATGCACTGCAAACTAGGTAGACCCTGATCAGCTGCCTTCAAAAGTTTGTGTGATTAAGTTCTACATTTTGCAGATATTCAAATTAAAAGTAATATTGATCCATTACTCCAGAAGACAGCAAACCTTAATCATATTCAAAAAGTATCACGTGAAATACATAGACACTTTTAAAAGCATATGATGCCGTCTCTAATGGGTTGGGATTTACACACTGTGCAATTTTACAATCGTAACTACTCGGCCCTTTCCGGCAAGCTCGTAGGTTTCCTACAGTAATCACCATGTCTGTCTGTCTGTCTATCCACACATACAATACAATACAACAATACTGTATCAATTGTATTGTATTATTAAGGTCAAGCTCACAGAGGTCAAGTCTGTCTACATTTTTCGTCTACAATTTCGTGTTAGATCCATAATTCTGTCATTAACTCTGCTGCCGCAAATAATTATCTGATAAATAAATCTAACATAAAGAAATTTGGCGGCGTTTTGATGCTTGCATCAAAGATTTGTCTTGTATATTATTAACTATACTGGATTATTGCATTTTCTACAAGGAGAAAATTGAACAGTTGGAGGAGGATGTGAGATCCATTCGTAGAAAGAACAGGAGATTGGAGGAGAGGGTCAATCAACTTGAAGAGTTCCCGTCATCCTGCCAGTGAGACTCCTGCCAGTGACCAAAGGACTCCTGCCAAGACTCCTGCCAGTGAGAACAAGACTCCTGCCTGTGAGCACAACCCGAAGACTCCTGCTATTGACGACAAGACTGCTGAACCAGTTGACCCAAACCAGTTACCTGCAGACAACCAGCATATTTCTCCCAAAGCTTTGGAAACAACTTTAACCAGCAGCATCAAGGGGATAATAGGCGAACAAAACATTGTTAAACACCTGATTTTTCAGGTGTTTACAAAAGAAGAGATTGTGTCCTGTACACGCACTGGCAAAAGGACAATTAAAAACATGGACAACGCGAGGCCATCACTAGATCCCATAAAGTTCAACATTTTGGACAGAGTTGTTCTCAAAGTGACCTCCATGCAGAAGGCAAGCTTCCATAAGAAGTTTGAAAACCAGCAGAAAGTGCTTCGTAGGGGTGAAAAAGAGTGACTTAATCCCCTACAAAGCACTTTCTGCTTATTTTCAAACTATGTAAGTCACACTTTTAAAATAACTTTCTCTAATATGATGGGATCAAATGATGGCTTCACGTTATCCATGTCAGTGCTCAAACTTTCCTTGTTAGCTAGCCACTCCAAATGTTCAGGGAGCTATTGCCAAATCCCGTAGTCTGTGTTTTTACCTGCAAGTAACTAAGCAAGGATCTAATTATGCATTATGATATGTACCTTATCTGGGGCTCACAACTTTTGAAGATTGTTTCTTTGAAAAAGGCACTGACAGGTACTATAAATATTGTAGATCAGCCAGTTACATTTGTGATCGACAATAAAGTGAGATATAACACTTGAATTTTGTTTTCTTGAAAATTGTGTAAATCAACCAAATGCATAGAATCAGGTGCAGCAATCATAGTAATGACAGTTCAAGAACTTTATATTCAAGAACTTTCTCATATCAGGTGCAGCAGTCATATAATGGTAGTTCAAGAACTTTATATTCAAGAACTTTCTCTCATCTATTAAGAGTTCAATTACTATTCTAGAACTGGGTTCTATTTTCTAGAACTGGGTTCTAGAACAAATTTTCATAAGTTCTAGAATTTGGTTCAAGAAGTTCTAGAGAAAGTTCTTGAACATTTAGTTCTAGAACTGCCATTTAGAGTTCATTTACTATTCTAGAACTATCTTCTAGAATAATTCTAGAATTCCTCGCAGGGGTGGAGTTTATTTTACCAGAAACTGTTGTGTTTATTTCATAATCTCTGATAATGTGAAAAAAATCAAATATAGACTAAATATTTTTAATTCACAGTAAAAAATCTTCAAAATTTGGATATAAGTCCCATAGTGTACCATGATAATAACTATGTTATCAGTAAAAGCTTTATAAAAGTGTGTATTCCCTCATGAAACAGAAAGTCTGAAGTTTGTCTGAATTAAGCTGAATGAAGGCTGAATTCAGTCTTACGGCAAAATTGGTGACTGAATCATTGCTGAACAACCAAATCTAGCATCTGAATGATGTCTAAATGAAAGCTGAACAGTGCTGACAAGATTCAGACCTGTTTCAGGTGTATAGAATATGTCTGAAAAAGTACTGAAAAGAAACTGACATGTTCAGACCAAAGGTTCAGTCTTCTTTCAGCTTCAACAAATGTCTGAAGAAAGACAATAGAAAATAGATACAACCAGTTTAAATTCTGATTGTTTCAGACTTTTAAAATCACCAAAAATGAAACTTGTCTGAGATGTTTCAGACATATTCAAGACTCATTTTCTTCATGTTAATTAAGTTTTAACACTAAGTAATGTCAAAAACACAGTAAAACAATTGTGACTTAAAACAAGGAACCTCACCAGGTCATTTAAAGTCCACTACATCTGAATTTAGACAAGACATTCTAAAATAATTGGTCAGAACAGACAATATATGGGCATCATACTTTCATATAATAACCATTATCAATGTGTAAAGTATGAATGAATTACATTCACTTCTTTTGTAGTTATGTTCCAGATAAAATATGAGCAATGGTTAGAAAATATTTAATAAACAAATCATACAACAGGTCATGACAAATGTTATTTAAATGTCTGAAAAATTCAGACTTCGAATTATCATACTCATGGACTTTTAAAAAGTATCATACTGAACAATTCAGACTTTTAAAAACAGTTATAAAATAATATTCACAATATCAGCAATAGAAATGCTTTTTAAGTGTGTCCTTTCTGCAGAAATGGCTATAAAGTTGATTGACATTTAGTAGATACGGTCTTTTGTTTTCTGGCAAAGTCAGGGATATAATTTTCATTATAAAGTTCAGTGCAATAGCTGACAAGTTAAAGGTAACTTTAAGAGTCACTAGCAAAACTGAAAGGTCACGAAAAGTTAAATTTGATAGATCACTTATTGGATCATTATGGCAGAAAGACTGCTTCATTTCCTCTAATTCCAAGTCTATATCAAGGTCCCATTCATCACCAATCTTTTCTAAATTAATGCAACTGTCATCTTCACAAATATTCATAAGAGTGTGTTCTACATCATACACACTAGACATGTCACTAGTGATATTCTCACATTTTTCTAGATGAAACAAATCTTTGTATTGTGAATTAGACGGGATAAACTCAGGTTTACTGCCATATGAGTCTGTAACCAGTTCGTAAGGTGTATTTTCCCCTGTGTCTTGTTCTGGCCCCACGCTGGCCAAAGGCAGAGCGTCGTTCTCACCGACGAAAATTTCCTTTTTTCTTCGACGACAAGCTGTCGCTCTAGGGATTTTAGAAGATGAACTTCTTAAGTACTCCTTGTATATTTTTCGTTTTGACCGGGACATGTTGAAAACAACAATATTTGCCAACTTAATCGCTTTACCTTTCCTTCGAAACTCGAAAGCTTACCGACATGACGGTTTACGGCATCGGGGTAGATTGATATAGGATAGTGGTAAGTCGTAAATAATTTTGATGATTTTAAGTATCATTCTTCTGTTACAGAATTTTACTGTTAACACATAAAAACGTATATAATTTGATGGTTATTATGGTAAGTTTCATCGTAAAAACACCAATCTAAAAACACCACAATGTTTTTGCAACATACAGGTATCACATGACCACTGCGCCACCTATCCCGAAGTTCTATTTATATTGACCAATGAGAGGCACAATACGCAAAGAACTCACGTTGTTCAGAAGGCGGACATTTTTTTAAAATGTCGAAAACTAAAGAGCTTGTACTAGTGTACTGGTTAGAGGAAAAACAATGGTCCATCGTAAATAAAACCGCAGTGAGTGGGGATGTTAACACCGGGTACACGTAGAGAGGCCAAGTTCCAAGGGAAATGGTTCCCAGCAATAATTATTGCGGGTAAGTATAGAGTACAAAAGTGTCCCCAACTCGTAACGCAATTTTCCTATCAAAGTATGTTAAAATATTTGAGTAAAGGCGCATGAAAATATGAAACTCGTCCAGGCTGTCATGATTTGGTAAGCAAAGTCCGTTTCTTCATCGATTTATATTGCATGTACTTCCTTTAAAGACGCACAATATAGGTTGATGCAATTATTTTTATTTTAATGCATTATCATGTTTAATTCGTTTGACGTTTATGATAAAAAAACATGATTTAGGTGCAGATAAAAAATACTAGCATTCAAGCTTTTTTAAATTGATAGCTACGTTGCCAAAAAATCCCCATTTAAAAAAGAGCCAAAATATTGTATATATTTTTTATCAATTGTTTTTCTTGTTCTGATCTATTAAGTTACATGAGTTAATCATGATAATGAATAAGAATAAAAAATTGGCATCAACCTATAATAGTGTGCACCTTTAAAAGGTCACGTTCACAGATTGTAAATTGCACTTTTTGTATTCACCAATCTGATAAAATATACTGGTTTTCAGACATAGCGCATCCTCAAGAGAAGAACCTAAAAAAATGAAGCAATTTGAACACATACATTTTGTAGTATATTAATATTACACAACTATGACCTCACTGTAGCCTGTATCACATCGATAATGACCTAAGTACTAATTGTGACCCGCGGACCCTACTCTTGTTTATAATTTTAAAACTAAAAAAGTTTATCTTGATTGTTTGCTTGAAATGTATGTTCAAGCATGTTTTGTCTTTCAGAGGGAAGTGCAAATACTTTGAAAGTGGTTGAGGCGGGGTTTAAAGAATTCATTAACCAGTGTTTGGTCGAGGAAGCAGAAGACGAGGTTGAACAGTGTGTTGTGGATTATGGTGAGCAGATTGTTACAAATTATTGAGTTTGTCAACGAAATAGGAATAATTCATGTTTTGGTCGAATTTGTCTGTTTTTTAAGTTATAGTCATAATTAAGGTATTATCTAAACAAGGCTTGAAGCATAATTATTTCCTTGTACCATCTAAACTTTTGTGCCCGCGGTGTTGTTCATCATACCCAATCTGAGAACCCAACTCGCTTGTCTGAGGTAAAAAACTAGGGCACTAGGTCAAATAAAAGAAGATAACAACTTTTGTATGCCAATACTGAGCCTGTATTTTTCATTGGATCTTTGTGTAACTTAGTCAGTATTATTGTCTTTATGAATTCTAGGATGAGTTTGTTCATGTATATGGGTTAAAAACTTGATCATTACATGTAGGTCAATTCATAGAAAAGCTTTGTGTTTATAATATTTGTCAATCTGTCTATCCGGAGTCATAACTCAAGAACCCTAGATAGAATTTCATGAAACAGAAAATAAGTTCACGTGAGTTATTAAAAAAGTTATTTTGCACAGATCGCTTCCTAGGAATTGATGGTGACTAGGGAGGGAAGGCTGGACTTTACAATGTGGAAGAGGTCAAAAAAACAAGGTATGCATTTTTCAAGCTTTATTATTATACCCACACCACATTTTATTTCCTTTATTTCTTGAAATCTATTAAATATAAATTATTGGCCATTTTATTTGCGCTGTTGTCCAATTCATCCTTGTCAATATACGACGTGCGCCAGCGACCTTTTATTGAGAAATACAACCAACAAATTTCTGTCATACATCATACAAATCGGAACATATTTGTGGTAAAACATTTCTATATAGTTGCAGTAATTGCGAGAAATAAGTGGTATGGCAAATTAAAGGATGGATTTTATTTTTATTTGGGTTTTGCAATATTTAGGTACGGCGCTGCCGAGCTCCCGTTAATCTAAAGATATAAAAAATCTGGCTTTAGTAAAGTTCAGCTGGAGAGTATGGGATTTGTTATTTTCTTTTTTCAGATGCTTGAACTAGTCCCAGGGACAGGAGTATGTGTGCCCATAAAAACATACGACATTGTGTTCACTTTAAGCAGGACCCGTACAGAATTGGCAACCAAGCTCCTTAGAACCTTCTTCACCTTTAATGAATTGGGGGAGGCCAGAAAGATAAAATATCTTCAAAATGGAACGAAAATCGTTGAATCTATCATTGGTAAGCACACATTAACAAGTGGACATAATTTAGGCGTCAAACTGGTGGTTTCCGTTCAATAACTTTAGTAAAAATTGACATTGAGCAATACAATTTGGTATGTAACAACCTCATATGAAGATTGTGCCTTGGAATTGCTTTTTTGGTATGTTTGGTCACAGTTTCTGTTACTTAAAATAGAAAATAGATATGGTTTCCCCTTTATAGAGAATAACCGGTTAGCGCCGTAGATGGAGAAAGTCTATCTGGCAAGGCGGAATAATTTATCGGGTGAGCCGAAGGCGAATCCTATAAATTCCGTTGCGGAACCAGATGAACTTTTTCCATCCACGGCACTAACCTGTTATTCTATTTATCCTGTCATCTATTTATCATGTCACTATAATATTACTGTTCATTTAAAAGTGAAAACTGGCTTAAGAACACATTTCAAGTCATGTTTAAGTACATTTTCTCCTTTTTTGCAGCTTGTGCCATGCGGATTAAAACACCAATGCCGCAAGTGGACTATCCGAGAATAAAGAAAGCGTTAATCAACGTGATGACGTATGAAAACAGGTTTGTGATACAAAAATATATTATCCCTTTTGACTTGGGGTTGAACTGTTGCATTAAAGTACTTCAGTGAACCTATACATAGAGTCTTATGTTTTATACTATCAAAGCTTTTGTTTCATGTACAAACACTGAGAATAGTGGAGCACACTGTCTAGGGACAGCTCATATTTATCTCCCTGTTGAAAAAGACGGAGGGGATATTATTTCGGCGGAGGTCATCTCGTCCAAAACTGCATGGATATCAGTTAAACCAATTAGTTCCTAATGTTGATTCAGTGAATAGTATTGTTTTGGATATTTATTTTCATCACTATCATTGGGACCATATTTTTAGTTCACCGGAGCACAACGTGTTCAAGGTGAGCTTGTGGAATCAATCTGTGTCTATCGTCAAGTGTCGTCAACAATTTGCTTCAAACAACATTTCCTCTGAAACCACTAGGCCAATGTTGATGAAACTTGGCAAGGATTTTCCTTGCATGAAGCTCTATCAAATTATTTCAAAGAATTATATTCCTTCAATGCAGAACTATAGTTTCTACAGCAACAAATAGGAAAGTATTAAACTATTAGCATAAGAAAACATATAAAAAATATTTTAGTAAACAGCAAGGTCTAGGGCTTAGATATTTTGTGTGGCATTGCCTGGAGGACCTCTACCAAGTTTGTTCAACTCATGACCCAAGGTCAAAACTGACTAAGGATCACTTTAAAATTGCACGGTCTAGAGCATAGATGTTCAGTATGTAGTTTGTCTAGTGGACCTCTTCCAAGTATGTTCAGGGTGGTGGTTACTTGTCTGTATAAAATAGTTATAGGAAAATACTAGCTTCCAGGGAGTTCATATAGCAAGCAGTTTCTTCATTAGCAACCTTTAGCATCATTATGTCACCAGTGACTTAATTACCAACATTTGACATCCTTAGCAACTAGCAACATTTATCTTTGGCAATCGCTCACTTCCTGCAATGACCAGTGATTCCCTTGCCAACCACTGACGCTGGTAGTCAATAAAAGCATTGTTTTTTTTTTACAGGGACAAGGAAGAAATGAAAAGGAAGAGAGCGCTAAGGATGGCAAGGCAAAACACAAACCAGAATGAATAGCAACCGAAGCAAGGCGCACTTCCATTCCGCACAGTGACATTTGCCAAAAAAAAATTTTTTCAACATGTTTAGGATACACTGGAAATAAAAGTTGAAATTTAACTAACTAACTTGCTGAGAAAGACCAGGGCCATGTTTACAAACAGTCTCAAGTCCAAGTCTAGACTATTTTTATGAAGGATCAAAAAATCGTATTAAAATATTCCATTTCTTTTACAAAAACATATATGTAAATAATAGTCTTACAATCAAATAGTAACATATTTCAGCATAGATCACCATAAATGCTTTTCTAGAAGGAAAGTTGCATTGAAATGGAGATTTGCAATTTTGAGTCTTGAGTCTGAACTCAGACTTGAGACTGTTCGTAATCACTTCTCCAGTATTTACAGTACTTATTCTGTATACTCAATATGATGAATGCTAAAATTGTCAATAGCATGGTCACAACCACTTCCTCAGTTAGTGAGAGATTATCGGCTAGTGGATCATTCCAGCACATAGGCAGCCATTTGCCTATGTTGTAGTTTGATACACATAATATGATAAAACCAGATCATATAATGTGATCAAACTGCTATTGTTGTTTTCAGTGTCCAGTGTTATGGTTAGACAGGCTGTTGAACTAGGAATGTAAAATTCAGACATTACTCCGGAATGATTGGAAAAAGGTTTCACGAAAAATCTGAAATGCAACTGAATATTGCCTCGCAA
Source organism: Mya arenaria (assembly GCF_026914265.1). Lineage (NCBI taxonomy): Eukaryota > Metazoa > Mollusca > Bivalvia > Myida > Myidae > Mya > Mya arenaria. Next base: position 31,952,552 of record NC_069128.1, read on the forward strand.
TTCTATACGCAATGTTCTGAATGTAGTCTTAATAACGTGTCTGAATATTTATCTGAATAGTGTCTGAGTAATTTGTCTGAACAACCCTCTGAATATTTATCTGAATATTGTCTGAGTAATTATTATGCATGGGCAGCTCATCTGAACAATGTCTGAATATTTCTCTGAATACTGTCTGAGAAACTTGTCTGAACAACCCTCTAAATTTTGTCTGACCAATCTGAATTATGTCTGGATTGTTCCATTTTCAGCCATATTTCAGCAGCTCAGCCATTATTCAGAAAAAAGTCTGAATAAAAAGTCTGAAAATTAACTGAGCAGTGTTTTCAGACATAATTCAGAAACATCTAACAAGGCTGAGTTTTTCGGAATTAGTGTAACAGATTTGATTCAGCTTTTGCAGTTTCAGGTTATCAGCACACATTCAGCAATGATTCAGATGGTATTCATACAAATTTTCAGCTAAATTCAGATGATATTCAGACCATACTTTTTCATGAGGGTTACTTATAAATACCTTAATTCAGTTTAAATAATTATGGCCTTTAAGATTTTTTGTTTTCATATAGATTTCCTGTTATATTGAGCTTTGTCAATTTTTGTTGTTGTTTTGTATTATGTACAATTACTACTTCTATTTCCTAACTTATTTTTTTTTTGTCTCATTTGTCAAATTGAATTGTAACATATTTAAGTGAAAAAAACACACACTATTTTTAAAGATGCACTCTTACTCCCAAATAAGACTTATCACAATTAATATTATTGTTTTGGTTTTAACAAAAATACTGAGTGAGCCTCATTTAATGGTTTTAACATCATTGCTTATGGATTTGGTCAGGCTGATGACATATTAGATTTTGTCCCCAATGAAGCCCTATTTTAAAATTTAAATTAGGAAAAAATGCTAAAAAAAAATGCCAAAAAACAGGAATAACATAATCCAAGTTTGTGTACAAGACACGAATTTAAGATCTGAAAGGCATGTGCAATTACAACTTTTTGGCATAACATTCTAGAACCAGATAACATGCATGTGAACCAGGATCATATCACATATAATATTACTTCCATTAGTGTATATATAACAAAAAACAAACATTGATAAACACAATGTAAGGGTACTTTTTTTTTGGCTAGATAAGCATTTCATTTATGGCATCAGAAGTGACAAATGACAGTATATTCAAGCCAGACTGTTGTTTACTACATCATGAAGTGGCCATACAAACACATTCATGAAGCATAGCCTGTTGGGTCATTAAACTATGATCATTAGAATTTTATTATATAAACTTTATTAATGATAGTGAAAAATAGTCAGTTACGTCTTGGTATGATATTTTTCTGTAAAAAATGAGACAAAAACGCCCTATGACCTTTAAACTGTGCTCCACTTTTTATGCCCCCGAAGGTGGGCATATTAAAATCGCACCGTCCGTCCGTCCGTCCGTCTGGCTCTGTAACTTTCCCTTGTATGGACAGATTTTAAAATAACTTGCCACATGTGTTCCACATACCAAGACAACGTGTGGCGTGCAAGACTCGTGTCCAAACCTCAAAGGTCAAGGTCACACTTAGTATTTATTCACAATGGAGTGCTGCATATAAGGACATAAAGTATAGGTTGTCGTGTCCGAGCTGTAACTTTCCCTTGTATGGACAGATTTTAAAATAACTTGCCACATGTGTTCCACATACCAAGACGACGTGTCGCGTGCAAGACTCGTGTCCCTACCTCAAAGGTCAAGGTCACACTTAGTGTTTATTCACAATGGGGTGCTGCATATAAGGACATAGTGTATAGGTTGTCGTGTCCGAGCTGTAACCTTCCCTTGTATGGACAGATTTTAAAATAACTTGCCACATGTGTTTCACATACCAAGACGACGTGTCGCGTGCAAGACCCGTGTCCCTACCTCAAAGGTCAAGGTCACACATAGTGTTTATTCACAATGGGGTGCTGCATACAAGGACATAGTGTATAGGTTGTTGTGTCCGAGCTGTAACTTTCCCTTGTATGGACCGATTTTAAAATAACTTGCCACATGTGTTCCACATACCAAGACGAGGTGTCGCGTTCAAGACCCGTGTCCCTGTCTCAAAGGTCAAGGTCACACATAGTGTTTATTCACAATGGAGTGCTGCATATAAAGACATAGAGTATAGGTTGTCGTGTCCGTGCTGTAACTTTCCCTTGTATGGACAGATTTTAATTCCATATAATCATTGTCTTTTTTTTCCAAATTATATATAAACTTTATTACTGATAGTGAAAAATAGCCAGTTATGTCTTGGTATGATATTTTTCTGTAAAAAATGAGACAAAAACGCCCTATGAACTTTAAACTGTGCTCCACTTTTCCCATATTATCATTGTCTTTTTTCCAAATTATTTATTAATAGATGTTGATTCTACACAAAAATATATTTTTTTGCAAAAAAATAAGTGACAGATATAACCAGCAATGGCTATAAAAATCAATGGCACATTTTGGCACATTCTGAAAATTTGACCTTCAAGTTGATAAAATTCGCTTTGAAGTGCTTATTTCAACCAGCAGCCAACTCTTAATGAAAACACTGTTTAAAGAATGTTGTTTATTTTTACACTGCGGCACTGAAGTGTGAAGGCACATTACCTGTCAGGTGCCTTGGGTTGAAGGATGGGACAAAAGCAGTGAAGGTGGCCCTCTTTCAAGATTTAGCAGAGCAGGAGTACCTACCTGACACTGTTGTCGAGTTTACGGGTCTATATAAGAAACTGTATGCTGGTCAGGAGCAACTGGTTGCCTCCAGACTCACAGAATGCCAGGTATATTTTAAATGGCTCACAGTTATATGTGTTACATAAATACCATATCGCTTCAATATGTATATGCAAATAATGATATCTCAACTATCGTGTTAATATCATTTATTTCCTTTTTATGCCCCCGAAGGTGGGCATATTAAAATCGCACCGTCCGTCCGTCCGTCCGGGTCTGTAACTTTACCTTGTATGGACAGATTTTAAAATAACTTGCCACATGTGTTCCACATACCAAGACGACGTGTGGCGTGGAAGACCCGTGTCTCTACCTCAAAGGTCAAGGTCACACTAGTCTTAGTGTTTATTCACAATGGAGTGCTGCATATAAGGACATAGAGTATAGGTTGTCGTGTCCGGGCTGTAACTTTCTCTTGTATGGACAGATTTTAAAATAACGTGCCACATGTGTACCACATACCAAGACGACGTGTCGCGTGCAAGACCCGTGTCCCTACCTCAAAGGTCAAGGTCACACTTAGTGTTTATTCACAATGGAGTGCTGCATATAAGCATAGAGTATAGGTTGTCGTGTCCGGGCTGTAACTTTTCCTCGTATGGACAGATTTTAAAATAACTTGCCACATGTGTTCCACATACCAAGACGACGTGTCGCGTGCAAGACCCGTGTCCCTACCTCAAAGGTCAAGGTCACACTTAGTGTTTATTCACAATGGAGTGCTTTATATAAGGACATAGAGTATATGTTGTTGTGTCCGGGCTGTAACTTTCTCTTGTATGGACAGATTTTAAAATAACATGCCACATGGGTACCACATACCAAGACGACGTGTCGCGTGCAAGACCCGTGTCCCTACCTCAAAGGTCAAGGTCACACTTAGTGTTTATTCACAATAGAGTGCTGCATATTAGCATAGAGTATAGGTTGTCGTGTCCGGGCTGTAACTTTCCCTCGTATGGACAGATTTTAAAATAACTTGCTACATGTATTCCACATACCAAGACGACGTGTCGCGTGCAAGACCCGTGTCTCTACCTCAAAGGTCAAGGTCACATTTAGTGTTTATTCACAATGGAGTGCTGCATATAAGGACATAGAGTATAGGTTGTCGTGTCCGGGCTGTAACGTTCTCTTGTATGGTCAGATTTTAAAATAACTTGCCACATGTGTTCCACATACCAAGACGACGTGTCGCCTGCAAGACCCGTGTCCCTACCTCAAAGGTCATTGTCACACTTAGTGTTTATTCACAATGTGGTGCTGCATATAAGGACATAGAGTATAGTTTGTCATGTCCGAGCTGTAACGTTCCCTTGTATGGACAGATTTTAAAATAACTTGCCAAATGTGTTCCACATACCAAGACGACGTGTCGCGTGCAAGACCCGTGTCCCTACCTCAAAGGTCAAGGTCACACTTAGTGTTTATTCACAATGGAGTGCTGCATATAAGGACATAGAGTATAGGTTGTCGTGTCCGGGCTGTAACTTTCTCTTATATGGACAGATTTTAAAATAACTTGCCACATGTGTTCCACATACCAAGACGACGTGTCGCGTGCAAGACCCGTGTCCCTACCTCAAAGGTCAAGGTCACACTTAGTGTTTATTCACAATGGAGTGTTGCATATAAGGACAAAGAGTATAGGTTGTCGTGTCCGGGCTGTAACTTTCCCTTGTATGGACAGATTTTAAAATAACTTGCCACATGTGTTCCACATACCAAGACGACGTGTCGCGTGCAAGACCCGTGTCCCTACCTCAAAGGTCAAGGTCACACATAGTGTTTATTCACAATGGAGTGCTGCATACAAGGACATAGGTATAGGTTGTCGTGTCCGTGCTGTAACTTTCCTTTGTAAGGACAGATTTTAAAATAACTTGCTACATGTGTTCCACATACGAAGACGACGTGTCCTGTGCAAGACCCATGTCCCTACCTCTAAGGTGAAAGATACACTAAGTGTTTATTCACAAGGGAATTCTGAATATAAGGACATAACAGTGTAGGTTGTCAAGTATGGGTGTTTTTATTTTATGTTCAGAGTAAATTTAAAATAACTTGCCATATGTATTTGACACATAAAGGCAAGATCAACTTTTCATGTACTGACCTTGTTCGTAGGTCAATGTCACATTCGGGGGCATTCGTCACATACTGTGACAGCTCTTGTTGTGGTCTGTTTTTAATATTTAGTATTTAAAATTTATGTTGCAAAATATTGCTCTGAAATAATAGAAAAATGTGAATTTCATGAAATGTATGTTGTTATAATTGGGATGCACATAGCAACATACCAATACATCTCATTCATACATGAAATGATGACATTATTTGTCTTATTTTAGCATATCTTTAAAACATCCATTGCAGCATCTTTCCACACCTCGTGTCATACGTTTTTAACTTGAATAGCTAGCAAATGTACAATAACTGTTTAAACATTATTATATTACAGTTCCTTGGCAATGATAAAGTATCTGTCCCAGTCACAGACAGTGATATTGCATTCTTTGACAAAGACCCAGATTTGGGTGCAGCGACAACTCCTCCATGAAGGAAGATTGTATTAGTACATCGATCGTTGATGCATTCATGTATCAGGCATGCGATTACGATGGTAAGAAAAAGAAATGTCTGTGTAGAAAAAATATATATTCTTTAATATCATTAATACTAAGACTGAAGTGTGTTACAACCTAAATCACTTCTTTGAAGACATGTTTTTATCAGCTTAAGCTATATTCATGAATTTGTTATATTTAAAAATTCATTTTCCTTCAGATTACATTTCTTGCTTCAAAAGCAATACACCGTCAATTTCAACTCCTTCAAAAATCTGCAATACTTGGTTGGAAATAAATGTGGGAATGAAGATGACAAACTACCTTTCGTTTTTCCTAAGTTGTTTGTCTACTGCTTATTTATTATATTCTGACATAAATGTTTTGCTAATAAATCAAAGTTATTTGCATATTGATTTATCTATAATTCCAGTTTCATACTAACTTTTAAATCATATGTGTCACTAAAGAAAGATTTTCATTAGCAAATTTTCCACTACATTAATAAAGTGAACATATTTTTCAGGCTGCTACAAGAAGAAGATGACAGATGGTGTCTGCCCAACATGTGGTGGTTCTTCATAAAAGATGACATGCAGGGCCAAGTTGGAATTGCAAAGACCTACTGGTGAATTGCTTGAAACAACGGTGTTCGAGACAGACCTGGCACTGCTGTTTGGGTCACTTGAACTTGCCACACATAAGGAGATTTTAGACTTCATGGTCCACTTGGGTTATAAGCTGCCAGTGGCATTTCAGGCCCACATCAAGAACAACAGAGTTATGAACATCTCTAAATAAATGTAAAAATGAATAGTTCACCATCATTACTACATTGATTTTTTATTACTACAAAAGCTATTGGAGATTATATGAGTGTCTAATGAACCAAATTGAATAGTTAAGTTACCAGCTGCAAGTTAATTTACATAAAGTTAACTTATTTTTACAAATTTGAAGTGATTCAATTGCTGTTTATACTGTTCATTTTCGTCCAGCAGTAGGTTATTATTAAAGGCCATTTAGCGATTATGTATGAAAATCTATTCTTTATTGACTACTATCTTCTATAAGAATACTCATTAAGTGCATATATATGGTACATGAAATAAATCCATGACTTCTCATTTTTGTACTAAATACCATTTCCATACTTACTTTTTTGGCATCTTTTCATAAACAATTCAAAATAAGCTTAATTACCCAATGGTACTAGCCAATTTCTATTTTTTACATCCATACATATTTTTATGTTCAACAATGCACTAAATTGTTTGCTCATTTTGATATTTGAAAACTTGTGTGCTTTCATTGTTGTATATATATTGTTATGATATTTTTATTCCTTTCTTCTTATGACTGTAGTTGCCATGTTCATAATGATACCCTAGTGTTTCAGTGTGTAAATATTCATTTTTGTGTCATTTCATCTTTATTTTCCACTACCTGTTAAAATACATCATTGGTGTTTTTCTTATACGTACAATATTTGTATTTCCTACAAGAACACTTTCTGCTGTATTTTTTAGTATCATCAATTTGAAAACAATGTATATAAATTACAACATAAAACAAGTATTATTAATAGAATAAATGCTCTAATAACATGGAAGACAATTATTGCCAAATAGTAAAACATTTCACAAGTTTGTAGAACACCTGGCATGCATTTTGTTTAAAGTGCAAATTCAATTACACATATTACACTTACTTTTATTTGTATCTTTAGTGTGTTTAATTACATTTGTTGAAATTAATATAGAATTCATTTTTGGTCATATGATTGTTCTACTATTTCGCTTTTGTAAGTAGACATCAGTCCGCTTTCATTACTTCGGTATAAATATGGCTCATGAAGGATTTTTATTTTTCATATAGATTTCCTTTTGTATTGAGCATTGCCAACTTGGCTGAGTGTTTCACTACTTCTTTTCTGTAAATAGACATCAGTCCGCTTTCATTATTTTAGTATAAATATGCCTCATAAAGGATTTTTATTTTCATATAGATACCTATTGTATCGAGCATTGTCAACTTGGCTGAGTGTTTCACTACTTCTTTCCTGTAAATAGATTCAGTTCACTTTCATTACTTCGGTATAAATATAGCTCATGAAGGATTTTTGTTTTTCATATAGATTTCCTATTTTATTGAGCACTGTCAATACAGCGAGGTCTTTCACTATTTCCATTCTGTAAATAGATAATAGTCCACTTTCATTACTTCGCTATAAATATGGCTCATGAAGGATTTTTATTTTCATATAGATTTCCTATTGTATTGAGCACTGTCAATACAGCGAAGTCTTTCACTATTTCCATTCTGTAAATAGATAATAGTCCACTTTCATTACTTCGCTATAAATATGGCTCATGAAGGATTTTTATTTTCATATAGATTTCCTATTGTATTGAGCACTATCAATACAGCTAAGTGTTTCACTATTTATCGTCAACTTAAACATCCATTTTCAACTTTTCTTTACCATGTTAATAAAGAAGTTAACATAATACTTATATTGATCAGATTTTTTATTGCAATTTGTCCAACTTAATACATTTCAGTGTTATTTAACAGCTAAGAACAAGGCATGTTATCTTTTTATGCATTTCATCTAGTCAACAATGTTCACTATTTATATAACAGTTCACTTTTCATGTTTGCTACTTTCAACCAAAATAATTATGTTTATTAAAAGACTGCAAAATTTATAAAATTGTTATTTCGTATCACCTGTTCATGATGATTCCCCCACATCATAAAGATAATGGTGGTTGGCCTTGATTATTTCTTGTTGTCCAACATATAACACATGCATAAACTATTAAACGGCGCCCTTTGATGCTTTGCATCCATGGTTTTTCTTGTTTAATATTTGTCATGCTTTCTGCTATAATAAACAGGGTCACAAGCTTGTTATCAGTAAACAATATTTCAGTAAATGCATTATTTAGTAAGAAGTTATTGTTTTATCAGTCAATTTGATGTGAGTTATAAATACATTATATGTATTGATTTCAATTAAGAGTTTCACTTTAAAGATGCTCAATTAAAGATAATGAACATACACACAAAACCCCTGCGAAATGTGACCATGGTTCACCATGTTCATCCATGGTTATTTAACCATGGTTATGACATGGTTTAACAAAATAACAAATGGACCACAGTCTACAACCATGGTTTTGACAGACCATGGTCAACCCAAGTTGAACCATGGTATATAAACCATGGTCAACCACAGTTGAACCATGGTCTATAAACCATTGTCATCCTAGGTTGAATCGTGGTCAGAAAAGAATGGTCAACCAAGGTTGAACCATGGTCAGAAAACCATGACTGACATATATTACTTGGTGATGCACGGATGACGGACATAGAGTGATCACAAAAGCTCACCTTCAGCACTTTGTGCTCAGGCAAGCTAAACAAATCAATAAGTTTGCACTTTTTTATTTTAATTTTTGCATTGCAAACAAGGTTTAAAGAGTAAGATTCATCATCCACAATTATCAGAGAATGATAGACTGATGCTTCAGTTAGTGAATTTTGTTTTTTAGAAGCTTCTGAACACTTTGAACTTTCAGTGTAATTTCAGTATCTTTAACATGAAACTTTTCCTTAATAATCTTGGAGAAACAATCATATAGTCTAGAATCAAACTTGGGTTTTGGTTCTGTCATAGTGTTTGCTCGACGACCTGTTACACTATGTGATATAATGTATTCATTTGGGAACAAAGCCAGCAACAGCTTTTTGCATGAATTAAAAAGGCCATCCACATGCTCTATCATAGAGCGCAATTCCATCTCTGTATGTCCATTATAATGCTGCACATCATTGGCTGGTGAGGCTACAGGTGAGATTTTGTCTGGCTTTATTGGTACTTCAGATGGTGAATAGTGCCTCTTCTCAGGTGGTGATGTTGGTTCCCTACTGTATTTTGCGTCTTTTTCCAACTCCCGAACCCTCTTTTTCAAGCGCGATACCTGGTCACATATGTCGTCAAACTCCTTTCTCGACACCTCCGAACTACACAGCCAGAAAAAACAACAATAAGCATTTAGATAAATAACCAATAATGAAAATAGATTAAAAACAAGACCTGTACGACTCAAACGCTCGTCAGTTTGAAGGTCAAGGTCAAAGGTCGTTGCATGTCTGGAAAGCTCTGGTCCCAAGTAACAATGTGTGTTAATATGAAGAGTCCATCAAGAAATTTAGTTAAAAGCTACATTAGTTTTTGCACGCTGCTGCTGACGATGACGCCTATTACCCCGAAGACTCAGTGATCTCAATAACTCGACTTCTTCAAAACAGATGAGCTAAAAATAGTTTACAATGACCATTTGCATGCTAGATATCATATATCAGAATTTTATCTATCAGACAGCATCATTAATTAATGTTCATGTGGGATAGTGACAAATTGTACAAATTGAAACAATGCTATGATTTCAAGTTGAAAAGTGCGAAGATATTTTAACAGTAAAATATTGAGTTCATATATCCATCAACTATCAAAACCTGCAGGTCAATGTTATTTACCTTATTACTTTTCCTGAAGTCTGCAATCCTGAGGAAGGTTTTACCAGCAGAGGGCAAGTCACTTGTCCCACTTGTTTACGATTGGCATCTAAAAAATACAAGATAAGTATGTGTTTAATTTTTAAGAACAATAAATTATTTAGAATTGATAAATGCCCCTAAAACAATTGTTATGCCAATTATTATTAATAATGCCAATAAGCTTTTTTTTGGATAAAATTGTATCATTTCCTTTTTTTCTTTCATAAACAAACTTAACTTATCTATTTAATAAATGAACGCCTTCTCGCTACAGTTCAACGGTTATATGAATACAACAGGTCACATGCAGAGTTTGTAAACCCCGAAGGGGTTTACGTTAACTATGCGCGCGACCTGTTGTATTCATATAACCGTTGAACTGTAGCGAGAAGGCGTTCATTTCTTATATTTATATTATCATTTATATTATTTCTACTTATATCAAAAGAAAAATAGTCGATTTATTGGATTATCTTCTAAGAAAATCGATTGCATCTTATTAACACAACGATCGCGTCCGTAATTCGGAAGAACAGTGGATCACGCGCGTGCACGATTTTCCCGTTTATATGACGTCACAGGAATGTTCTATTTTCGGCTGCGCCAATCAGATTACGTAGACGAGCTTACCGAGGCGTTCCGATTCGTGTCGGGCAAACTGGAGTCTTGCTCATTAACATAAAATATCTGGATAAATCCAGTTGAGACAGGTTTGTTCTTCATTGGATATTACGTACAACGACATCGCATAGGCTCATCTAGAGACGTAACATAGGGAATGTAAATACTTATCAATATATTTCGGTTCAGGGGTGCCTGCAGCATCTAATAGTAATATATACAATCAAGATAGACACTTTATATTGTTTTGTTTGATTGTTACGCTATTTTCATCACTATTTAGGTTATATCACAGCGGTCAGTTACCAGGCAGTACAACAAAGTGCCCATATTTATCACCGGTAACTGAAAACTGCCCTTCTTGAGTCGGCGATAGGGGAAGAATGGCTGTAGAAAGGATTTCATGACCAAACTCCATGAGAGTTATGTGCTAGGTGTGGACTTGAACCTGTGTCCCCTGGATTTGTAGGCGAGCGTCTACCACCGGGCCCGTCCACTTTACATTCTAACACCTACAAACCAACAAAGTTTTTTTTAACTTCTTCAAAAAAGTTCAAACCCTACCGCTTGACTTGGAACCTAGCGTTGGCACCTGGTCATTGGAACCTAGTGTTGGCACCTTGTCATTGGAACCTAGTGTTGGCACCTTGTCATTGGAACCTGGCCTTGGTGCCTGATCATTGGAACCTAGCGTTGGCACCTGGTCATTGGAACCTAGCGTTGGCACCAGGTCACTGGAACCTAACATTGGCCCCTTGTCAGCTGGAGTAGAATCAGCTACTGAAATTAACAAACTCTTATCATTTAAAGATTACAAAATGTTTCATGTTTATCTATGATTATTTTTTCTATTTAGGTTATTATATTTTAACTTTTTTTATTTGGGAATAACATATTGTAAGTCATTCTTTAAATGTTAACTTCTTGATGTTTGTTTTCATTCATACAATTATACAAAAAGTTTTTTTTACATTTAACCAATTTGAAAGCTGCCGACTTCTTTTTTTTGTGAAAAATCCATTACTATGAAATATTTGCATTATAAAAACCCATCATTTTCTTTGGATATCATTGCTGCATTATTTTTTTTTAAATCTAACATGATGAGCCGTCTTTTCTTTATATACAAAGAAGAAAATGTTATGTGCATTATTTTCCAATAGATTCACAGTAGTGCAAAATGATGATATCTTGTTTACTTTGCGATCTCATAACCGTGCACGGTCAAACAGTTCTATGTTTTTTCCCCTCATTATTCCATTTAAAATCATGATACGAGTTGAAATAAAATTTGATATTTTGTGATCTATTGTATAATAATGCACAGTTGCTCGTTCGGTGCTTATAACAACTCACTCAGGCCTAACAGCCTTTGTGAATTATTCCTACACACTGAACTCAAAAGCATGCATTATGTTACATTAGATCACTCAAGAACAAATATTTTGTCACCAAATTTAGAGTATTTGTTACTAAATAGAATAGAATACATAAGAATACATAACAAAATCTCTTACCTTTAGCCTTTGACTGTACAGGTTTGGCCAGTGTGGACACCTTGTTCTCAGCTTTACATACAGCATCAGATTCTAAAATTCAGACTTAATAAATAAATGGCAATTAAATCTTTTGTGTTAGGATTTTAACATAACATAGATGCATAGACTAGTGCACAAATTGAAATACAACATGTGTTATTGTATTGTACAACTGACATATTGTATCCAGTAAGGTTTTATCTCAATGTGACACAATCTATTATTTATTTAATTTACTTTTTCACTTGGTGATAACTGCTTTAATGTTAGAATGCCTCCAATATATGTTCAGGGTCAGATTGAATTTCATTAAGGAAACTTATTGCTAAATGGATCATTTTTACATATGATTTCTTTAGTATTGTTGCTTGTCACTGTGTAAACAGAGTCCGTAATTAATAGTATATCAAGGAGCATTCTAGAAATTTCGCAGGTACAAGACAATGGACACTTCTTAAGTTGACTAAATTACCTTTAAAACGTTGGCTCTGGTACTTGACATCATCAAAACGGTACTTTGGTGGCAACTTGGCATTGCTAGCGAGGAGTTTCTTGTCAGCTGCAAAAAGGTAAGACATTATGTTTAATTATTTAACTGCTTTAATATACTATAGAGGACAAGTTGAGACTCTTTTTATAACACTTATGAGCAGTTCATGTAACACTAAAGAGCTGAACAGATGATAAATTTGTTTTTGTTTTTTAAATTTTCAGTTGACAGGTCACATACTAAATAATTAAAATTTATAGTTTTTGTTAAGATTTTCAGAAGAAATGTCATACAATACTAAATCAACCTGTAAATATTCATGTATTGCATGAGAAAAATATTTTTAAGCAAGCAATTGGTGACAGTTCATCTTAAAAATTGACGAATTTTAGGAACGATTTTGGTACGAAACAGTTTGAGTACAAATCAGTTCCCAACTTAAAGACAAATAGTTCTTATATTACATCAAAATAAGGGCAAATTCTTTGCAAAATAGACATTTTATCATATTAAAGCTTTTTTTTATTAAATAGTAGCCAAAATAATAAATATTATGAATAAATGACTTGAAAATAAAGTGGATACGATGAGTCTGAAACGAGGTCAAGTAAAAAATAATCAAATTTCAAGCAGCCATATACCGACTATTGTTGCTTGTAAAGGAGGCATGTTCTTTCAGATAATACTCTAAGGAAGAAAAACATACCCAAATGTCTTGCGTTATCAAAATTCTCCAAGTTATTTTTGGAATTTCTATTTTTGAGACAAGATTCTTTCTTGTTATTTTCATTTTCTGCCATACTTTTGGCGGTTTCCCTGCCTTGTACGTTTTCACCATCTATCTAACTAAAAATAACCATTTAGTACCCTGCAAATGATGAACATTGTCATTTCTGGAGTGTAATAAAAAGGACCTAAGATGAGGTTACATTTTGACCAGTATGAATGAATATTCATGATTGATGTATAACAGGGGAGGTTACTCCAATTTGGCATCGCTAGCAAAAAGCAAATTACAGTTCTTGCACAGTGCACTTCTGCAGAGACCTGTCTACATATAAGATTTCATGTCATTACTTCATGAAGTTTTTTAGTATTAATGTTCTATACAAAGAATAATTGTGCAAAATGAAAATGGAAAAACTCCAAACACTTACTGCTGATTTCGCAGATAACAGCTTCATATATTTTCTTCGCAAATTCGGCCTTGATCAACTCTCCCTCTTTGTATTCAGTGGCCTTTTTTAAAGGACTTACTATGCTTTTACACTCTATAACTGACATCAATCGATCCTCCCACTGAATCAGAAAACATCGTGGTGCAGCCGCCATATCAGCGTGTACATTTATTCATCAGAGTAATTATTTCTTTGATAGATAAGACCTTTTGTATCAAAATCCGTTAAAATATAGCGATGCAACATGCATTTGAATCGGACAGGTATAGTTTCAAAGTGAAAATTCTCGATCAAGTTAAAAAATATAATATATAAAAAAAATATATTGGTGTCATATGTGACCTTTTTCTGAAGGTCCCTTGGAAAGTCACATAATTATGACAGTCTCGACTGTATATGATATATATTCTGTTTATCTATTCTAATGCACTAGCCATTTGAAACCACTGCCCCCACCACCCGAGAATAGCAGTGATTTTAACTTTGAGCTCTGCAAACCCCAGGTAAAGTCTCTGTCCTGTGAGGGCTTCCTGGAAGTAAAAACACCGCTTAATGCAACTGCTCTACAAGAACAAAAACTTGCCATGGGGGTTTGCAGTCTTTGAAATTTGCACTCGCCCGATCACCATGGCGAGTAAAAAATATCTCGGGCAATACAAATAATTATTTAAACCCGCCCGACAGGCGAGAAAAATGTCTGACAATCCTTGAATCCTATCGTAAACATTGTCGCCTATAAAAATAAAGTGATATAAGATAAGATTTATTTAAAGTCGGCAAGGTAACCGTGCACTTGCAAATGACATATCATCCGACTTCGTTTCTCGGCTTTCTTTGTTAATTAACTTCAGGTTTTATCTGAACCGGTAACCATTACTGTTTTGTTTCTGTGCAAGTGCCATACTTTTTTTTGTCAAAGCTATTTATAAGATTTTATTTATTTTTTAGCAAAAATGGACAGTGGAGTCAAAGCCACCTCATTTGTTTGCTCCGATTGTGGGAGGCATCTGTCATCAAAACAGCGACTTATATTCCACGTTAAATCCAATCACAGCCGTAAGTATGATGTCCTTGTTTTGCCACTAAATTTGATTAAATTTTATTGTGAATCTTAAGAGACCAAAAACAGGTGGTTTTTTAGCTCGTTTGTGTTGTCATGAAAGCTATGAACATGAAACTTTACATTTGGATAGATGCTAGTGTGAATTACTGCTGTGCACAAGAGTTATTATTTATTTTTACACTTTTGTTTCTTGCAACATGAATATTGTACACAACTTAAACACGTCAGATGATATTTTATACTGCCTCCAGAGTTATGTTATGCTATGGTTCTGAGTGGTAAAACATATTTATTTTTGGGTGAAGCCCAAAAACTCCCAATCTAAATTTAGATTCTAAACCACTTACCGTGTTCTGCCAAGGCTCCAATTTTGCAACATTCTCGCTAAAAAAGGAGAAAAGTCGAATACCAAATGGCCTGGATCTGACTGGCGCGAATAAATTGGCCCGTAGGCATATCTTATCATCATCATTATTAGGGATTAAACGATGATCAATTATTTTCGATGACTAATCGAAATGTGTCCAAAGATGTGATGATCCATTTCATTATGTAAAATCGATCATCACCAACTATTTTTATCCAAAATATTTTCTGTTTTTTCCTTAATTTTACTTTTAAAAGAATGCCTATTTATATGTTTTAAATATATTATTAGAATTTTTCATGAAATATACATTTCTTTATTCAAATGTTGGTAAGCTGAAACTGGCACATTGAAAATTGACAAAACCATCTGAATATATTTAAAAAAAAAATATAAAAAATCTGGCTTAAAATATTTCGATTATGGCATCGAAAGTTGATCAAAATGGTGTTTCCGATTTTTGCGATCATCGATGTTGAAATCGAGCCGATTTTGAAACTTGAATCATTATAGCAGCATAATATTTAAAGACGGTGATAACATTGCAAAAACAGTGTTGAGTCATTGATTTCGATTGGCTTGCATTAATTTTTACAATATGGCAATATTGTATTAGACCAATGGCATTGAGTGATACAAACACTTTTCAGTATCTTGAAATCGTGGCTCTTTGTCGGTTTAAAAAAAAGGAAGTGAGAACATCACTTTATTATTTCTGTAAAACACTGCATGCATTTTCTATAAGGACATAATTTGTATGCCCCAAAGATCAAAGGTGAGGGGTCAAAGGTACTGTTGAATCCTTGGCAGAACAATGCACTTGAGATATTGTGGTCAATAGTTTTCTATTTAAAAATGTCATCAGTGTTTTTTAAATCAAATTTTATTGTTAATTTTTTTCAGGCTTGGAGATTTCAGAAAGCAGCTACAGGTGCAGCATATGTGGGAAAGGCTTGAGTTCGAAACGAAATCTGCAACTACATATGAACAAGCTCCATGGAAAAAGTATGATCAGAAATATTCCAGTACTTGCTTTGTTACAATTTGCATCGGACTGCAACCCCTTCCGGCGTATGCTGACTGTTGGCATTCTAGTTTAAAAAGTTGTCTCAGAATGTAAAATTTATTGATTTACTATCTTCTTAACATAAAAATAACACTACTGACCAAAGAATATTATGTCAAACACACAGGAACACACTCAGATATTCGAAAATGGGCGTCAAATTGGAAAAATGCGTTTAAAAGCATTTGGAAATGGACTGATTTTGTGTGCATTTATCCTCTTGTCAGAATGGTTTTTTTGCCTTATGTCAAATAATAAATCATTAGTCCCCTACCATGTAATGGTTTGGGGACTATAGGTTTGCTCGATTCCGTCCGTCCGTGTGTCCGTCCGTCCGTCCGTGTGTCCCTCCCGATTTTTTGTGCCGGCTGCATCATCCACATGCTTGATTGGATTTTGATATTACTACACACAATTATTATCCATAACAAAATGATGTGTCTTGCGCAACACCCAGCTTCCTACGCCCAAGGTCAAGGTCACATTTTGGACTTAAACATTTGGATGACAATTTTCTTGTGCCGGCTGTATCATCCACATGCTTGATTGGATTTTGATATTACTTCACACAATTATTCTCCATAACAAGATGATGTGTCTTGCGCAGACCCAGCTTCCTACGCACAAGGTCAAGGTCACATTTTGGACTTAAACATTTGGATGACAGTTTTGTTCCGTATTTCTTGTGCCGGCTGTATCATCCACATGCATGATTGGATTTTGATATTACTACACACAATTATTCTCCATATCAAGACGATGTGTCATGCTCAACACCCAGCCTCCTACGCCCAAGGTCAAGGTCACATTTTTGACTTTAACATTGCGGATGACAATTTTATTCCGTATTTCTAGTGCCGGCTGTATCATCCACATGCTTGATTGGATTTTAATATTACTACACACAATTATTCTCCTTAACAAGATGATGTGTCATGCGCAACACCCAGCCTCCTACACCCAAGGTCAAGGTCATATTTTGGACTGAAATATTTGAATTTGTGCTTTTCTCATATGGTAGGGGACTTATGTATTGCTTGCAATACTCCTTTAACTTGTTAATTCTAAAATAACTATTTTTCAGAGTGTTATTTTCACCAAAGTCAACACAAGCTTCTTTAAACTTTTATAATAGTTTACAATATTTTTTTTCAGGTCCTGTAAAGAGTGTCTACAAGACATACTGTAATGACCCCACAGCATCTGTTCCAAAAACAACTCATCTTAGACACCACTCACATGTAGCAAAAAACCTTGAAATGTCAGATTTTCAAGACACTCCCTCTAGTGCCGACATAGCAATGGATGAATGCAACGAAGTGGCCCCTGAACAGATTTCAGACTCAGAACACATTGATACTGATAGTGTAGTGTTTCATGAAATACCAATTGAAAGTGAAACTGGCTCTGATGATCAGCATAGTGTTAATATGAATTCACCTGATTCTTCACACAGTCCCCTCTCACTTGGTTGCGAATATAAATTTGGGACAGATAGTGAGTCAGAATTCAGTGTTGTTGATGAGAGTTCTTTTGACTCTTCTTTTTCAAACATGTCAAGTGATGCAGATGATATTCCTGGTAGCACAGAATCTGATGTAAATAACAGTTCTACAGTGCTACAATCAAAGTCTCAGACAATTGACTTGTGTATTCAGGCATATTCAAAACGCTTCAATCTGTCCAGTGAGGCATCAAGATATCTAAAACAGCTTGTGTCTGTAGTAAACCCTGACCTAAATCATTCACAGCCTGCTACTACACAGGGAGATTTTTTGTGTTTTCATTACTGTGTAAAATGTAATAAATTGTTTCCTCCTGATCCAGATGTGTTTGAATGTCAGACAGCAAACTGTATGACATTAAGGTATGAGGGACATCGCTCTGACCAAATGAAATCAAACCGCCAACCTAAAATTTCATTCATTATTGCAAATTTATCAGAACAGATAAAAAATATTTTAGAGAAACCAGGTGTATGGCAATCTATTGAAGAAGTTAAACTTCGTGTTCTTGAAAACAATTCAGAAAGTAATATTCATGATATTGTTAATGGTGAGGGCTATAAAAATCTTAGTAAACCAGGCCAATTCCTTAACAATAAAACACATCTGAGTGCACTCATTAACACTGATGGGATTCCATTGTATTCCTCATCAAAAGTGAAACTTTGGCCTGTATTTTTGGCGATTAACGAAATACCTCCAGCGGAGAGATTTTCAAGAGACAATATTTTGATCGCTGGAATATGGCAAGGAAAGGGAAATCCCCCATTTCAGCAATACATCAGCTAAAATGATTGTGGACTTGCCTCGATACCTATTAAACATGTATTACCTTTCGTTTGCATTTTGCGAGTAGTAAGGAAATGTTATAAATTGGACATAGCCTTGAAACTCGCACATTTGAATACGAATGGCGAAACCGGGTATTACAGCATTTTTTGTTCATGATCGTTTGCACGGGGTATTTTGAGTATATTCAAGGTTATAGGAATTTGTTTAGCATAATGAAGACAGCTAAAGGCTCAACGCTGGTTTGACCCGGTATAAG
The DNA here is from genome assembly GCF_026914265.1 of Mya arenaria. Lineage (NCBI taxonomy): Eukaryota > Metazoa > Mollusca > Bivalvia > Myida > Myidae > Mya > Mya arenaria. The sequence goes on from NC_069128.1 coordinate 31,971,332, forward strand.
GTCAATTTCCTGGGTATAAACCAGTACAGTTGTCGCCTTTAAAGCAAAGAAAAAAGTGTTGATGGAGCCAAACATATGTTATGTGAGAAGCTGCCACTCGTACGACATCACCTTACACTCAGGCATCAGTTCGGATGACCTACACGCATACATAGCTAATAACTTCAAAAAAATAAATTATTTTCAAAACAAAATTGTTCACGTATGTTCAAGGTTCAAGCCCCATGTGGAGCTGTTCTTATAAAGCCGATCGTTTACCCGACAATCAATTATCTCTTTCACTATGAGTTGTTATCCGTTATTACGCCCCCTCTAACGACAAAGCCTGAAACCGTCCCTGTACTTAAAAATCCTTACATGTATTTGGAATTGTTTCAGTTCGAAACAAAGATAGTACGATACAACTAACATGGGGAATTGGGGAGACGGTAACCTAGCGCTTTTGAATGGAGCGCTTGCATATATGCATGGTTCCTTCACATTCACAGTATAATGCACTGAAACAATAGTAAACATTGCTCTATGTCTAACCAGTACCGAGTAGGCCAGTTTCATTCTGTTACCTCGTCGCCAAAATGAATGTAAGGCAATTACTTTTATATAAATTGGTTTACAAAACCGGCGGGTCTAATTTAACGAAAAGTACACAAAAAAAATGAATTTCACTTTTTTTTCAAATTAATTTTCCCGACCGGATTCATTTTGATGCGAAACGAACGAAAAACGAACAGATAAGAGTACGAATGCAGTAGATCTCGACTGGTTTGTTGTTCCGTAGCCGTATGTGCCAATTTATAGTGATAGCATGTGAGCCAGTCAAATGTTATGGCAGCGCCTATGGCAATGGAATTGACGATAGCAGTCATTCTTTGTATGAAATAATTAATTAAAATATGCAGGAGTTGTTGTTTATAGGTAAAAAATAAAAGTGACAACGGCTGACATCGAATTAGTAGACACACATATCTGTAAATTATGTTTAAGAAAAACATTTTATAACATTTTCTGGTTAAATATCAAATAACAGCGCACTGAGTGTGAGTGGTGAAATCGAAAGTAAAATTTGACACCGGTGACCTAGTTTCACAAGTTCGGTCGGTGGTGTTTATGGATTTTAAATCACAGAAATATTTGGAGATACTTGTCATTAAATCAATGTAAAGCTTGTGTTTATTCTAGATTACATGTTTATTTATGTTTGAGTTAATAGTAGAGTAAAAACAATGAAAGAGTTGAACACATGTGTTAATGACTTTTACTAATGCCGGGAGTTGATAAAACAACACGGAAAACTATTTTGAATAAGTCCATTTCAATTTGTAATGAACTTGATGTTTCACTATAAATGAGATTTGTTTTTGTAACCAACGAATACTCTTTAAAACGAAAAATAAACAAGCATAAAGTACAGATGCAATTGTATACACAAAATGGCGGAGTTGGGAGAAGATGCAAATATCCAATACATAATTATGGATTTCTCTCTCAGTTTACTATCATTGGTACATAAAGTTAAGTCACATGCTAGATTTATTATTTTGCTACGTGATTGTTATGTACTGATGTGGTAATTTGCTGCAAGACTTGAATTTGAAATGGATTTGGTGAACATCCTATGGTAAATATCCCGGTCCGAAAATATCCGGACTTAGCATGGATCGGGTTACAAACAACTAAGACCCCGCATGGTAAGGGTTATTAAAACCTCAAATCTAGGTCTAGTTTGGTTTTTAGTTTTTCAGGAATTGTTTTTCACAATATTAAAACTCAAATGTCTTCATAAAATGTTACTTCAATGTTGTTACAAAATTGGTAATTATTTCACTTTATTGACATTTTGAAATGACTGAAACAATGTTTAGAAAATGTAATGTATTGTTTTAATACAGTGCAATTTTTGTGTATTTAAATGCGTAAAATTTGCCTTCTCTTTTTTTCAATTTAATATTGGTCAGTTTTTAAGTGTTCTGCATTCACATTTCTTAAGCATACCCTTAAAGCCAAACAAATGTCTTGCTGAGTGATTTTCAATGTATCTTTGATTAAAACAGTTGTTTATACATGAAAACATGTTTTATAGTCAATTTCATTGTTGTTTTATATGCACGGTATGTAAGATTTAAACTGTGTTTTTAATTAGAACTTTGAAACTTTGAGTGTATAAAAACATGCATTATTAGCAGCTTAAACATTTGAAATGTCAAGTAAATAATATCAAATTTCAATGTTATTATGTTGTTCTCTGATTTTCACCCTTTAAGGGTATGTTTTGTGACTTTTTTTCGACCACCCGGTGGACAATTTTTCCAAAAATTCTTGTAAACCAAAAAATAAAAAAGGAGTGGCCTAACTGCTACAGTTTTATACTGTCGTCGAAACAACGCCTTTTTTATCGGAAAATAAAACCCTCCGTTATTGTACGCCTTACTACAGAGGTATTTGGGCGGTTGTAATTGCATGTGCACGTGTATATCATAAAACAGGGTGAAGACAGGTCAAAGCCTTTACATACTGACCAATACATAAATATATTTGATACATATCTGTTAAACAATTCAGTGTAACTAAAATTCAGGGTAAAGTTAGACCCAACATGTTACGCATATCTGCTTTGATTTTCAACGCATAAACAGGACTTTCTTATGTGGCAAAAAGGCATACTTTCGCCGTATAGAAAAACGATAAAAACACATACTGGTTGATAAAGTTTCATCAAGGTCGGAGTTACTTTTTTGTGTGCACTTAAAATTAGCTTTGAATTACACTTTTTGAGACGTAAATTCTGACAAAGATTAAGTAAGATCGGTTTAAATGTGAACCAACCAATTGATCTTTCTGCGAAAACATTTGAAATGTCGATTGGCCCGACCAATGGCGGGAATATATGTTACGTTCACATACAACACCGTCATTTGGGACAATCAGAAAATTGAATCGTCGTATGATGTTATATATATTCTCGCCTTTTTGTCAGACTGACGGACATGAACCATTGACAATGCGCACTTTCAACGTCATTTCAAACGTTTCTAGAAAAAAACAATTGTTAACGACGGACAAACAACAGAAATCCAACAATCTTTGTGCTGAGATGAGCTAAGAATTATTTCCTTGTCAAGAACCACTGGTAATTGTGCGATTGTGAAATTTATTCACGTCTAGGTCATCAGCGTATATCTTTGGTTACCAGGGCAACGAAAGGAAAACTTTTGAAAATGATATTGTTTCCAAAAACTTCAACACAACAGTAGTTTTGTGCACTCGAACAAGTGGACTAATATGACTGATATAGGTTCCTGGACGTCTTTCTTTCATTGATTGTGTTTATTGCATTAGTCGTTTGTAACAAAGAAAGAGTAGATGTGAACACTCTAAGGGAAGTAATAACTCTTTATTAACTTTCAATTTCGTCTCAACTTTAAAATATTACCTTAAATGTGACCAATTTGCCTGCCTACCTTTCCCTTATATTCTTCAAAATGACATTAATATGCTATGCCCTAATCCTAATCATCATCATAATCATCATCATCATCATAATCATCATCATCATAATCATCATCATCATCATCATCAACAACGTCATCACCATAGCTTTTGTTGAAATATTTGAACTATATTTTTAGCTTTGTAATATATGGTTAAGTTAATCCTCTTTATGTGGCAAAAAGGCAACGTTGTGCCCCATATAAGTAATTTCTGTTTTATGCGTTGAACGTCGCCCCATAAACGTGGTCGCCCTGTTTATGCGTTGAAAATTACCGCATAAACGAAAAAAAACACGTTTTTGCGGCGATGCTGCTATGCGGCGTTACAGTGCGGGCGTGGATTGAAACTGGGACCTGCCGCACCCGAATAAAACCATTAAAACACACAGTAACAAATCATGTTTCAGAAAGTTGAGGTCGAACATTTTAAATTTAATTAAACCGCATGTGAACCCCTGTTTTCACGGACCGTTATAAATCTGTGATTCCACCATTTACTGCTATTGCCATGTTCATGTTATCTTGTTTGAAATATGTGGGTGACGTCATGCATCTTTCATTGCGTTTCTTTTAGGCCTTAAGTATTGTGTCTTCGAACGAGGTCTTAGTACGGGTATTTACAACTGAGCTTTTGCTTGTAATTTCAATATTATCCTTTCTATGAACCATTATGCCTATTACAATATGTGAGAGTTCTATACAGAACACTCTAATAATTTATTTCTAATATGTTCTTGAATATTTTCGTAGCGGGTATATATCAGTGTTGTGATATAATAATGTATGATAATTGACATAAAATGTACATTTTAATACAAATATAATACAATACACACTTACATAACACATGGACTAATATAACATTCTAAAATTATACGAATTATTTAATATTATGTTAAGGATGAAATAGTATTAAACATAACCATCAAGAACTGTACAATTACAATCATATACTATTAATTATGAAGACAAGATTGACAATTTACACAATGTATTGTTAAACACATACTACAATGGCAACTACAGGGTCAAGTTGACCAACTGTTTTTACGAATACCCGTTTAAGAGGCACAATGTTTAACGCATAAACTGACCCCTAACGAGAGACAACACCACGTAACAAAAACGGAGCTACAAACGAATCACGAAACTATATGAGGGGATATTATTTATATGTTATGCACATTTATGCTCTTTCTGCTTTCTTTAACACAATAATTACTCTGACATATTTCTTCCATTTGATCTTTTTCTTGCATATTACTCATTAAAACGTTTATCGTCAGATTTTTGGCAGATGTTTGAAAACAAAAACAGTTGCCTCCTCCTATGCTTCTCTTGTTCTGTTCCACGACATTTGACGTTGGGGGATAGGGAGCCGATTCTGAGTGTCGTGTCGATAAGGTAGAGATTTTACCCAATATTCATGAAAATCCTTCGAGTGATTTTAAACAAATGGAGCCGACATGTCATCTATGGCTCGAATATGTGAAATTGAACTATGACGCTGAACTTAAATCGGATTTAATGACAATTTTGCACCTCTGCTCGACGGAGTGAACATTTGACCGGAGTTTCATGAACATTCTTTCAGAAATTCAGGAGATATGGAGCGGACACGACATCTATGGCTTAAACTTTGACCTTGAACTGTGACCTTCCTTTATGATCTACTTTTGCCTATGTGCTGCCTTTGTCTGCCAACTCCACTATCATCACCTTTGAGAACTCTGCGTAGCATCTAGCACAGATACACCTGAAAAAATCCAACATGTTCATGCAAAATACATCATTGACTGAGTGAAAATCACATTACATTCTCTTAAAACTGCCGTTTGACATGAAAATCAATGCAGTACATACACAATGCTACATATAAGTGAAAAATGTTGTTTTTTTCATACGGGAAAATAGATCTACATCAATTATGAAATATTGTGACATGGAAATATAATAATTTGATGACGACAGAATATCATTGAATATAATCATTAAGGATAACCTTAAAGATGTATTTCTCAGATTATATCGTTGTAAAGCGCCTTTAAACGTGGATATGAAAAGGGCGCTATATACGTTTGGTAAAAAAAGAATTATAACAAAATCGGATACAGTTAATTTATGCAGGCAAGATTGATATTTACATAATGTATTGTCATATTAATTATGATTGAATGTGTTTAAATAAAGTTAATAAATAATTATTCGCATGTACATAGTATATTCAAACAAAATGTTAACTATTGTGGCATAGAAATATAATATTTTTAATTAATTTCTCTTAATTTTATCATTCGGAGAAAGAATACCGACTTACGGCTTATGAAAGTCACGGACCATGGACAGTGAAAGTCTTGTATAGCCTCTCCGTCTGATCTATGTCCGTCTCTGTGATGCCTTTGGCTATCAGTTCCGCTTTCAATGTCCGTATGTATTTAACGTATGCCGAAGATGTTTGCCACCTTTTAAAGATAAAAGTTAACTACACCTTTATAGACAGCATGTTTTCATTAACAGGAAACTTTTGAAGTCACCTTATTGTGTCCGCCTAATATCGTGAATAAAATACAAGTATAACACGTTACTGATACTCACAACGTATTGTATGATAATTTGAACTTTGTTTCAAAGGCAAAGTAAACAATTAAAAACAAAGCAAATTATTCTTATGTACACATATATTTGTTCCATACTCCTTTATATATGACTACCTTCTACAGTTTCTGAACTTGCTGAGGGTCACATAATATACAAATCCTGTATAGTGTGATTAATTTTTAATTAAATAATATAACTAGGTACACGTACAAATATAACTTTATTCATTTTTAAACAAATTGAGCTTATTCACGTATTCAAAAATATGATTTTGATACTTTTGTACGATATGTTTTACGGTAGAGCTACTTCGCGGTTGATTTATTTAGGAAAGTTCTTGAATTGGGTCCTGCAGTGTTCAGCAATATTTCACACCAATTTTGACAGTGAAAGGATGTTTATCAGCATTTTACTCTCTTCATAAACGAAGTTCACGTTTTATATACACTTATTCGTCACCGTTTCAATTAAATTAATATATAAATTAGTATCGGATTCATTCTAAACTCTTTAAACAATAAAGCTTTCTCAACATACGGTGACTGATCGGTATTGCATTTGGGAAAACATCCATGATACTATTTTTACTTTATTGCGTGAAGACAATCCGTAAATGTTATTGTGTTAATAGACGTAATAACACAAATTCAGCTGTTTTCAAAAAATAAATGTATCATTAAGCAGACATGATATTAGACTTTAACCAACAAAAGGTATACAAGCAATAAAACTGTTAAACAAGAATACTGTAAGGGATGCTCAATGCTCGTCCGTTTGTTATCACTCGAGCAAAGGGCATAACTAAACAATATGTGGTGATGGGAATTATAGCACAAGTGAAGTAAGTTACTGTTTGTATGCGTAGAGGGTTTCATACTTATGATTTCAACGGTTTTCATGCGAAACCTGCCAAATAACTTTTAATGAATTATGATTATGAGGAAAATCAAATATATACGATTATAGGATTGAACCAATACGATTGAACCAAAGATTGTGTTTAAAAAAATCGATGTTTGCACAAATTTTTATGTTATAAGATCGTGTACCTGACCCTGTGATTTGATTTTAAAAATTTGGATATTTAAATGTTTAGTCCATCATGTAATTCTGATAGAGCTTTTCAATGCAATGTCAGCTTCAAGATGAAAAAAAAAAAACGAAAGGCAAAACGAAGACGTATGTAAACTTCAATAACGAATCATAATTATCACGAATGCCCTACTACTTATAAAACATCATGAACATCGCCTGACAATAACATAAACACTCAACCTCATGGACGTCGACGTCGTGCTCCATGTACCCGACATAACTGTTTTTAAACGACTATAGATTCTGTTATAAAGAACCATATTTGATGACATTTTGCATACATGTTCTAGATATAGTTTGCGATTTGTTTGGGGAAAATACGAATTATATTGCAATTAATAATTATGTGAAAAGTTTACGAATTTTGTAATCACCCCTCGTGGATGATAATAATTTAGACTAGCAAAAAAGGAATTACTTATCGAAACAGTAGAACTATATTTTTGAAAGCAATTAATTATGAATCAATTATTACTGAAATTATTGAGCCTAGCATATATGCTGCATATTATTACTGTAGGCAAATCAGTAATGTTAACCCTTTACGGTATCTATATTCTGAACACGTTTACAGCAATAAAACATCTAGTACAACTTTCCTTCCCTTCTTACAGTAAACATTCGTCTCCTTGAACAGCATATTGACACCACAAAATATACTTTCACACTTTCTATACATCCTGTAAGACTAACTTATCTTACCGATACGGAAGTTCACCACTGTGCCATTAAACAGTTATATGCTATATATATATAGTTACTCTTACGTAGATTAACCGATAATACTAGTCTCCCAAAACATTCATACCATGAACCCTTAAACAGCGAGACGCCCTTCAAGGCAACTTTTCTTTCCTGTGAACATCCGTCTATTCCCGATCACACTGAGCTGACTCTTTTTATAGCTGTATGATTAGTCTTACCTAAGGTCCTACACGTTATCATTATACAATGATACGCCATCAAGGACAACTTTTCCTTCCTTCCCCAAGTTGAACAACCTCCCTCTCCTGAACGCCGCCTTTAACATCCTACATATCAGCTGGCCCTCACAGTCGCTAATCAAACGTCCTTTGAAGGTGCCTCCTTGAATCGGGTTTCCCGGGGACGGATGGTTCGTCTGTAAGTAGCGATGACAAACGTTGTATTAAACGTGATGGAATGCATATAACTACTTAGTACTACTATACCATACAAGATATTGGACAAGAAAAGTGACTGCTAGATAAAATGGCACAATTTTTATTTTAATTCAAATATCCATCCGATTTCTGTTCTGAATGTTTGCTTTTGGGCATTTTATAAGCCCTATACTGTACAATAAAGGCGGGAGAATAAAGAAAAAACGTTAATAAACGTTTAATAAAGATGACATTAAAATAAAAAGCAAAGGCATTGTTATGTACATTGAAATAGGTTTGGCATATATAGAATAAAATCTACATTTAAGTATTTTAAGAAAAAGTACGTGCAAACAAATATTCATATTACGTTACTACAAACTGGTTTAAACCCCCAGTAAATTTACATTTTGCTGACCGTTCCAATGCGGTTCCTTACCATTCTTGATAAACATGCCAAATATTTTTTTTAATATATATATTATTTATGCACTGTGCTGTTTGTAGAGTTTTGTGTTGTTCTATGTTTCTTGTTTGTGATTTTGTGTTCTATGTCTTTGGCGTTTGCCCATTGCCACTAAACCGGGTTTATGTTTAAACTTTTTGCTACTGAGCATGTTTCTGTAGCTTTTTGCATACATATTTACATTGGTTTGATTCAATTAGCGAATTCAAAGCAAATTGCTGGTATGCATCACATAGCTAATTCATTAAAGCGTATTTGATATATTCTCATCATTATTTCGCCCAGCCTGTGTATGTAACTTATATTTGGATCAAAGGGAAAATGTGATTAATAATTTCCGGTAATATAAATATAACTTCGGTGAATAAATTAATATGCTGGTGTATAATTTCCCTTGACCAAAACAGAACATATAGTGAATAACATTTACAGATCAATATATCGCTCTGTGCTATATTATCATGAATTAGAGAAAAGATGTACTGTTCTTTATATACAGCCCTACGTCCATGAACATATAATTCAACATTGCTCTTTTTTCTGTTGTTCAGAAAACAGAAAAAAAATCCCTCCACACGTTTGTAAACAATACAATAGGATTGGTTTTGCTTAATTGTCAATGTTTCAACAAGTCATACGTTTACATCTTATTTCCTTATATGGTCAAGATTTATTAAATAAAATAATTCATTTGTCATCTAAAAAGTGATATTTCCTCTTTATTTCTTGAAAAAAAACTGAAGACATTCGGTACTTAATATGCTTTAACAGGAAAAGACGTCATGAAGATATGAAACGGTTTGAAGTCACAATCTAAAAGAAAGCAAATTCCGTTTAAAGGAGAGTATTTGTATTGAGATATTTACTGGATATCATCGTGGATGCATTTAACTTATAAATGGAGTTAAATTATTGGATATATATCATATTTTAAATTATTCCTGGTACTATATTTCAGCAACACAGTTGTATTCAATACGTTTTGAAACAGTTTAGTAAGCTCGCCAAAGGCGTGCTTCCTAACAAATTTCCAGAACTAGTTGAATAAATTGTGCATTATATGACGACTCTTGACATAACCTATACACCAATATCATTTTTCACATACAAGGCGATTGTCTTTCAAGGCTTAAAATGTTGTACAAAAATAAATAAACAGAAGAAAAAGATAAATACTAAGCACATCGTTATGAGTATGGATGTATCGCTTTTACTTATTTAAGGATTACAATTTGACTTTTTGAAGGACTCCACCAGCATTTTAAACTGCGCCATTGCATATCATAACCCAATAAAAAATATGCCAATTACAATTCCAAATTCTGAAATAAGTCGTCATCATTGTCATTTAATATTTCTTCAACTGTTCCATCTATCATGAACTCAAAATCTACATTAAAATCAATTAAACTATCGTTGCTCATTTGGTTTTAACTGCTTTACTGCAGATTTTAGTTATGCAGGTTGACACTAATTTTACTACGATTTCATTGAAAATATAGTTACGTAGTAAATATGCCCCGCCCACAGGACAGAAGTATCGAACAAATGCACGCGATTTTGATGGGAAATGCCATTGCATTTTACACAAAAATAATGAGAAATTGCTAAACAACAACCATCGTTAATTTCCTTCAGGAATGAAGTGTAAATGTACATATTGAAGTGTTAAAACGAAACGTCTTAAAGAGACTATTGTTTGTTAAAACGTTATTAAAATTTTAACATATACACATCGTGAATGGGCATTTTAATGTAGGTTTTTTTAAGTACATGTTTTGAGCTCTTCTTAGAAAAGGCTAATACCGTCCGAGATGAGTGATTTAGAATAAACAAATAAATCGGTTGTAATGCTATTTTTAGCACAAAAACACCTGTGAAATTAGATAATTTATGACATGACCCTGAATTGTACAAGCTTGTAACTTTGATTTGTATCACTAAGCTTATATGATTTAACGTCAGTAATGTTGGTTGATTTTTTCCCACTGCCTGTCCTTTTGACTTGGTGCAGATCTTGTTTTTCTATCATGATAACGTGTTCCTTAGTTAAGGTAAACTATTTAAAAAATACAAAAATAACATTGAAATTTTTGCGAAGAGATTAAATCTGATACTGGCAATATTTCGCAACAAAGAAGGTAAATGTCCACATGTATACAATAGTATAGTACTGTGTTTGCAAGTAGCTTCAAACACGTGATTATAAATAAAGAATTCACACAAAATGATTACCGTCTGAATGCCATCCGGGAATGTAAAAACCAATACGATGATAGAATAACAGTATTCATCCTTGCTGATCTTTACCTCCACCGTTCCAGTTGGTTGAGTCCCTTAAAAACAAAATGAGCATTTTCTGTAACTTTTTGCATATATATATTAAATCGTGTACGCTCTACAACAGATTTGAACACACATTGCAATTTCTGATTGTTTTGTTAATAGCAAACACAAGCCTTTATACAAGCAGATTTGAAGGGTAAGATGCTAAGCAACTCTTATTGCTTTAATCATTGATATCATTAATAACTTTAAATATAAATCGTACCATCTAGCAGTTGCCTAAATATTAAACATCATTTACCACCAATTCAAGCATGAATAATATATAGCAATGTAATAAATATCAATTTTCAATGATTAATATGGAGATTTTATAATGCGTTGTCAATTTGCTGATGTTTAGGTATTTGTATAATACGTATTTATTTAAGTATAACTTACAGTTAAAGTGTTTGTTGATGTGTGATAGTCTTGTCTGGACTATTACTTTTTCCTTAAAACAGAAAATAAAGCATGAATAGAACTATTCATGTTTGGAATATGCGGTGCATTTCGAACAAAGGATACACAATATAACAAGAGTCTATGACGTTATAACCACCGCTTTTTCATATGCTACTACAATAATCAATAGTTAGCTAATACTGTTCGTGTTTGCCCGTGCAAGGTACATTTGCTATCATTGCTTACCCTTTCAACTTGAGCCAAGGCTTCTTTCGTTTGTTTTAACTCCACCTCCATATTCAGTCGTAACTATACGGAACATAAAGCAACGTAAGTCATGTCAAACAGGTGAAAACATTGATGGAACTTATTGTATTCATACAGATAGAGCTTGGATAGTATTCGAGTTCAACAATCCGGCAGTACTAACTTTGCTTACATGAACCGCACTTTCGAGGAAGTAACATACTGCAAACATATAAAGCATCATTGTTTAAAGATGTCACACTATTTAAGTATGAATGTGTGATCTCAAGTTTCGTACTTTCACTTTATTAACGTATATTTTACCTATAAATGTTTCGTCTACATTAAGGATATCACGCATAGTCGGCATATAGTCTACAATATTAAGCTGTGTTTTACATCAGACTAAAATCGTATAATTTTGATATCATAATTTTCTACATTCTGTGAAACCGTAGACACGTATATAATACACATGATATACCCTCTTGTTATTAAAAAACCCTGTGGATATATCACTCTAAAGTTATAATATAGTATGTCATTGTATAGAACTGTGTTGAACGCCCTCTATACTCACAACATACAACTATCTATGGTTTCGGGACAAGTGTAAGGTTGGAAATCAATAAACAGTCGACAGTGAACTCCTGTTTCGCTGACCGTTCCAATGTGGTGAACCCAGCATATATTGATAAACATGGTTTGATATATGTGTGGTGAACCCAGCATACATTGATAAACATGGTTTGATACATGTGTGGTGAACCCAGCATACAATAATAAACATGGTTTGATACATGTGTGGTGAACCCAGCATACAATGATAAACATGGTTTGATACATGTGTGGTGAACCCAGCATATATTGATAAATATGGTTTAATACATGTGTGGTGAACTCAGCATATATTGATAAATATGGTTTGATACATGTGTGGTGAACCCAGCATATATTAATAAATATGGTTTGATATATGTGTGGTGAACCCAGCATATATTGATCAATATGGTTTGATACATGTGTGGTGAACCCAGTATATATTGATAAATATACTATGATACATGCGTGTTGAACCCAACATATATTGATAAATATGGTTTAATACATGTGTGGTGAACCCAGCATATATTGATAAATATGGTTTGATACATGTGTGGTGAACCCAGCATATATTGATAAAGATGGTTTGATACATGTGTGGTGAACCCAGCATATATTGATAAATATGGTTTAATACATGTGTGGTGAATCCAGCATATATTGATAAATATGGTTTGATACATGTGTGGTGAACCCAGCATATATTGATATAGATAGTTTGATACATGTGTGGTGAACCCAGCATATATTGATATAGATGGTTTGATACATGTGAGCTGAACCCAGCATATGTTGATCAATACGGTTTGATACATGTGTGGTGAACCCAGCATATATTGATATAGAGGATTTGATACATGTGTGGTGAACCCAGCATTATTGATAAACATGGTTATATACATGTGTGGTGAACCCAGCATTATTGATAAACATGGTTTGATACATGTGTGGTGAACCCAGCATATATTGATAAACATGGTTTGATACATGTGTGGTGAACCCAGCATAAATGATGAACATGGTTTGATACATGTGTGGTGAACCCAGCATACAATGATAAACATGGTTTGATACATGTGTGGTGAACCCAGTATATATATTGATAAATATGGTTTGATACATGCGTGGTGAACCCAGCATATATTGATCAATATGGTTTGATACATGTGTGGTGAACCCAGCATATATTGATAAATATGGTTTGATACATGTGTGGTGAACCCAGCATATATTGATAAAGATGGTTTAATACATGTGTGGTGAACCCAGCATATATTGATAAATATGGTTTGATACATGTGTGGTGAACCCAGCATATATTGATCAATATGGTTTGATACATGTGTGGTGAACCCAGTATATATTGATAAATATGGTTTGATACATGTGTGGTGAACCCAGCATATATTGATAAATATGGTTTGATACATGTGTGGTGAACCCAGCATATATTGATATAGAGGATTTGATACATGCGTGTTGAACCCAGCATATATTGATAAATATGGTTTGATACATGTGTGGTGAACCCAGTATATATTGATAAATATGGTTTGATACATGTGTGGTGAACCCAGCATATATTGATAAATATGGTTTGATACATGTGTGGTGAACCCAGCATATATTGATAAAGATGGTTTGATACATGTGTGGTGAACCCAGCATATATTGATAAATATGGTTTGATACATGTGTGGTGAACCCAGCATATATTGATAAACATGGTTTAATACATGTTTGGTGAACCCAGCATATTTTGATAAATATGGTTTGATACATGTGTGGTGAACCCAGCTTATATTGATAAACATGGTTTGATACATGTGTGGTGAACCCAGCATATATTGATATAGATGGTTGTATATATGTGTGGTGAACCCAGCATATATTGATATAGAGGATTTGATACATGTGTGGTGAACCCAGCATATATTGATATAGATGATTTGATACATGTGTGGTGAACCCAGCATATATTGATATAGATGATTTGATACATGTGTGGTGAACCCAGCATATATTGATAAACATGGTTTGATACATGTGTGGTGAACCCAGCATATATTGATAAATATGGTTTGATACATGTGTGGTGAACCCACCATACGATGATAAACATGGTTTGATACATGTGTGGTGAACCCAGCATATATTGATAAATATGGTTTAATACATGTGTGGTGAACCCAGCATATATTGATAAAAATGGTTTAATACATGTGTGGTGAACCCAGCAAATATTGATAAATATGGTTTGATACATGTGTGGTGAACCCAGCATATATTGATAAGCGTGGTTTGATACATGTGTGGTGAACCCAGCATATATTGATAAATATGGTTTGATACATGTGTGGTGAACCCAGCATATATTGATAAACATGGTTTGATACATGTGTAGTGAACCCAGCATATATTGATAAATATGGTTTGATACATGTGTGGTGAACCCAGCATATATTGATATAGATGGTTTGATACATGTGTGGTGAACCCAGCATATATTGATAAATATGGTTTGATACATGTGTGGTGAACCCAGCATATATTGATATAGATGGTTTGATACATGTGTGGTGAACCCAGCATATATTGATCATTATGGTTTGATACATGTGTGGTGAACCCAGTATATATTGATAAATATGGTTTGATACATGTGTGGTGAACCCAGCATATATTGATGAAGATGGTTTGATACATGTGTGGTGAACCCAGCATATATTGATAAATATGGTTTGATACATGTGTGGTGAACCCAGCATATATTGATATAGATGGTTTGATACATGTGTGGTGAACCCAGCATATATTGATATAGATGGTTGTATACATGTGTGGTGAACCCAGCATATATTGATAAATACGGTTTGATACATGTGTGGTGAACCCAGCATATATTAATATAGAGGATTTGATACATGTGTGGTGAACCCAGCATATGTTGATATAGATCATTTGATACATGTGTGGTGAACCCAGCATATATTGATAAACATGGTTTGATACATGTGTGGTGAACCCAGCATATATTGATAAATATGGTTTGATACATGTGTGGTGAACCCAGCATACGATGACAAACATTGTTTGATACATGTGTGGTGAACCCAGCATATATTGATAAATATGGTTTAATACATGTGTGGTGAACCCAGCATATATTGATAAATATGGTTTGATACATGTGTGGTGAACCCAGCATATATTGATCATTATGGTTTGATACATGTGTGGTGAACCCAGTATATATTGATAAATATGGTTTGATACATGTGTGGTGAACCTAGCATATATTGATAAATATGGTTTGATACATGTGTGGTGAACACAGCATATATTGATAAACGTGGTTTGATACATGTGTGGTGAACCCAGCATATATTGATAAATATGGTTTGATACATGTGTGGTGAACCCAGCATATATTGATAAACATGGTTTGATACATGTGTAGTGAACCCAGCATATATTGATAAATATGGTTTGATACATGTGTGGTGAACACAGCATATATTGATATAGATGGTTTGATACATGTGTGGTGAACCCAGCATATATTGATATAGATGGTTTAATACATGTGTGGTGAACCCAGCATATGTTGATAAATACGGTTTGATACATGTGTGGTGAACCCAGCATATATTGATATAGAGGATTTGATACATGTGTGGTGAACCCAGCATATGTTTATATAGATGATTTGATACATGTGTGGTGAACCCAGCATATATTGATATAGATGATTTGATACATGTGTGGTGAACCCAGCATATATTGATAAACATGGTTTGATACATGTGTGGTGAACCCAGCATTATTGTTAACATGGTTTGATACATATTTGGTGAACCCAGCATATATTGATAAACATGGTTTGATACATGTGTGGTGAACCCAGCATTATTGATGAACATGGTTTGATACATGTGTGGTGAACCCAGCATATATTGATAAACATGGTTTGATACATGTGTGGTGAACCCAGCATATATTGATAAACATGGTTTGATACATGTGTGGTGAACCCAGCATATATTGATAAACATGGTTTGATACATGTTTGGTGAACCCAGCATATATTGATAAACATGGTTTGATACATGCGTGGTGAACCCAGCATTATTGATAAACATGGTTTGATACATGTGTGGTGAACCCAGCATTATTGATAAACATGGTTTGATACATGTGTGGTGAACACAGCATATATTGATCAACATGGTTTGATACATGTGTGGTGAACCCAGCATATATTGATAAACATGGTTTGATACATGTGTGGTGAACCCAGCATATGTTGATAAACATGGTTTGATACATTTGTGGTATGTCTGTGTTGTTTGTACGTTTCTTTTCTTTCATCGAGTGTTTGTTAGTTCTGAGCATTGAGCATTTGTGACAAATGGTTTATTAAACGAAACTCTGCACGATTACCTGCATGATATACGATCTCGAGTTAAGTAATACGAAACTTGTATAAAATACTTGTTTTGTCTCAAGTCCTTACGATCATGCTTTAAATAACATGTTGGAAAAGGGTAAACATACCGATAGGCCACAATTAATGTCCACTAATTAATGAGAAATCTGCAAGATCACATCCCTAAAATACACAGTACTCGTGCTTTGTTCGTATATTTTATTATTTTACGTTTTTGATTTTTATAGTATTGAGTCCAAACTTTAAACCATTTATACATCGAATGTTTAGTTTTATTTTCGTTAACAAATGTCATTGGTAAGCGGCTGAACATTTTAAGGAGATGTAAACAAGGTTCCGTTGTTTTCCGATTTATTATATGCATATATGCATTGCTGAAAATACAACACGCCGTATAGAAAATCCGTATCACCATACTGTCGTTTTCTGAATCATGTTAGTACGGTTTAAAGTCTAGGAACTACTTTCGCGTAGCTAAAAATAGCATGACAAAAATAACTGGAAATACCTGTCTAACTGTATATACATAACATTACCTAATTTTACTCACGTCACCAGTAGCATGTAAATATCCAGGAACATGGTATTCAAAGAAACATGAAGATAGACACGAAGCTGAGAGCACTTCCCAGATCTAGTCAACTAGTTGTTTGACAATTCGAAAATCATGAATTGTAACATTCCCATAAACATGAGCAGCTCGCCAATAAAAACAAAAGACGAATTCGCGTCATCGATAGTAATAGCGATTGACTCACGAACTTCCCTCAGTTCTGCATATAATGATCGTCAAAAATTCATACGAACATTCACTTTCGTTTTTAAAATGGCCGCGTTACGTCTTCAGGAAACGACGATTTGTTTATACTTGTAAAACATAGTACAGTTAATGATTGTTATTGATTTTTGTGCTGTGACATTGAATAATTATTTGCGTATTTATAAGCAATTTGTTGTGTGTGTGTTTTTAGACATTTTCTTATTATTTTGCTCTATAAAGTGAATTATGTTACGTCTGGACTTCAATACACAAAAAATACGTAACATATTCATACGCGCCAGCCATTCTATATTTGGACATTTGACAGATAGCGGTACATTTAAATTAAATTGAGACGGAATAAATAACAAAGGAATAAATAGTAATGTATATAATAATTGGAATATTACGACAGGATACTCTTCGGTGAGTAAACACCGAACTCGACGTGATACAGGTCTCCAGAAAAGCATCCTATCATAACATCCCCTATATATACAACACATTTGTGGACACCAAACACTATTTGTTTGGAATTTATTGGACAGAGGAATTATCAACGTATATCAAAGTTATTTTGAACAGTCATTTCAATAAAAATCATTGTAATGTTATTTTGAATACGATCGTGTAGAGTGTTGAACTAGTTAACTGTAGACATCTGACAATCGCGTAATGGGGGTGTTTATGGAACACATACCAGGTGATATTGTGTGGAAAGTCTATGTATTACTTGGATGTTGATAATTAAACTGCATTAGCATTAGCTATATTATCACACTTCAACAATGTCATATTTTATCTGCATTGTCTGATACAGTGTTTGAAAAGGTTGATTCACGGCACTATACACCTTTTCGCATAAAAACACTCCAGTCTTATCTGTACATACTGTAACATTGAATTGAACGAATGGGAAAATACTTCGTTTATTTCTGTGATTAAATAATGGCCACCAGATAAACAACAACCATTGTTAAAAAAGTTTTATTTACAAGATGATGGTCAACTAACGGTATGAATATTGTTCATTGACTTTCTTTGTAGGGTTCAATCAAATGTTAAACGACCTAATTAATGGAAAACCATTCAACAATCAAATAATATGGGTGAATCTTCCTTTCAAATACTCGATCGAACTAGTTGTTTCTATTCAGATACAATACGTTTGTAACTCGTCACTTATTTTCAACCAGAATTAAATATATTTCTTTTAATGATTAGTGAAGTTATTCTTTAGTGTCAATATATAGTAACACATTTGTGCACGGTTTCCGCGATTATTTGCATGACTCGACGATTATTAGTGTTGCGGCCCAGGCCGATTACCGAGTTATCGCTTTGCCTGTGGAACGTTCGCACGTGAATTCAATTTTCGTTCTAAAATCCATACGGCGACCGGCGAAATCATGGAGTGCGGTATTAACTTCATAACCACAAATTTTAAAGGGGGCAAACGCACGTAGTGTAAGAAAGTATGCTAGTTTAAACTGTGTCAATAGGGCTGCGTTTTTTTTATTCAGCGTTGACAGATGCCGCGAATTTCTGTTTCCTTAAATTGTGTACTCTGTACGTAAATTTCAAAAGGACGAGGTATTTGTTTATTGTAGAACATCATCTCGTGCCGTATTACTCAATGGCCCGGTTACGCCGTGTACTAACCTCTTTAATACATATGTTTGTTTTCCTTATTTTGTAAGTTTAAAGTCTTTTTCAAGTTTACCTGAAATCCAGTTGTGCATTCTTATTTCCTTCTGATTTGACTACGATGAGTAAGCCAAAAAGGAAAACAACATTTTGTTTGCATTTTATGTTCCCATTAATTTCACATGTTTGCCTTGAAAATTACTTAACACGTCTATCCGCATTTTTCTGTACGAATAACTGATGTTTCATGTCTTGAATGTCAAGATCTAATTTAATAAACATGAACACGTAGCAAGTAGAACGACTGTTTGTACTTAAATAAACTTATACCTCATATTATTGATGTCAATATGCATGTACAGTTGTTGTTTTTCAAGTGAAATCAATTTTGCCGCTTCCTTTGTTGTTTTTTAGAATGTCAACACTATATAAAAAAAACGTCGCTCTAATAGTCCACACTGGTTATGAAACACTAGCATAGTTTTCTAACTGCGCTCGCGTTTGCCTCGCCGCAAAACTGATAATCGCTGAGTCATGCAAATAATTGCGAAAACCCTGCACAAATGTGTTACTATATATAGTAATATATGTACACATGTATATGTATATGACCTATAACTGACGTTAATGTTTCTGAATTGCCAAAAGTGAATTATAGTCATGTTTTCAGAGGTAAAAGTACGTATTAATTAGATAATGCCAGTAGTGATTGAACAAATTATTGCGATGATAATATATACTGAACAGATACTCCATTGAATTTACCTTTTAAGCCATTGTTAATATCAAATTGAAACCGAAAAATAGAAAGGAAAAGATAGTAATGTATATAATAAATGGAATATTACGATAGGATGCTTTTCTGGTTACATATCAGAGTTTACCATCGTACATAAAGGACACTACAGATTTTATAAACAAAGTTAAAAATATCAAATTGGAAAAAAAAGATTCTTATTTAGTTACACTTGATGTTTTGTCATTGTACACGAATATTCCGCATTAAGACGGTATTGAAGTCGTTCATATTTTCTAGAGAAAGATACTGGAAATCGAAATATTAGTGCAAGTAATATTAGCAAAGTGTTAAAAGTTGTTCTTAAAAACATTAGTTTTGACTTTGACAGTGAAAGCTATTTGCAAACTATATGTACCACTATCGGCATTCCTAAGGCTCCATTATATGCCTCCCTAGTTATGGGTTAATCAGAAGAATAAAGTGTAGTTCCTTTGAAACCAGATGTTTGGTTAAGATTTCTAGATGATATATTTATGATTTGGAATGGATCAATAGAGGAACATAACTGTTTTATAAATGCTTTAAACAATGCTCATCAAATATAAAGTTTACACATTTTATATCAAAGCAATATGTATCAGTTTTAGATGTTACGATATCTAAAGGTGATTCTGGTGATATTATAACAGATATATTTTGTAAGCCAACTAATATGCATTTATACTTAGATTTTTCCTTTTTTCACCCTATGTCATGTAAATGTGGCATTCCATATTGCTAGGTTAAACGCTATAGACATATTATCTCAAATGACAATGTGTTCAGAAGGTCTTTAACTAGTTTACAAAGTTATTTCGAATAAAGATGTCATAGCGGATGGATTGACGCTAGTTAGAAATATGTCACAGTATGATGCGTTACTCTGTTCAAAACAAAAACAAATGCTAAATCAGCCATACCACTTCTAATATGTTTTAATACATCATTACCAAATATCTTTTGAAAGTTTCTAATCAAGACAGTGTCAACTCACTACATAATTTTAATCGTATTCTGTCTTATAGACGCCCTAAAAAATATCCAGGATTGTTTCACAAGTAGTACTCGCAATACCAAAGCGTGATCGTCCAAAAAAATGATTTAAGACGTAAATGTTCACATTGTAACACTATCAATATTAGCTCACAATTGCATAGTAGTGTCACAGGCTTAACCTATGGTATTCATTTTGATTCTATTTCTACTTCTAGCGATGTAATATATCTTATAACATGTAAAATGTAATATTCAATATGATGGACAAACTAATCAATTTGTGTCTCGCAGAATGAATTCACGTAGATTTGATATAAAAAATGTTTTATCAACCCTATATCAAACGTTGCTATCCATTTTGGATCAAACCCCAAACATCCCTACATATCAACACAAACTAGTGCGCTTACTATCACGACTATGTTTCCGCTCGGCGGTTCGAGCCCGCAACCTCCTTACACATCAACACAAACTAGCGCGTTTACTATCACGACTATGTTTCCGCTCTTCGGTTCGAGGCCCGAACCTCTCTACACATCAAAACAAACTAGAGCGCTTACTATCACGACTATATTTCCGCTCGGCGGTTCGAGCCCCAAACCTCCCTACAAATCAACACAAACTAGTGCGCTTACTATCACGGCTATGTTTCCGCTCGGTGGTTCGAGCCCCAAAACAGTGTATTGACTATCACGCGTATGTTCTCGCTTTATGGATTCGAACCCCTAAACATCCCTACAATTACACAAAACAGATGCGTTTACTATCACGCCTATGTTACCGCTCGAGAGCTCGAACAAAAGCCAGTATGGGTTATACCACGCAGATCTATTCGTTTGGTTTAATTTGTTTTAAATATACGACTGAACAGATTCTGCGATGAATTAACCTTTTAATCCATTGTTTTTATCGGCATTTTGTAGGTACAACGGTAGAGTGCAGGTGTATCGAAGACATTATTATACTGAACAGATTATGCGATGAATTTATCTAGCTCGTACATATGAAAGTCAGTATTAATCATAGCATCTATTTGTCAAATATCTCATATATATATAATTGAGTAGTTTCAATAGCACTATCAGTTCATATATACTCATGGCAATGCGTTATCGAAAATTTATATAATTTGTCATAATGTAATATACTCCTATACATTGGTAATATAGCAAGGACTACTGTTCATGGTATTCTATTTGTGCTTTCCCCGTACATCTGTACGATAATATTTAAAAACATGCTTGTTTAACGTCTCACCTTTTCTGAACTATCTAGCTCTTGCTTTACTTGTTTCAGTTCGTCACACAGTTTCTGTCTTGCCTGTTAACATGCAAGGAATTTGTTACATTAGTTCTAAATACTTATAACAATTACTATAGTATTATATACATGTTAAACCAAAGGGTTTGGGCCAGTTTCACGATTAAACTAAGACGTGAACTTTTTTTATCCGCCTGCAATCCTGTAAACCAATTACACATAATAACAACAAACCAATCTTGTGGCCGAAAATACTTTTTTTAACCCAGGTACAGAACAGCTTAAATGATGTTTAATATCAAACTTTCTACTCAGGATGTACTCGAGTCTCGAACATATAAAGATAACACAATATATAAGGAAATCTGCACAATGATGATGATTAATGTATTGGTAAACGTCACAAATTTATATACATTTATTCTCTGAAAACTGATTCTTTATATAGCCAATACTAATATAAAATTGTTAATGTGTAAATACGGCGAATGCAACATATTATAGAATGTTCTTGGCTTTTATACGTTTCTTTCATTAAGCATGTGACTGTTCCACAAAGTGTGCCACGTTATCAGCTATTTGTGTTGCAATGAATATAAAAATTAACACAGCATGTAATACTTTATACAATTATTCAAAATATTACATGGAAGAATAATATAAAGCATAGATAACCATTTGTTTTTATTTTTAATATTTTTGCAGAATCTTTTTAGTCTTGTTTACTCATTTTCGTAAAATAATAAATACCATTCTTGTTCGTAAATGAAGGCATATGGCAATAACGCTTTTTAACAAACAAAAAGTAATTTCATTGATAATAATGCAATATAATCGAATTTAGATTCAACACTAATAATTACATGGACAGATAAATATAAATGACAACCTCGTATTAAAAACAAGACGTGGGAATATCAACCTTTTGTTAACGTTAACAATGACACTGTATACAATAATGTCGCACGCCCTGTATACAAAACTCTTTCGAAAATATATGGTTTCAATGGTAACTGAGAGTCTATGAAAATAATCATTGCAAAAATATACCCGATTGTACCATAATGATAACGACTTAATTAGTACAAGCTATTTCGCGTGTCCCTACGACTACGGCTGTCAGTCATGTTTGACATGTGGTTTCCCTGGTAATAAAAGGGAAACACGCTTGAGTTCTCGAAACCCGTTAGATATTTTTCACCACGGGCTTTTTAAGCAAGAGCAGCAATGTGTTTATTATGTATGTAACAAAATATAAGGAAATCTACGTCCAGAAGCCAATTTTTGTATATATACCCTGCTTAAATGTGTAATGTCTATTGGTAAAACATTCTATACTTTTCTATAAGACATTATAATAGCTTGGAATAAATGAATCTTTCCCGTTCTAAAAAGGTTTCTTTAGCGTTTGAAATAAATTGAATATATTTGTCAAATAGCTTGTATACGTATTGTAAAGCATTGTTCCTCTTACCCGTTCAGAGTGCTCTATGCCCTGTTTTCCTTTCAGTAGTTCTTGTTCAAACGCCCTCCTTGCCTAAAATCATAAAGGCGTACCACAAAGTTAATAGTTTTGATCATAGTATCAGTACACATTGCAATGCGTTATCGAACTTATATATAAATTTACTAACTATAATACAATTATATCCCTATACATGTGTTTTATGGCAGGGAATTATGTAAATGGTTTACTACACGTGCTTTCTCTAGCAATCTGTAAAAGTTATGTTCATAAAACAAGTTTGTGTTACGTCTCACCTTCTCTGAATTATCTAGGTGCTGTTTTACATTTTTTAGCTCATCACACAGTGCCTTCCTTGTCTGAAAACATAAAACGTAAAGTCATGGGGACCGTCTATGTTCGATATAGTCACCTAAGTGTTCAACAAGAAAGCTTGTATACAATTAATTTCCCGTCGATTTACGGGTATACTACAAAATAACAACATGGATAGTACACAGATGTTTGTGGTAAATTGCATCATTTTACCTTGGATTTTTATATTAAACTTAACCACATTTCAATAAAATTGTAATATTTAGTTTTGGACTGAGATATAAACATGAACTCCATTTCAAAAGATAAGGCATAAGGTGGAATACGACCCTGAGCGAGTTTTCGAGTTAATGCCTGAAAATTGGTAAACGAATAGAAAAGCATATGCCCAGTTAGGAACTGTTTTTATTTTTTCAATATTCGGAACAAATTTTGAACTACGCGTCTTCAAAATATACGACTGGCGTCAATTTTGAGACGTATGTCATTGTTTTAAGTTCCAGCTACAATAACCGATATTTTCATCCATTCTTCGTTTACCGCTATAAAATTTAAACCCCATGTGCGTCTTGTGAAAACGTTCACGCACATATCTATTTTCAACGTTTTTTTTTTATTTTGAATTCGATGAAAACATCTTTTTTATTGAAAAACAGCGTCGTGTTTCGCTTTAAAAAAATGCGCTTTTCTTTATTTTTTGTAAACTGATCGTTTAATTTTTGATTTTTTTTAATACATGGATTAATTTTTAATTACGATAAATGCTATCGTAAGGACAATACATTCAAACTAATAGTAAGTGAGAGTCACAAGTTGAATCTTACTTGCAAAATCAACTAAACTTTACATAATTGTACTAATGAAGTTATACATTTAAAAAGATATATATTTTAATAAATAGCGACGGTAGGATTATTTTGTTGATTGAGAAGCCTCTGTCACTCGTGCTACTTATTCGGCCGATTGTTCAGATCTTGATTAAATTTATCAACGTGATTAATGACATCGTTGTTAACATTTTAAGGTGTAATATTTCATGGTGTGCGCATATATCTAAATAAAACCTGTAAAGCTGAAATTGTTGTCTCAAATCTTGTTAGACATACTGTAGATCACAAGTGTATCCATGTACCTTCCGGTGCAATTAAGATTTAAAAGTTAACAACAATGTACTTGACAACATTATAAACCTTAACAAAGTTCTGAAGAATCAGCCAAATGTGTATTTTATGTAGTGTGTGTTTAAAAAAAAATGTTTAAATACAATGCCGCGTTACACTTTAGCAGTTCACACTTTTACAAACCTTTTCTGATTTATCTAAGAAGTGTATTGCCTGCCTCAACAGCACAGTTAGCTCCTGCCGTGTCTGAAATCAAACATGCAAACCAAGAACACTATATGGGTTTTAAAAAAAGATGCACGTTCCAAAAATAATTTTTTAATCGGACATATTTGGTAGAATTATGATATTCTTATAAAAAAATGCAATGCCATTTGACTTAATCATAGCTGAAATTCTATGTAAAAATTAATCAATCATTAAGTGCAGAGAAGTTGATGATTCAACAATTCGGGAATACTTCATTGGTATAACGATCTTGAAAGAACTTACGGATTATATCACTTAAACAATCGAACTCATACGCGATACCTTTTTTATATCTGTGGTGGCTACGATAACATTGTTTGTACTTCCATCTTCGCTCTCAGTAACTTCTTCTTGTTTACAAGCTTCTCCCAAGTCCTCAAACACACATTTCAGAATGACTTTGTTTTCTTTAAAGTCAAACCCTTTAAAAGTGTGCTTGTGCTTGATTTCGCTCAGACGGGATCTAACCTCCGAAACCCCTTTCTCAAATTTTCTACACGTTAGGTACAGGTATCCAGCCATATTATTGTCAACAAATTCATCAATCTTTCTTTTTTCATTTTCACACCACGTGCTGGTTTCATTACACGTAATAGTTATACGAGAAAAGGTGCTCAGGTTTTCGTCATATTTCTTTCTTATTTCATCTCGTATGCCACTTGTTAGTTCATCGACACGTTGTTTAATTTGATTCCCTAATTCCATACATGCCATCACACATTTATCAGCACTTTTCTTGTTGTTATCATTACTGTGTTCTGCGTCTTCTCTCACAAGTTGAATTTCATCTTTAACCTCCATCAGCACAGATTTCATGTTTTTGACTTTCTCGCAATCAATGGTAACTCCTTCATGCAGCAAATCAACAACATCTTTTCCACACGAAAGATGTTCCGAATGAAGACATCGGCCACAAATCATGGAATCATGAACATTACACAGAAATATAGCTCTCTCTGTCGGATGCTGCTTACATCTTTCTTCTGTGATGTCCCGTAATATGACTTTTGGATTTTCATTATTTTCCTCATTCATACTGACATTGTGAGTTTGAAACACCTTTCCTGTCTTGTGAATATCTATACAAGATTCTCCAACGTATCCGCAGGTTTCGCAATATCCAACTGCATTTTCCTTACAACACATTTCACACTGAATCTGCTTTGATGCCATGTCCTTTGCTAATGCAGGTTTAAATATGATAAATGAAGCTAAACGTTCTTTTATGCGCAAGTGTGATTTGTGGGTTGACGTTATGAATTTTTGTCAAATAATAATAACAGATTAGTAACAATCTGTATCAATCGCTGTTTCAATGAATAAATCACTTTATTGGCATTTTAAATATTGGACTGTTTAAAGAACGATTATTTTGTATTTGAAAGTTCCATGTATATCTACACCAATGTTTAAGATATTGAACTTATACGTATGCAATGTGCATGATGGAAGAGATTCTATTTTACTTTAAATATATTTCTGATCGATAAATACAGAAAAAACAACAGTAAACATACAACGTTGTTATATAAACATTTCATTTTTACATATGTTGTATCATATTTTCAGTAAGCTGATTGTATGTCCACGCCATGACAACAAGAGACACAGAATCCATAACATGATTCTTACGCCATTATCTAAATAGGAACAGCAAACATACTTATACTTCTATAAACACTAATCTATATGAATTATTCTCGAGCCTATCTCCTGTGCTGAAACCAGTAATGTGTTCTTTTTGAAAGGCAAAGAGAACGTTCCCCTAGTGGGGCTCGAACTCACAACATCTATGGTGAAAGTCATATCTACATCCGTCTGCCATATGGTATCTGCCTCGCTACGCAAGCTTTAAATTTTAATTACATCCGCCTACCATAGAGTATCCGCCTCACTCCTGCAGCTTCCAATTTGATCTACATCCGTCTACCATAAGGTATCCACCTCTCTCCTGCAGCTTCCAATCTGACCTACATCAGCCTACCATAGGATATCCGCATCACTCCTGCAGCTTCCAATTTGATATACATCCGCCTATCATAGGGTATCCGCCTCACTCCTGCAGCTTACAAATTGATCTACATCCGCCTACCATAGGGTATCTGCCTCACTAATGCAGCTTCCAAATTGATCTACATCCGCCTATCATGGAGTATCTGCCTCACTAATGCAGCTTCCAATCCAATTTACATCCGCATACCATAAGGTATTAGCATTATGCCTTCAGCTTCCAATCTGATCTACATCCGTCTACCATAAGGTATCCACCTCTCTCATGCAGCTTCCAATCTGAACTACATCCGCCTACCATAGGATATCTGCCTCACTCCTGCAACTTCCAATCTGATCTACATTCGCTTACCATAGCGTATCCGCCTCACTCATGCAGCTTCCAATCTAATCCACATTCGCCTACCATATGGTATCTGCCTCACTAATGCAGCTTCCAATCTAATCTACATTCGCCTACCATAGGGTATCTGCCTCACTAATGCAGCTTCCAATCTAATCTACATCCGCCTACCATAGGGTATCCGCCTCACTACTGCAGCTTCCAATCTCATCTACATCCGCCTACCATAGGGTATCCGCCTCACTAATTCAGCTTCCAATCTAATCTACATCAGCCTACCATAGGGTATCTGCCTTACTTATGCAGCTTCCAATCTCATCTGCATCCGCCTACCATAGGGTATCTGCCTCAATAATGTAGCTTCCAATCTCATCTGCATCCGCCTACCATAGGGTATCTGCCCCATTAATGCAGCTTCCAATCTCATCTGCATCCGCCTACCATAGGGTATCTGCCCCATTAATGCAGCTTCCAATCTCATCTGCATCCGCCTACCATAGGGTACCTGCCTCACAAATTCAGCTTCCAATCTAAAATACATCCGCCTACCATATGGTATCTGCCCCAATAATGCAGCTTCCAATCTCATCTGCATCCGCCGACCATAGGGTATCTGCCCCACTAATGCAGCTTCCAATCTAATCTACATCCGCCTACCATAGGTATCTGCCTCACCAATGCAGCTTCCAATCTAATATACATCCGCCTACCATAGGGTATCCGCCTCACTACTGCAGCTTCCAATCTCATTTACATCCGCCTACCATAGGGTATCCGCCTCACTAATTCAGCTTCCAATATAATCTACATCAGCCTACCATAAGGTATCTGCCTTACTTATGCAGCTTCCAATCTCATCTGCATCCGCCTACCATAGGGTATCTGCCTCATTAATGCAGCTTCCAATCTCATCTGCATCCGCCTACCATAGGGTATCTGCCCCATTAATGCAGCTTTCAATCTCATCTGCATCCGCCTACCATAGGGTATCTGCCTCACTAATGCAGCTTCCAATCTCATCTGCATCCGCCTACCATAGGTATCTGCCTCACTAATTCAGCTTCCAATCTAATATACATCCGTTTACCATAGGGTATCTGCGGTACTCTTTTAAAAGTAATTTACTACCCGAATTATTTAATAGTATTCAACGAACGCGAATTGCATACGGAGCAATCATGAAGCTACTTTTGAGCGTTCGGTGCAATGACCTAGTTACGTCCCAGTTCGAAAAAGGGTTATATGAACCTAGACGCGAATAGAACCGGTCCACAGACCTCCATCTTCATACATTTCTTATAAAGATTACACAAAATAGTGCACTAAAGTTATTTGTGTCCTTTAGATACGCGTCTTAGGTTCCAACCGGTGTAGGAAGTTAAGGAATTTTCACTCATTTCTACTGAATCTATTGTTATATACTATATATATATATATATATATATATATATATATATATATATATATATATATATATATATATATAAGGTTATTCTGAATAAAACTCAATATTTACTTTCAATCATGTCATGGACACCTTTGCCTATACCACTGTAGTAAATAAAGAAATATTCAATTTAAATAAGAAAACATTAAAGATATTAATTTTGATTAAGAAGCAATAATCAAATCCCAATCATTTAAAAAAAGATCCTACAAAACAACAGCAAATCATTAGCAACTAGATGTATTATACAAACATGAATCTAAGCAATCGTAGTTCAGAATGTAAAATTTAATGTATTTCTGGCTTGCAATTACCAATGCCATTTCATCGATTTTGGTAGCATTTTGTATCACCTATCATCATTAAAGCCGCCGAAACGTTTGATTCGATCTTATTTAAAATTAAAACAATACTAAGACTAAAACCCAAACTTTAGCACAAGTCACTTCAGTCGTCACATCTAATTGAAATAATATATAATGAATGAATATAAAGTGTTGAAAATTGAGTATTAAAATCAAATGAATTATTTGGATGTTAAAGTCGTAAATACCGTATACTCCCTGAAGACCGCGGACAACCAAACTACATTCGGGATGGTTCAGAGGTAGAAAGCCCCCCTCCCGACCAAGATGTCCCGGGTTCGATCCTTGGTAAGGGGAACGTTATTGTGGCCTCTCATATGGACACTGAATACTAGTGAATTTAACCCAGGAAGCGGACTCGAGAATGTTTAAAATAAGCTGTTAGCTTTCTACACAATCGAGCTGAATTAATTTGGTATAAACTTACCCAACTGCATTGTATTCAGAATCAAGTTACTTCCTTGTTTAAGAAAAAATCTTTTCTGGCTTTTTACGCTTAAAACAGATATGTTTCATCATTTGGAACACATGTATTCAAATACTGAACACACTCAAACATATTCTTCTTTTTAAACCTATCGATAATAAATATTAAGGTTAAAATCGTAAAAACACATCAATATTAAAATACTACATCAAAACCAAAGCTTCTGCATCGATCTTATTTAATTTCAAAATACTATAACGTTAGCGCAATTCACTCAAGTCGTCACAGCTTAGTGAAATATATTTTAGTTTGAATTTAAAATGATAACAAAACCGTATTAACCAAATAAATAATGTGGATTTCAAAATCGTACCAAATAATATCTGAAGACCGGGAAAACCAACCTGCATTGTATTCAGAAGTGAATTACTTCCTTGTTTAAGTCAGATATCCTTGCGTAAAACGCTTATGTGTTTGAGTTTAAAAACACATTTATCCAAAAATATTGCACACACCTATTTACAACAGTTATGAGGTTTAAACACATGCAAGCATATCAATATAAACAACTGACGTTATTTACTAAGGGAGCAGTAAACAGCTTTGGTAGGAGACGATAATCAGTGTCTTCTTAACATAAACGAAATGCTTAAAGAAATGATTTTAACCGCTTTCGATAGTTAACTGCTTTAAACTTTAGTCAATACATAACGATGACACTGTATAACGATACAAGAGCTAACATCAACCTGATGATATTGGAAAATAAAGTATAATAAAACACACAATAACTAATATACTAACTTCAAGTGTTGTTTCTTTAAAGTGCTGGGCCGTTTCTTCAAGGATCATAGGAACAGTTAAATATCTAGGAGAGAGTTTCAACAGTATTGTTTTCCTAAATGAATTTCAATTCAACGTTTATCCTTATTGTTTATCCATGTGCATGGACTTACTGTTCACATATTTTCATAGTGTATGAATATACAACATTATTTTGTTTATAATAATAAATTATAGTTAATAACTATATGACATGGAAGCCAGATGTCGACGACGGTCTTTGAAGGAATCTCTTAACCAACAAGTATATCACGATCCCACTAAGACATGCAACAACATTTACCATGACTCCTTTAGCAACAGGAATTTTCAAACCTATATTGGCAACTTCTGAATTGTTCACAGGGAATAATTGATGACTTTAAATAATTGTGAATCGCTAAATTTTAACTATATAATATATTTATATATCATTACTTCTACTAGAATTATTTCGCGAAAGTTTATTGACTTACAAAGCAATTTAATCCGACATCAGTGGGACGTTTTATGCAGAATTCTAAAGAGTGTAAAAACTGTTTTGAAAACCTTTTAGCAGTAAAACTGCAATGTTGAAACCCTCTCCTAGGTATGGATTTGCTCTTATGATCCTTGTAGAAACGACCCAGCACTTTACAAAATGGTATTGTTAAGCCAACAAGTTACAATAAGTATTAACTTATGTGTAAAGACATAATTCTCACATTCTAATGTTTTAATGTCAAAGAACATTTAATATTATCGAATAATGGTGAATGAAAATTATTGGAATCGGAATCATTTGATTGGAGTAAAGATACCTTTTATAACAAGGGAGTGTGTAGATGGTGCTGTTGATTAGCTTGCATATATAAATAAAAAAGGGTACCACATCGTATATGTACATGCTGTTTACGACCACGAAGGTATAACATAAACAGTTTTTTCATCTAAACATTCTAAATACCTGCGTCTTAAGAAACGCTTTCTCAAACAGTTTTTGACAACTCGTCCTAGACCCAAACGGTCATACAATTTTAAACTCACCCACTGATCGATGAACATATCAATTTGTCCAGCGTGTGAAAGTTGTCATGCACGAAAACGTCGGATCTCTGCAAAAGGCTCCAGCGAGATAACAGGAGTCTGGAACACGGGGTGCTTATCGGTGATAGAGTCTGGGACACGGGGTGCTTCTCGGTGATAGAGTCTGGAACACAGGGTGCTTCTCGGTGATAGAGTCTGGAACACGGGGTGCTTCTCGGTGATAGAGTCTGGAACACGGGGTGCTTCTCGGTGATAGAGTCTGGAACACGGGGTGCTTCTCGGTGATAGAGTCTGGAACACGGGGTGCTTCTCGGTGATAGTGGGTAAGTAGCATATCTCATATTAAATAAACAAAATGTCAAAACATGAATTCAGTGGCCATCTAGAACTTGGCATTAGAGGGGGTGTCACTTCTGGAAGCAGCTTTTCATGTGCGCCGCGATCCCCATTAGTAAAAGAGATATATAGTTTAAATGGAGAAAGGGGGTTCGGGATACTCCCCAATTTAAAGTTTAGCCTTTTTTGTAGCAGCTGTTTCCATTCTTCTTAATCTTTAATATTGACATAAATCAAGTTAGGGGAGTGTGGTTATAATTGTTTAGTAAAAGATAAGTAAAACATCTTGCTTTCTGACTTGTGAATATTGCTTTCTGACTTGTATCTCTTGCTTTCTGACTTGTATGCCTTGAACTCTGACTTGTGAATCTTGCTTTCTGACATGTATGTCTTGCTTTCTGACTTGTACATCTTGATTTCTGACTGGTATATCTTGCTTTCTGCCTTGTATGTCTTGCTTTCTGACTTGTCTATCTTGCTTTCTGACTTGTACATCTTGCTTTCTGACTTGTATATCTTGCTTTCTGACTTGTGAATCTAGCTTTTTGACTTGTGAATCTAGCTTTTTGACTTGTATTTCTTGCTTTCTGACTTGTATGTCTTGCTTTTTGTCTTGAAAATCTTGCTTTCTGACTTGTGAATCTAGCTTTCTGACTCGTATGTCTTGCTTTCTGACTTGTATGTCTTGCTTTCTGACTTGTATATCTTGCTTTCTGACTTGTGAATCTAGCTTTCTGACTTGTATGTCATGCTTTCTGACTTGTGCATCTTGCTTTCTGACTTGAACATCTTACTTTCTGTCTTGTTAGACTACAAAGTAGCCTTTAGAAATATTGGTTAAAAAAGAGAGAAGCTTATAAGTCTGGCCTCCGGGTAGGCGTATTTATGTTGCGATAAAAGTGATATAAACTTACTTACCAGATCAAAAAATCCTTCGAAAACACAATTATCAAATAAAGTATGAACAAACTACAGGGACAAGCTCATAAAGGAAGTAATCATATCATAACGCTGTTAAGATGCACACGGTAAGGGCACACCAAACTCAAGGCAAAAACGTACCACACACACATCAAAATTAATATATGCCGTAAAAACTTATATTTTCATTTATAAAAATAAACACTTGCAATATGCAGTTCACTTCGTCTTTTAATTAGTTCAAAACTTAAACCTTTTTTTTCTACAAATGTAACAAAATCATACACACATACTATTACAAATTCATATCAAAACAAAAGAAAACAAAACTTTCCGTCTAATAGGTTTGACCTGTCTAATCGTTTTCGTTTTATGCATACATACACATAAAACATTAACAGAAACTGTAGAACATTATTATATACGCTGGCTGATTTCGTTTTCCCTTGGTTGAGAGCATCCCTGGGTTAGGTTGGTGATCGCTTTAAAACAAATTATTCATTTGTTGAAGTTATGATTCCATGAAATTATAATTATTATATTATAGGGCATTCAGTTTGTCGAGTTAATGTAATTTAAGTATGTACTTAGGTTTTACATACATATATTAATCATCGTCCATATCAGAATGTATAAATATAAAGAATATTAGGTTAGTGCCTTGGATGGAGGAAGTTTATCTAGCAAGGCGGGGAAATTTATCGAATGAGCCGAAGGCACTAGCCTAGAAGTCTATTTATCCTGTTACTTCGTTTAATTAAACACTATAAAAAACCTAAAAATTATTAAGTATCTTTAAAAGTAAGATGACCAACTGTTTTTCCCTGTTGACGTCATGACTCTGTATTCATGTTTAAATCGCCCCCACAATAGTTCTTAAAACTGATCAACTTTTTTCAATACGTTTATATTCTAAGTCATTGCATTTATATACGTCAATATCAATTCGAAACATAAAAAGCGTTTACACGTGCATAAGCATGGATCAGTCTCCAAATATTATCTGATGTAACAATTATTCCGCAAGTCACAAAGTACAGTACACAGGTCAAGATTCTAGATCACGAGTGTTTACAAACAATAGCCCCATATTAAATGGATTTAATTCATGCTGATAGTGTTGGATGTTCAAAACTGCACCGGCAAAAGGAAAATTTATATCTGTTGTAAGTGAGTTTTTGTCATTCACCACAGAAATGGACAAAACTATCGACGAGTATCGTTTAATTCTGTTTTACAGTTTCTATCATTTGCGGGTGGGGTAAGATATTCACATCACATGTAGATTTTCAGGTCGATTGTTTTGCCAGTGTCATTAATTTGCATAATGATCGGTATTTATGGTCGAATTATTGTTGAGGTCGCCTGTTTGTGGTCCATTGATAAGATACTAAAACATTATTTGTGCTGTTCCTCTGACATTGCATAATATAGAAAAGAAGTTCGTTTTCGCGGTCACATGACCACCTGACAGTAGATAGACATCACGTGGTCTACTATCCTTATGAACTAAAATTTACACGGCACCTTGTTATTGGATCGATATGTATGCAAGCGACAGGATAAAAAAGTATATAGAGTTTATAGAGATCGTATAACATATAAGTCATAAAAGGTAATTTCATTTGATAATGCTGATAGAACCAAGATAACGTCATTTCCTTATAAATACATTATTCTGTCATTATATTACGCAGGTTCTTGACGCCGGCTACAGCTTACTTGAAACAATTAGTTTTCAAGATTATTCTTCTACCCGATGTTTCTCTCACTTGGTCAGCAGCATAACCTGTTTTTTATATGCACATTAATAATATCAACTTAATATGATGCAAAAGGAAATAATAACATTTTAATAATATATATACGCTATTGTGTTTTTTTAGTATCACATAACAGGTTCCTCGGGCCGGTCGTAGTTTATTTCAAGAAGTTAAGTTTCAATATCTCCTCGTGTCCCGTTTTTCTCACACGTGCTTTTACAACAAGTTCCGTTCCGCCAAACATGAATGTTGTATCGTCATTGAGCTCAACGAGAGGAAGGTCCCGGGGCAGCCCTGTCACCAGCTCCCCGAGCATCTCACAGCCGGGGTCGGTCACGTACACGGGGTTCTCGGCTGTCGTCCGGTAGATGGGTGTGTATATCGTATATCCCATAGGAGAGTATCTCTTGGTTCTTTCGTCCTCAATGGAAACTTCATCGTTCACGCGAACGAACACAGAGAAGCATTGACTGGCGTGCAATTTTCCGTATACACCTAAGCATTTTTGTCCTCGCTATGAATCTTTTCATCATAAAGCGAACTCACTTCAATTTCGTACGTGTATTTCATAACCCTTGATGTGATGATCGCTGGGTTGTGCCCAAACCTGACGGCTCCTTTCAACACGGCGAGACCCGCCTCACCAGGGACGATCAGTCGCTTGTCTAGGAGTTCAACCCTAAGTCTCTCCTGGACGTACGTGCTCTCTCCAAAACCACCAACCAGCACAATGGTCTGCACCGCCCTCAATTTGGGCTCCTTAAGAAGGCTCTTCACGTGGTCAACTAGGTTGTTTATAGGACCGTCAAACCAAGAACGAACGATGTCAAATTTAACTCGCAACTTGTCTCCAGCTTTCACGATAACTGAATCACCATATCCAAGGCTACCTATCCTCTTCTCCAGCTTTTGTCCTGTAAACTTCTTGGACAGCTTCTTAGTGGTTGCTGATATTTTTAACATGAATTTCCCTTATGATTGTTTGCTAAAGATACGATTCTTTGTTTCAAATTCCCTGATGACGTCAAAGTAGTCCACCATTTCATCGGTCTTTAGTGCAGCAGCGTAAACATAAATGCCACCCCATGGTCCACCACTTGGCTGATGTATTTCCTTCAGAGTGCCGCCCTATTTCTTCTCTTGGAGATAGAAATATCTGCAGTGCCACCTGAAATAGAATTCCCATCATTACAATCATCATTTATATGTTTAAGGTTAGAATACTCTAAATGGATACTACAGTTAATTAAATTGTAACATTAGATTTGTATCAAAGATATTGTCCTCACTATAGCAAAGAAAAGGGATCACAAACTGCTTAATTCCTAAATACAGGCAGCCATGAACTTATTCTTTTAAATTAATATCTTTAAATAGATAAAAAATAGTTACTGAACTTGAGTATTTCAACTAAGCTAGCCAAAAGTTTGTGTATTTAGAGGAAATACGACTTGCATACATAGTGTGCACTGAAGTAACTCTGGAGAGCCCATGAATACCATTGAGCGTATTTTCATGAGCGTTCTGTATAGATCAAAACTCCCGACTCATTTGAAAAATTATTAGAATGTATTGATTTGTTTATGCTTTTTGGTGAATATAATGTTATTTTCACTGATGTTATTTTCACTGCAGTGGACATATCAAATTTATATTTCCAGTGCTCTTATATATTTTGGTTCCCACTTAACTAAAAATTGTATAAATGAATTACATATTTTTTAATGTATATATTTGTATTTGCCAGGTTTTAAGTAGTATTTTGAATGAAACTAAAGAAACCGAATCCAGTCTTTCCGCATGTGTTTGTGACCCCCCCCCCCCTTTAATAGATACAAACAGACCAATGCTATATATATTACGATAATATGCAAGTTTTCAGAGCGGATGTGAAATTAAATTATGCCGCATCCATGCGGTTATTCTTAACTGACCTCCTAGGTCAATGACCATATACTGCGTTCCGATTCCGGCCAGCGCAGCCCTTGTGTCAACATCGTGTGTCTCACACCAAATCGAGGCAGCTTACAGCGCCGACGTTCCTTTAAATAATTCCAAAAAACAGTAATTACAACGGACATATGACTGCACAGGTACGATCCCAAGAGAGGTTTGTGCATTTCCGTAAAAATAAAGCTATCTATTATCGAAGACATTTAAATGGGGAAATTTTAACGAAATCATATTTATAGAATAAATGATACGTGTGTTGCACTTACGATCTTTTTATTGTTTAAGGTTCTGGTACTTGAAGCCATATGTCATGGATTAGCATGGTAATTCCACTATGTAATATTTTCTTACTTGACCCTTTAGATAGACACATCACAGGCGCCTGAAGTTATCTTGTATGGTGTAGATGGGGTTGGTCTGGGATGAGGTGAGCGTTAAACGGACCTGTCTACCTGAGACACAAACTATAATATACTTACCCACATTTACTTATATTGTGGCAGTTATTGAGTTATTTTACCATCTATATATTCGATTTGAATTCAATAAATGAACATTAAGTTGGACTACGTTCATATACAGCGTTTAATACATTATTTACACCTCTCCATAGTCCGGAGAAGAATTATTGTAAAGCACTGCGAAGTGAATGACCTTCACCCAGATCCTAATATATTGAAATATGAAGAAAATATTATAAATAACGGTATCTACTACAACTTTTTTTAGTTAACAAACTGTTAATAATTTCCTTTATAAAGACAAATATAATAAAAATGTGTCTCCAGTTTATACATACTGATCTCGATGTACTGTACTGTCTGTCTTTGCTCTACATACCTTTGCTGACCGCTACCCAGTCATAGCTGTTGCAATGGGAACTGACGATAACGTCCTTTACTCATAATAGCATATAATTGATACATTGGTTGCTATATTATATTCTCATAACAGAAATATGTTTTTGTCATTGGTCATAATCAGCCAAAATATTTACGAGGAGACTGCCTCCCCCAAAGCCCAAGCGTTGGTATATTATCATTCTTGATATCGCTGGTATTAGTAAGATTATTAAAAACAAACTATTGCACTGACAGACCAATGAAAATTAAGCAGCAAAATACTTATTGAACACAGTGGCCACCGTAGAACTACGATAAGGATACATTAAAGTGACTGCCTGGTAGCTAACACGTGACATGAGCGCAGACTCTCTTACCGGTACGGCAGATATGACGACGGAACACCCCATTCAAGATGAGCTTGTTGTCATTAAAAATGGGGATATGTCGACTGAAGTGATAAGCTGTGCATTTTGAATGGTATTATTGCTAAAGTTGTTTGTAAAAAATAATTTTCCCTAAACAAAACGTGTATGTTAATAAAAGGAAATGATATATATATGATGTTTTGTATTTTCTTATCGTATGATATCTAATCAAAGCAACGAA
Source organism: Mya arenaria (assembly GCF_026914265.1). Taxonomy (NCBI): domain Eukaryota; kingdom Metazoa; phylum Mollusca; class Bivalvia; order Myida; family Myidae; genus Mya; species Mya arenaria. The sequence goes on from NC_069128.1 coordinate 32,009,584, forward strand.
AAACCTTTAGAAACAGTTGAAATGGGGCATGCATTGTAACACTAAATACATGGGGATGGTGGATTACGACGATTGAAGTGACATTTACAAAAACAAATTGACACAAGACGCCATAAAGATATATATATGTTTGTTTCCTCGCCCAGTGTGGGCACAAGTGCTTTCAGCACATTTTTCACTTTTATTTATGTGCCCTTCACCCATTCCCATAGTTCAATAAAATTTGCAACTCTCACATATTTGCCCGCAGATAGTCTTTCAGCGCCTCGCGCTTTGATTAGTTTAGTGAACCTGGAAAGAAAATACCTTTAACCTGTTTGACAAGTAATTTACCAGGGCTGGCAAAGATGTTCTTTGTAAATAAAAGTATTTTAGCAAATAGGATATCTCTACATATTGCGTCAGTTCCATCAAATTCGGACAGGCTCGAATATGTGTTCATCAGTACCCTCAATGGTCTTCAATGCTTTTAGTTGAAGTGTTAATTTTTATTACACTGTCTAATAGTGAGATCAATACCACCTCCCATAGTGATCATCTCAATCTTGGACGATCTGATAAAAAAGCAGGTAATAATATTTGATTGTCAATTGTTAATTTAAACAAATGTTTCAAATCTGCAACTTGCTGCAATTTTTTTATGCCAGCTGATAAAAATGCATAGAAACCCCACACATTTATGGGTAATTGCCCTTGAATTATCCCAAATGGCTTTTTAAGTCAAACAGTGTTCATCTGATCTACACCTAACAGTCACCACTTTCTCACTCCTCAACTACCTGCCTGTTGCTGCCGCAACCTTCTGCTGGGCGTCTCATCTTTTGAATGGTTAAACAGTTCATCAAATTCATTAAACTTTGATGATTCAAGTTCATGAACTTAGGTTCATAAACCAGTTTCATGGACTTATGTTTTGATGAATTCTGTGCAAGAAAATTGGTGATATTTATTATTATGGCATAAGACTCGTGAACTTCTTTTGATGAACAGTTCATGAAAAATTCATCAACTTTGGTTCATGAACTGTTGATGAACTACATTGATAATTTTTTCAAGAACTTGATGGACAGTTCATGAATGTTCATGAACAGTTCATCAGTTCATGAACAGATTCTCAACAGGAAATGTGGCAATCGAATCTGATTTTCAAATGATATTCAGTAACTGTTGTGTTAACCAGCAATTATATACACACTGCGTCACCCAAATGAATTGGCTCATTTTCTGACACCGATGTTTGTATCTTAAGTAGCAATAACAATGTAAAAAATAATTATATAGTAAAGTGATATATCATTTTAAAGGTTACGTCATTACAAACTCAAATATGCACATTTTTTTTAAAAATCCATCATTTTTTGACAGAATTATGGCCCTTTTAATTTTCCTATTTGTCAATTTTTTGCCAAAATAGGTCAAATTCAAAACTTCGGAATTTAAATGAACTAAACAATGTAAAACAACACAATTTGTTTATTTTCTATAAATTTAATACACATATCTAAATATCAGAGCTTAAACAATGTTTTAAGCAAATTATTTAACGTTAAAAAAATGATGAAAAAACGTCAATTTTTAAGAAATTTTAAAAATGCTGTATATTTTGGAGAATGAGCTAGCAATAAGGTAAAAGACAAAGAACATTTACATTCTTCCATTCACTGCTTGACTTTTGCATTTTTACAATTAATAGTATTATAAATAAGAAGATTACAGGCAAACAAAAAAATAGTTGCAATGGTAACCATTCAATAAAAATACAAAAAAATGCTAAAAAACATCGCTTTTGTTAAAAAGGAGAATTATGTATATCTTGCATTGATTTGCCTGACAATTGTAAAAAAGGTGAACTTAAACCCATCTAGCAATTCTGATTATTTTAAAAGTATGAGATTGTCAGCTATTTTCAAGGTTAAATTATACATATAATTGTATACAAAGTATGACCAAATAAATAAAAAAATAACAGAAATATTTCTACGACTGAAGCGGACATGCTAAAAAGTATCAGTGCTCCAGCCAGGATTTGAAAAGGGCAGGGTGGAGTTTTGAAAAGGGCAAGCTACATGAGTCGTGTAGGGGCGATTGGGGGTGGTTGTGGGAGGGGTCCACCCCTGTCACAAGGTTTTTTTTTTCTGGGGGTGGGGGGTGGGGGTCTCACCCTAGAATTTGTTTTGTTTTCATACTCATTTTAAATCATTTTCCATTATTTTAGGATTGAACAAAATGGGGCTTTTTCTCAAAATTTAGAAGGGTGTGTTTTAATATCAAAATTAAAATTTGTCTTATTGTCTGTGGTATAGTGTGACTGTACTTGACTGGAGTCTTCTTTAGTGCAATGTCACATATTTCTCCTAAAAATCATGTAAAATGAAGAAAAAAACAAAGACAGTTAAACATTTGAAGCAACCAAATAAATAAATACACAAAAAACAAATATGTAAGGGACGAATCTTAATTTGGTACGTTCAGGATTGGGTACGAATGTTACATTCAGCTTGGCTGTTATTTAATTGTCTTTGGTAAAATAATGTTTAATATGCTCATGTTTTAGAATAAAATGACAATAAAAATCACTGCCCTTTCTTAAAAAGTCACTTATAAAACATAAAACATTGATAAAATAACTCCTAAATTCGGTCTGACAAAATGGCGGTTTCGGCGAATTTTGACAAGATCGTGGACATGATAGGTAAACACTAGATAAAGCATCAACATATTTTTGTGGGTTACAAAGAAATTTTCATCATCAATATTTTATTTACAAATAAACTTTCAAAACATTTACTGAATAAGTGATGTATTTGATTGTGTTAGCGCCACTTTTCCTGTGTTTATAAATCGGCAGTGACCGTCTGCTTCAAATCAACACTGTTTAAAATGGCGAGTCTCGTCTGTACAATACAATAAACAATTATTTAAAAATATTTAATTGTGCTTGACAACATTTTTCACCATCCCCTCACATTTTCTATCGCATTTTACGAACTTTCATCATTGAATAAACGAGTTCTCAATGTATATTCTGATTGGCTGGTATTCAATAGCTCCGCCTCCTGCCGATGTTCCCTATTTGGCTTTTCCTAATTATCGGATTAAAAGATGACCGGTTATGAAAACACATGTCGTCTGCTCACTACACAAATACACAATTAGCTGTCATATGACTTGGACAAGGCACATGGGAAGATGAAAGGGCAGTACGGCATATTTTAAGAAGTCGGCAATGGGGCAGCATGGTGACACCTAGCGGGAACACTATTATCATAAATATTACGTAATTTGTCTCAATTATGACAGCGGCTGCCGATCTTTAATAATGATTTCAATAGTAAAAAGGGCACTAACGGGATAATTAGCGCTAATAGAGCATTTGTGAAAAGGGCACTACTCAAAAAAGGGACAGGGCGGTAAGAAAAGGGGCACGGGCGCTGCGCCATTGAAAAATGGGCTAGGTTTTTAGACAACAATTACAGTTTCCTAAGAAAACTAGACTCTAGTTACCATGGCAACTGTTTAAAGTGACACACTTATTCAAAATCAATGCATACACATATACTTTGACTATTAACCCTTTAACTACTTACTTAATAATTCATTTATGGAAAATATTTAGTACTGACAACAAGATTGTAACCGTGTATTTAATAGCTGAAAACGCAAAAGTATTAAATGATTGGTGGATGCTTAAAGATTTACTGTGATCTACTATGATCTCATATGGTAGAAATATTGTGTTTTGTGCACATTTCCTTCAAGTTAAAATAGGTATCCTTCATTAGAACCATTGTTTTCGACATTTATTTATCCTTTTTGGAATAATAAAACAATAGTATTAATTGTGGTAAATCTTATGTGGGAGTAAGAGTGCATCTTTAAAAGAACTGACTTTTTTAAATTGACATGGAAACTATAAACAAGAATAATACCACATACTGTTTAGAAACAAAGAAATGGACAATATTTCTGTTTCAAACCAAATTTAAAATACTTTTGTGGTTAATTATTGGAATCAAAATGTGCATAGATTTGGAATCCAAATGTCCATGCATGTATTTGTAACCGTTCATAACAAGTTTTACACATAAAAAGACAACATTTTATATAGAAACATTTTCACTCTATAATCACTCAAAAAACGAAGAAACTGTTCATGCTGTACCGGGGTATTTAGAAGTGCAGATACTTCTTATTGCAAGAACATTAATCATCTTTGCACTACACTGTAATCTTGGATATTGCAGGAATTGAGAGAGAATCTGTGAGACACTTCATGGTATGACTGTTGCATGATAGAACCACTGTCAAATACTGTCAAATTACACCAAGCTGATTTTTTTCTCAGAAACCATCATGAGCCTGAAAATGTAACAAAGAAATGTGTTGATTTGAATACACATGTACACCAAAGAAACAAAATGCATTCAGTTTATATGGCAACATACATAAACAGATGTATACATACAGTGTAAAAAGGTTTTAACACAATTAATTAAGGGAATACATTATATAACCAGATATTAAATAAAGTTGACATACATACAGAGAGAAGTAAGGATTTTCTAATTTAAAACTTCATACTGTTTTTGTCCCCTTTTTGTACATAGCGAAGTACTTTTTCTTTATAATAATTTATTTTTTCCTTTCCAAATTATTCCTCAAAAAGGTCAAAATTATATTTTAATAGAGCAAAAAAATACAACTTGACTTAAAAAGTACATACAATTACACTTTGTAGGTTACTGAATCTGCATTTGTCAGGTGAGAGTGAAACTGAAAGTAAAAAGAAACATATTAAAGATAATTATGTATCACAGGGACAACTATGTATATGTAATGAGGTTTGATGTCTATACACAGTTTGGTATTTATCAGAATCAATTTAAGAATCAATTCAACTTCACAGCTCAGAAATATGTCAAAAGCATTTTTTACAAATAATAAAATGTGTCATCATACAAAATGTCACAGTTTATAAAGAGTTCTCAATAACTTACAATAAGGTATAATTCCAAAGAAAATTAAGCAAATGGCATGTTCATGAGGTATTCTCTGGTAAATATACATCATAGTTACAAGTTACCTCAGTTCTGCAATCCTTCCCATCCTTCTGAGTGGCTGAATTTGAGTGGCATGAATGTATTCTATGGCTTTATATCTCACTGAAAGGAAGAAAAGATTAAATAAGACAGGGAAAAAAGACCAATAAATGACAAAACTGACCATCCATGAATTGGCAGACTTACTAATGTTTAAAAATACTCACAATATTTAGTTAAAAAATAAGAACAGCCATTTATGGCATGTGAAGTTTAAAATCATTTCAAATGAATAATCGCAACAATGAGTCGAAAATTAATGACAGCAATTTAAATCCTATCATAACAGGAATTCCAATAAATTTGAAGACTAATAATGTTTGAAAAGATGAATAATTTTTACAGAGAGTGATTTTATAATCCAAGTAACTATACAGGACATTAAAATGTTTCCTGAAATTAACATGTTAAAACATTGATATGTTGAAATTTGAAACTTTCCCATAATTATTAAAGTATTAGTTACTTAGTGATAATGAATGATCTATAATCAATTAAAATTGGTAGGCATCCAATTAACTGTTTAGAATATTAAAAAATGCTTACCGTACTTTTTAGTATCAATTGTGAAATGCCTGTATATAAGCCAGCCTGCATTTTTCTTATTAACCAATAAAACACTTAATGGAAACTTGGGGTTGTAATTTGATTAATTGATTTTTGGTTGTCGAGCTCCTTTAAGTTATTAAATATGAATTTGTCGGCAATGCCATTGGCAGAAACATGCGCATAAACAATAACAAACTTCAGCTTGACAGATTTTTAATTAATAATTTAGAATGGCTTAAATAAAAAATAACTGCCAATTCTACATTAGTTTATTTACTTGTTTTAAAACCGAAAGTGACCAGATCCCTAAAGAACCCGGTCTGTTGATTTCATTAAAACCGATCACAATATCCAAAATAAAAACAATTGCAAATTTTAAGACTTATTTATTTAAATTATAAAACATTTGACCAATGTTCATGCAAAAGAATTGGCAACCCCTAATAAATAACATTCTAAATATAATAAAACAATGATATGCATAAACCTACCTCAATGTTTACTCAAAATAAATTACTATTTACAGAGGTTGGCATTTAAAGTAACAAAAACTACTTCCTAGTTAATTCGGATTCTCTCGGCTTTTAATGTTGCATGCCTTATGAGTCATCAAATTATTCTTATTTTTGGCCACCCTCAGAAACGATGTGTTTATAAATAGCCCTTCCGGGAAAATGCGACAGATTACTGAATCAAATGGATAGCATCACTGTGTAGATAAATGAATGAATTTTCAGAAAATCGATGATGCATTGTTGTTCTCTTTCGATTTGGACCTGTAATTCAGCATGTTTTATCCCCTGTTTTAGTTTTTGTCAAAATAAAAGCAGAAAAACTACATAATAATTCATAAAAGTTATACTCACCGGTGCAGGAGACGTCAATGTATCCTTGTAAAGTCATTGATAATCAAAACAATTCTTCAAATATCCGAAATCGGAAGTATAAAATGTCAGTCAAAACATCCCAAGACCGGCAGAAAAACAACATATTACAAAAAATGCTTGTGAAACTTTTTGCTCGTTTTATTTTGTTTTACATAATATGATAAAACCCGTACTACAGTCGATAGATAATTTATTCATGATTATTTTGATACCATTTTCGGCAGTTAGTATAAATGTTTGCAGGAGTAATATCCATTTGAGTGAGGAGTGGTATTAGCATTGTGCAGAATAGGGAAGTGCAAAATACGACGTCACGTTGTTATTGCTATCTTAAGCATGCTCTGTATCATTCTTTAACAAGAGCTAATTGCAATCCGTTGGCTGTGTGCATTTGAAGTAACAATTTCGGATGAAAGATTAAAAATTTAGTTAAACAAAGAAAGAGTAAAATCAAGACCAAAAATAATTTCGAAATAGTAATAATTTTGAATAAGCAGTGCTTTTGGCTTTTACACACCATCACATTTATTGGTCAGTTTTTGTTCATCTGTTTTTGTTATGAAATAAAATAAATTGAATATCATATCACATCTCTTAGCTGTACTCATTGAAAATTTCAGCATGATCAAGCCACTATTAACAGATATACAAGACCATTTATACATGCACACACTATTAATTTTGCTCTTTGTATATTTTAAGGTGCTGAACTTAAAAAAAAGGTAGAGTAAAAATGAAACATACCCGGTTTCTTTGTTCTTCTCTGCTTCCTCCTCCTTAAATGAACAGCCTTTTGGCAATTGCGGTTATCATCGGATGAACGCAACATCTTCGGATATGTTCGGATCGCAATTCATCGCATAACAATATGCATGAACATTATTGATCTTGTCATTGTTTGTATTGTGTCAGCAGGTCCTGTAAAAATATAAATAAACCTTTAAGAAAGTGTTGATTTATGATATTTTAATGTAATGCGGCAATAAGTGTCTCAATTTCAACGTTTAAATGTGATTTCGAGTGGTTGTTCTTTTTCAGCATTATTGCGACGTCATTTGATAAACGTTTCCGGTTATTGTTACTGTTGGGTCGTTCTATTTACAGAATGGGTATGACTGAAGGGTTTTCTTAAATGAAATGAAGGGTTTTTTAACAATCCTTTAATTAAATAATAAACTAATAGTGTAAATAAGTAATCAATTGCGGGCTTGATGTCATTATGGGGGATATGAACGCAATTGGGCTGGTCAAAGTACGCCTGGAGTCCTTACAGCCCAATTGTGTTGATACCCCGATAATGACATCAAGCCCGCAATTCATTCCTTATGTAAATAGGATATATATCACTGCAAACCAGTGATATAAGACAGCTGACAAAAGATTAGATTGCAGATTTTCCTATTACCATTTGAAAATTAATGTTTAATGGCTAAAAGCGATACTAACGGTTTAAGAAAAATGCATAGAACATCAATTTTTGAACATATATATATATATGCAATCCGCGATCTGAATTTTTGTCAGCAGTCTTATATCACTGGTTTCCATGCATTTTCGCATAAATTGGCTCGTTTAAACACAAAAAAATGTCTAAATGTTCAATCTGTGAAAGTGCAGCTTTAGATATTTCCAAAGCAACTCATAGTTTACCCACTAATTCATGAAGAAGCTAATACAATCCCACAATATTCCATACAATAGAACCATCATTTTCCGGATTCATCCCATGAATTGTTAAGTCTTATATCTAATGTAGGCCATTCTAGCTATTATGGTCAAACTGTTAGAAATATTATAACTTACTCCTTCCTTCACCAAAACTTGCCCCTGAACAAATGTCACTGATGTCACTGTCATCTTAAAATATAAATTCACAAATCCATCAGTCTATCTTTTCCATTCTTTAATAAAAAACAACAACACTACAACAAACAGTCAATGTGGTAATTTTACTTCCAAATTGAGAACTGGTGATTATTTAATAATAACCACAATCAGCCCATACAAAACAGCTTCTCCAGCAACAATTAGCAAATGGGTGAAAAAAGTCCTAGTAACTTCTGGGATTGACCCCAAATTTAAGCCACATAGCACGAGATCTGCATCCACATCCAAAGCACATAAAGGAGGCGTAGCACTCCCACAAATACTGAAAAGGGCAGGCTGGTCAAATGCCAGAACATTTCAAAAGTTTTACCTTAAAGATATGGACAATTCTAATACAGCTGATTTCCGACATGCAGTTTTAGATGATGAGTAATTAACTGCGTTATGTAAATAAAAGCACATAGAAACAGTTTATGATGTTTATAATGTTTCTTCAATACTAGAGTTGATTTGCAGAAAATTCTCTAAAATCTCGTGTGGGGCTCATTAAGGGGTTATGCAGTGGATGAAATTGATAGATTAACCGAGGGTTACCTTCGTAGAGGGGAAGTTGAAGGTTGATCGGAATTTCATCACTGCAAACCCCTTAAGAGCTCAACACGCCCAACCCACTCCGCCCTAATCTTGTCTTTGATTTTCTACAAATTAACATTTAGCAAATATTTCGCAAGCGAACTCTTTGCTTCTCTAAAGCCTGAAATTCCTAGCTGCCGTAGTTGCGTCGCCTCTCGTGTGGAGCTCTTAAGGTGTTTGCAGTGATAAAATTCCGATCAACCTTCAACTTCCCCTCTACGAAGGTAAGTCTCGGTTAATCTATCAATTAAACAAACAAAAACAAGAGTGGGGCAGAACAAAAGGCAATGCTCATTTGCCTTGTTCAGTTGACAAATGAGCATAACTCCAAATTATTTAAAGTATCCTATTTTAGTACCATGTGTAACAACAATTTGCTGCCTGTTGACAGACCTTTACTTTTTGGCTGTCAAAAAAATATGAAAGGGTAATGTCAAGGGAAAGAATATGAGCAATAATTCACTGTCCAGCACATTCTCATTACACCCCAAACAGACCTAATGTACTCCTACCATTTGTTTTATTAAATGTTATTTATATGCATGGTTTCAAAGATCATTTATGTGAGAGACACTGAGTCTCTATTTTTTCATTTATTACCTTGAATTTGATTAATATTTAAAATGAAGCACAACTCCGATTTTTTGGACAACTGCTTGGCACTATTTCATGTAGGCCCTTTTCTTCCAGCAACAAAAAAACGCCTGTATTCAAAAAGCATCAAACAGGAGCAAAACATTAATCTGTTTAGAAATTATTTTTGAGTGAAAATAAAGAAACAAATCAGTTATTCATCTGCAATCATATATATATTATTTAAGAAATTGACAAGCCATTCCCTTTCAAAACAAAATTCATGTGAGGTCACCTGAGGCATCAACATTTACAAATGGAACACATCAGCCATCTCCATCATATAGCAAGCTTGATGTATGGCCATATATTAATCAATTTTATTGTTTTAATATGTAATTTTTATTTTTATTGAAGATCTGAGGTTGTTTTCAAAGGAAAATGGCCAATAGCAATGTGCTTTGATTGCCAAATTTGATATCATTGCCATTATGGCATGATTAAATGAAATCTTAGTAAAGACAGATGGTTATGCAATCTATGGTCTTTAAATCTAGTATCATCTGCTAGAAGTTTTAAAGCCAGAAATGTTAAGAAGCCTTTAATACATGGCCAAGGTATTTTGAAACCTAATGTCACACAGAAGTCAATTAAAAAGTAAATGTACAGTTGAAACCTGTTAACCTGATATTCCAGGGACCAGCCAAAATACTTTGAGCCTAATAAATTGTGAATATTGAGCCTTGAACAAGTATGCTTACTAAGAGTAATACAAAATCGATCCTTAACATCCAGTTTGAGCCAACAAGGTAATTGAGCAACAGGTGATATAGCCCCAACAAATTTGAACTGTATTGAGCCATGATTTAGCAATATCTACAATATTTATAGGTGCATATACAACATAACCTTATGCCAAAAAAAATAAAATGTTTGTTTAGGGTAACCTTCCCAAAATTTCTAGGTAGGGTAGGTAGGGATTTTTTATATTTTTTATTATTTTTTTTCAAAATCTGTCGTAAGTTCAGAGTGTTTTCTTGCACATGGAAGTCTTTCCTACATTACTGTCATTGCCTGACTTTGTTTTATCATATTCACAATAATTCTGATTAAAATCTGCATTTATCCGCCCTTCGTAACTCTCTATTCACTAACGAATATTTTTTTGCTCAGAAACGGAAAAAAATGGTTAGGGTCGGCGCATTTTTATAGGTATATATAGGGTCGGGTTACCCGAAACGGACATATTACTACGGCCTTATACTTAACAACTTAGTTAGTTGTTCTCTTTCGTTTCTCAGCAAGGCGTGCTGAATTCCTCCTTCCGGAGTCACTACCTATTGATGAAAAATAAACAGACATTATATGTATTATGCAGGAGAGAATTTAACCATCATGACATCATAAAGCAGATCTCCAAAAAAAGACCAAAATAATAGATAATAAATCTAGTTTAAGGACTGTTGGTGCAGGCATTATGAAATTTTCACTTGGACCTAAGCTTTTAGCGTTCAAGGTCATTATAAACATTTTCAAATAAAGACGATTAATCAATAGGGGTCATCTTCTGGTCACTTCCATGCAAAGTTTGAGGACCAATATAGACAAACATGTGCTAAGCAATTAACCCTAAGGGCTTGATAAGTTAGTGACCAAACCTGAATCTGATGAATAACCAGCTGGTGCAGCCTCAGTGCTTGTCCGTGCAACTGTGATTAACACAGAAATAGCACAATTTAGAGCGAGGGTGAGTAAAAATCCGTTATTCAACTGCAATCAATTTTATACACATATTTGGGTGCTTTTCAAAATAATGAGGCAAAAGTGTGACATAGGGGTTGAAAATTCAAACCCAGTTTTCATGATTGTCACCTATTTTACATGAAAGTAAATACTTCAAATTACACGGAAATAACTTTGGGAAAGTATCAGGAAATACAAATAAAAAATATTTTGACCTTAAATCCAAATATTGCAAACATTTCTAACAATATGGGTGATCTATAAAAGTGTCTAATGACAAGAACCTAGCATAAATCAGATGTTTTTTTTCTGAATTTTATAATCAGTAATTGGTACCTGTGTGTAGTCATGTGAATAATAATTCAGTTGTTTTAGAAAAATAAAGAAAATCAACACATTTTGTCTAAATTTGAAACCAAAAATAAATTGTTACCTCACAAAGTTTTTGCTGTAATTAAAACAAGAATCAAATAAGGAAAAAAAAAAATTACTTCACCTTATGCATCTTTATAGATCACATACCAAATTTCAAGAATGTATTGTAATTTACAATTGCCAAATTTTTCATTTCAAAATAGAACTATTTTTCGGTGCACAGGAGACACATATTGAAAGCCAATATAATATGCATTTATATTCACTTTTATGTTAATAAAAACATTATTTGTGATCAACTTAAGACAATTCTGTGTATATGTTAGAATGTATTCCTCAAAATTTCATCAGTATCACATTTTTCACAACAATTTCCTCAAAATTCAACAGCATGTAATGATGCAAATGGAAAATGGCTAAGAGAACAACTTACAGCAAACAGTCATACATATAACATTAATTACTTAAAATTGAGTCCAATTATAAGAAAATATCATCAATGGTAATATAAAGTACTAGAATTCATACATGTTTAGTACTTTGTTATTTAATGGAATGGGTGCACAGGGGAAAAATCATAATGCAAGTAATATTTTTTAATTATGTAATTATTTTTGGAACTTAACTTTTCCTGGTAAACAGTTTTACAATAAGAGGAAATGTACTTTCAGTAAAGCATGAAACAATACTGTAGATGTTTGAAAGAGTACATTAGAGCCTACAAACCCAAATTTATAAACAATCGAATAAAATATGTCCATAGAGTGGAATAAAGTTTTTGGTCTCAATGCACCTGTTACCATTTAACACTTTTGTGAACATGCCTAAATTCAAAAGATGCCTCTTTGCCACTAACATCCTACTCAATAGAATAGTACCTCTTTCATTAGGCATTACTCAAGAATTAAATTTAAGAAAATTCTCAACTTTTGGTTTCCACAAGGATTTATATTCACCTGGCTTTGACATGGTTTTACTCTGGTCCGTTTTCGCTACTCGAATTGTCAAAGTCTTTACTTGCAACTCCACATATTCTTAGCATTGCTTGTGTATACTAGCTGTTTTTTAAGCTTTTCCTGATTTAGTTGGTGTGCCTACTTTTCTTGTGACAGACATCACCAATAGTGTAATTTTCTTTAACATGACGTATTTTAAGACCTTCTCTTTGGTGTAGCATTCTTTACCTGATGGTTAATTGTGGAGGCCCATGCCATGGAATCCCTCCGAAGGGATTGTTTTGCATGTTGTGTTTTCTCCGTTACCGATGCTGCTTCAACTGTGTGCGTTCATGCTTTCTTATCTTGTCCTTTCTCCTTTTATTCTGCCTGTCATTTTCTGGACTTTTGTTGTTTGCTCATTTCGTTCATTTTTATTTCTTCTCTGCCTCTGCTTCTTAAGTTTCTCCTTTTCTTTTATTTGTAAATCATATTTAGGATCTAGTTGTCTTCGTTCTTAGCGATGGAGCAATACACTGCAAATTCTGCTCTTTTTTCTCAGTATCTCGAGCGCTGTCATACCTTTTTCATCTTTTGAGTCAATCTCTGCACTTCCTAGACTTTATTTAATGTTTTCCGAGTCTTTTCTTCATTTGTTTTCATATTTTCTATATGATCTCTTTGGAAAAGGAAGCTTAACTATCAGCTTTTCCACTAGGGTACTTATTTCCTGTTCAAAATTATAATCTGGTATATTTGCTATACATATAAACATATATGCGTCCGCTGTGCACCGAATTGATGCATATAATACCTTGCACATATACAAGCATTAGATGAATCATTTCAATTTGATTTGATGTTTTTTAATTGTGATAATAAATTAACGTCTCTTTATGTGTATTGCATTGAGACTTTATACAAGGGTATTCAACCACCAAACCTATTGAATAATTAAGTTAGAGAACTGTGTTTTGCAAATAATGGCCCTTCATTATTAGACTTAAAAATTCTGGTTAAAATTTTGCATGTAACAACATTTATGTTAATATTTCAGCACATCATGTATTGCATTAAAATCAAATCTAACAGGGATCCATGCATGTTTCGCCAAACTTTTTCAATCCACTGAAAAGCGGCGGAATAGTCGAGCGCGCTGTCTCTGTGACAGCTCTTGTTTAGTTTGAGGTATTAAGCATTTGAAGACAATGTATTTGTTTTAGATTTATCGTATTACAAACATATTTTTAACTTGGTTTTCACATAGTGAAACCTGGTTATTAGAATGACGAACGTCGTTGTTCGGACGGGCGGCCATAACTCACTTATGAAACTGAATAACTTTAGTAAGTGTTGACATATCTTGACCAAACTTGGTCTATAAAAAGAGTTTATGGGTACCTTTCATGGGATTGCGTTTGGGGTCCCTAGGGTCAAGGTTAAGGTCACTGTAACTAAAAACAGAAAAACGGTTGAAACTGAATAACTTTAGTTAGGGATGACATATTTTGACTAAACTTGGTCTATAGGAAGAGTTTATGGATGCCTTTCCTGGAATTGCGTTTTGGGTCCCTAGGGTCAAGGTCACTGTTTCTAAAAATAGAAAAACAGTTGAAACTGAATAACTTTAGTTAGGGATGACATATTTTGACTAAACTTGGGTCTATAGGAAGACTTTATGGATACCGTTCATTGGATTGTGTTTGGGGTCCCTTGGGTCAAGGTCAAGGTCACTGTTATTAAAAATAGAAAAACGGTTGAAACTGAATTACTTAAGTTAGAGATGACATATCTTGACTAAACTCTGTATATAGGAAGAGTTTATTGATGCCTTTCATGGGATTGCGTTTGGGGTCCCTAGGTTCAAGGTCGAGGTCACTGTTTCAAAAATAGAAAAACAGTTGAAACTGAATAACTTTAGTAAGGGTTGACATATCTTGACCAAACTTGGTCTATAGGAAGAGTTTATGGATACCTTTCATGGGATTGCGTTTGGGTCCCTAGGGTCAAGGCCAATGTCACTGTTACTAAAAATATAAAAACGGTTGAAACTAAATAACTTTAGTTAGGGTTGACAAATCTTGACTAAACTTGGTCTAAAGGAAGAGTTTATGGGTACCTTTCATGGGATTGCGTTTGGAGTCCAAAGGGTCAAGTTCAAGGTCACTGTTACTAAAAATAGAAAAACGGTAGAAACTGAATAACTTAAGTTAGGGTTGGCATATCTTGACCAAACTTGGTCTTAAGGAAGAGTTTATGGATATCTTTCATGGGATTACGTTTGGGGTCCCTAGGATCAAGGTCATTGTTACTAAAAAAAGAAAAATGGTTGAAACTGAATATCTTTAGTTAGGGTTGACATATCTTGACCAAACTTTGTCTATGGGAATAATTTATGGATTCTTTCATGGGATTGTATTTGGGGTCCCTAGGGTCAAGGTCAAGGTCACTGTTACTAAAAATAGAAAAATAGTTGAAACTGAATAGCTTTAGTCAGGGTCCACATATCTTGACCAAACCAGGTATAAAGGAAGAGTTTATGGATACCTTCCATGGGATTGCGATGGGGGTCCCTAGATTCAAGGTCAAGGTCAATGTTACTAAAAACAGAAAAATGGTTGAAACTGAATAACCTAAGTTAGGGTTGACATATCCTGACCCAACTTGGTATAAAGGAAGAGCTTATGGATACCTTTCAATGGATTGCATTTTGGGTCCCTAGGGTCAAGGTCACTGTTACTAAATTTAGAAAAACAGACACAGGCTGAAGTTCTTCTTACGATCATTAAAAACCTGGTTTCGTCACATAGCGGCGTTTCTTGTTAAATGGTTAAACTGTTTATGTAAAAAGCATGAAATCTTTTCAGGCTTTCAACAGAACATGGATACTATAAGAAGGAAGTTATTGTTCCCTTATGATGTTAAGCTTAATTCTGGACTGGTAAATAGAATTCATTATCTTTCATTATACTTAAGGACTTGTAACAGTTATGAATATCATTATACCGGTTAGCATAAACTAAGTTAATATTCAATTCAAACAAAGTGTTGAGAACATTTGTCCTAATAATTTAATCATTATAAAAATAAATAATTTATTCAACATTTGAAGAAATTGTTTAAGTTTTTTAGATTAATACATTCACTAAAATTATGTATGAAATATGACGATTTACTGTTTTTATTGAAGATAATTTTGTTATTGTTATAGTTTTACCAGAGAGTATGCTCCATGACACCACAGATTTGCTATCATGCCCCATACAGAGGGTCAGCTCCGTGACACAACAGATTTGCTCTCATGCCCTTTACAGAGGGTCAGCTCCGTGACACAACAGATTTGCTCTCATGCCCCATGCAGAGGGTCAGCTCCGTGACACAACAGATTTGCTCTCATGCCCAATACAGAGGGTCAGCTCCGTGACACAACAGATTTGCTCTCATGCCCCATGCAGAGGGTCAGCTCCGTGACACAACAGATTTGCTCTCATGCCCCACGCAGAGGGTCCTCTCCGTGACACAACAGATTTGCTCTCATGCCCGTTACAGAGGGTCAGCTCCGTGACACAACAGATTTGCTCTCATGCCCTATGCAGAGGGTCAGCTCCGTGACACAACAAATTTGCTCTCATGCCCCATGCAGAGCGTCAGCTCCGTGACACAACAGATTTGCTCTCATGCCCCATGCAGAGGGTCAGCTCCGTGACACACAGATTTGCTCTCATGCCCCACGCAGAGGGTCCGCTCCGTGACACAACAGATTTGCTCCCATGCCCCACGCAGAGGGTCCGCTCCATGACACAACAGATTTGCTCTCATGCCCCACGCAGAGGGTCCGCTTCATGACACAACAGATTTGCTCTCATGCCCCACGCAGAGGGTCAGCTCCATGACACGACAGATTTGCACTCATGCCCCACGCAGAGGGTCCGCTCCATGACACAACAGATTTGCTCTCATGCCCCACGCAGAGGGTCAGCTCCGTGACACAACAGATTTGCTTTCATGCCCCACGCAGAGGGTCCGCTCCGTGACACAACAGATTTGCTCTCATGCCCCACGCAGAGGCTCCTCTCCGTGACACAACAGATTTGCGCTCATGTCCCACACAGAGGGTCCGCTCCATGACACAAGAGATTTGGTCTCATGCCCCACAAAGACGGTCATCTCCATGACACAACAGATTTGCTCTTATGCCCCATACAGAGGATCAGCTCCATGACACAACAGATTTGCTCTCATGCCCCACACAGACGGTCCGCTCCATGACACACCAGAATTGCTCTCCTGCCGTATCTAGAGGGTTAGCTCCATGACACAACAGCTTTTTTGTGAGCATATTTTAACCATTTGAAAAATAAACACCAACTGTTAACTACGTTTTTTTCCTATTTACATGCTTTGAAAAGAAAATATATCAGAAACATGTATATTGTGCATGGCGTGTATTTTCCTCGTCATGTTTTCACAATATCAAAAACGATCACAATTTTGGCCAAGGAATAGGCGCTTGTTCACGAAAAAAATACAAACAATTAATGATGAGCTCTGGAAGTGTAAGCCGTTTGTATGAAAGAACGCATCCAGTCCAACCTCGTTGCCTTGAACTCCCAGGAAACGGCGAAAATAAATGGAGCGGGAATGCCTACATTTTGTATTGATAAATCGGCCCTTTACGTCGAGTTAACGAGGAGTTCGAGCCAACGGGAGCGAGACAATTCGGTCTACTACAAAATCGGCCCCTTAATTTGAACTAAAAACAGCATTAACAGTCACATAGCAAACATAATGCTTGTTCTGACTGCTGCAGCTGTTCTGTCACATAACAGTGAACACCGTGTATTCATTACTGTGCAATGTGCATTGTAACATGTATTATGGGCTGAAGACCTTTCATTGAATAAACTTTCGTTCGTTCGCAAATGATTCCTTCTCTTCAAGAACTAGCCTCCCCTATCAAGTGGAAAAGCGTGGTATCCATCATTCGGAACTCCTCGGCCTTTTTCTATCCGAAACAACCTCGGATATATGCTGGTTCATCGGCAGACGTAGTTCGTAAAATTTTAGATATTATTAATTAAATGTATTGTTTTAACGTGTATTTAAAGATTAAAATTGATTGCCAGTGAAGTGTATTATTGCAAACATGGATAAGATTCCCAAGAGTTAGGTCATTAAGTTTAACTGCTAAATTGAAACTATGCGATATACGTGCAAAGAAGTTAAAGTACCGATTTCTGACATTGTAAACCGGCCATTTACATCCGAGGTGGTTTCGATAGAAAATGGCCGAGGAGTTCTGAATGGTTTTCCATACATGCGCATGTAATTGTTATTACATTTGGATGTCATATCACTTATCTGAAGTTTCATTGAATTGGAAACTGTGTCATAGACTGACCTTTATTGAAATCTCAAAAAGGATTTTAAGTTTAACTATATATAGTTTCATACTTGGCCTAGACTTGTACGGGTCGAATAGTGGGAAGGTTGGGTCGTCGTTTGTAAGTTTAGCACGTATTGAAAAGTTAAATACAATTCAAATGTAGCTTAATTTGAACATTATAAACTTATTTATCACACTGCCCTTGGTGCAACATTTTTAGTTCATTTAAAAGTGATGTGACATTCTTAAATATGGTTTTAACTCATTTTTGATGTGACATTCTGTTGTTGATGATGTTGTTGTTGTTGTTGTTAATGTTAACTTTCAATTTTTGATTTCTGATTTTCATGTTTTATTAAATTTCTATGTTACATTTTCTTTTGGTAACTTTCATTGCATTATAGCATTATCTTCTCTCAGTGTTAGATCATATGTATTCTAGTGACCTTGGCATCTTCAGCAAGTCTTGATCCTGTTAAACATGTTGGGGTATTATGTAGATTTTAATGAATAATATAATAAATGTGTTTTCCAATCATTACAAATGCTTAACGTTTCACCACAGAATTTCAAAAACTTTCAAAACGTTTTTAAAAAATACCATTTATTTTAAGGAATGATTAAAATGGTTTGTACATTAAAATAAATACATCGATTACTTTAAGAAACAGATATGCTTTCATTGAAGAATTAATGCGCATGTTTCTTTTTGAAAGTTGCTTTAGAAGACTCAGTCTGTGAATTACAGCCTCTTGCTGTTGTTATCACTTACTAACACTCGCTTACATACACTCGCTTACTTGCACACGCTTACATACGATCGCTTACTTATACACGCGTATTTACACTCGCTTACGTACACTCGCTTACTTGCACTCGCTTACATATGCTCGCTTACTTACACTCGCGTACTTACACTCGCTTACTTACAATCGCTTACTTACAATCGCTTACTGAACTTACACTCTCTAACTAACACCCGCTTACCTACACTCGCTTACTTACACTCGCTTATGTACACTCGCTTACTTACACTCGCTTATTTGCACTCGCTTACTTAACTTACATTCGCTTATTTACACTCGCTTATTTACACTCGCTTACTTAACTTACACTCGCTTTCTTACACTCGCTTATTTACACTCGCTTACTTACACTCACTTACTTACACTCGCTTATTTACATTCGCTTACTAACACTCGCTTATTTACACTCGCTTATTTACACTCGCTTACTAACACTCGCTTATTTACACTCGCTTACTTACTCTCGCTTATTAACACTCGCTTACTTACAATTCCTTTCTTGCACTCGTTTACATAGGCTCGCTTACTTTCACTCGCGTACTTACACTCGCTTGCATATGCTCGCTTACTTACAATCACTTACTGAACTTACACTCTCTTACTTACACCCGTTTACCTCCACTCGCTTACATACACTCGTTTACTTACACTCGCTTATTAACACTCCCTTACTTAACTTACACTCGCTTACTTACACTAGCTACTTTTACACTCGCTTACTTATACTCACTTACTTTCACTCGCTACTTTTACACTCGCTTACTTACACTTACTTACTTTCACCCGCTTACTTACACTAACTTATTAAACTCGCTTACAAACACTCGCTTACTTACACTCGCTTACTTACACTCACTAACTTACACTCGCTTACTTACACTCGCTTATTTACACTTGCTTACTTATACTCGCTTACTTACACTAACTCTGCTGCTTGACTTTCTTTTGTCAACCATTGACTGAATGTATCAGGTTTTATTCGTAACTTGTACAAACTATTCATATTTGGCCATTTTTTTATTAATCGGTCAACGGATTTTTTTGAAAAAATGTTGGACGGGTTGTGCGAAAAAAAAAGGATTTCATACTCATTCTATTTTTTTTACAGCAAACTGGGAAGTTTTGTGTTGATGTTTGAAAAATGAAAATGGAAATGGAATGGACTTGGGGAAATAGGCTGATAGAAAAGGCCCCCCCCCCCTTGTTGAAACCCCCCCCCCCTTATTTTCACCCCCGTTTTCTGTATTCCATTATTTGTGGTGGCTACAAAACATTTAACACTTTTAGCAAAGATACAAACACACAAACATACACTATGACAGCCGATACAGCCGATACAGATCCAAACATGTCAAACACGTCAAACTATTCGTATGATAAGAGATTCGGAAAACGTTTTCGATGTTGTGAGTGGTGTGGTGGTTACAGTAACATTGATTATCTCTTACTCATTATGAAAAACTGTGTGTTCGAACATTCCGCGTGTCCAAGCTGTTTTGATAAATACAACGGCTCTTGTCCTGCTTGTTGGTTGAACCATCCAGTTGCGTTAGCACACATTAAGGAAAGGAAACGATACTACAAGAAATTGGGTAAAATAGAAACTAACGACTGGTTATTGAGAGAGATGAGGCATGATTACCTCGCCACCATTAAGAAAAGCACAAGGGAAAAGTTCAAAAGTGACGTGTTGATGTTCGCCTTTTTGTAATACAAAGTTCAAATGGGTATAAAAGCAAAAGACTGCAAAACATTGCAAAATACTGCAAAGCCAAACTGCAAAGAGATCATGGCAAAACCAAACTGCAAAGAGATCATGACAAACAACTGCCAGTGTGACGACTGTAAGTTTTTCAGATTGAATTATTATGACTGTAAGTTTTACGAAGTTGAGGACTGCCAGTGCGACGACTGTAAATTGTACAGACAGAAGATGGATTTGAATGATTCCAATGCCATGAACTGTGAGATGGATGAGATGGCTAACACCGTAAAAACACAGAAATCAGACAACAGCAATACCTTACCGCAACAAACCGAATCGATGAGTGTTGATATGTTGGATAAGGAAATGTTCATGAATTATTATGAAATGTTCGAACCGCAGATGGATTTAAACGATTCCAGTTCCAATGCGGGAATGAAAAGAAAAGTGGAAAATGGTGAGATGGATAACATTGTAAAAAGACAGAAAATAGAATACAGCAATACCTCCCCCCAGCAAACCGAATCGATGAGAGTTGGTATGTTTGACAAGGACAATTTGCGAGATGCGGCAGAGTCTTGTATGGATGTGAGCATGGATGAGAAAGAATTCAGCGCAGTAAAAGTAAAAGCAGACGTTCTTACTCCACCTGCTAGCCCGATAAGGAAGAGGTTCAAGGCATGGGAAGGAAAAGATGAAGCTACAGCTGTTGTCCTTTCAGATGATGACGATATCGAGGATGGGAATTTTAGCGATGATCTTGAAAATTCTTCGCCGGCTTCCCCTTTGGATCATGATAAAGTTGCAAAATACTTGAACAAATATACACTATTCAGGAGTCAAAATATGAGGCAGACCAGATCAGGAGGTGCGTTGAAATGTACAGAGAGATCAAGTATTGTGAGACGGAAGAAGCGAGGACAGCACTGAGACACAGTTCAAACGATTATGCTGAACCTGAGATTCTAAACGATTTTCTGTTGAAGCACATAGGCTATATGTGGGAAACGATAAAACCGTACTTATGAACAATGAACCTGGGGACTCTGAGTATCAGGACTTTGGAGACATTTAGTGTGTTATGATGTTTCAAGTTTTTGTAGATAACGATTCAATTGTAAAATAAACATGAAAAAATGAAATATTCTTTGTCTTGTGTTTTCGTAAATGTGTAAAACGCAGCAATTATAGACAGTAATTTATTGTTGCACCAACAGTTAAGACTTGCCATGTTACTGTTGTCAAAACATTTGAATTACATAAACTGAATGAAATTGACTTGACACTATATAAGTGAAATATTTTTGAACCTCTTAAATAAAGTATGGCTCACAACAACAGTCCAAAAAACTCAAAATGTATTTCGTATGATAAGAGACTCGGAAAACGTTTCAGAGCTTGCCATTGGTGCGGTGGCTACAGTAACATTGACTATCGCTTGCTCGTTATGAAACAATGTGCATTCGAACATTCCGCGTGTCCAAGCTGTTTTGATAAATACAACGGCTTTTGTCCTGCTTGTTGGATAAACCACCCGGCACAAAAAATGAATAGAAGAAACATAAAACGTTACTATAAAAGATTGGGTAAAATAAACAATAGTAACTCAGAAGGAAAAGATTATCTGGCCAGAATCAAGCAAAGCGCAAGAGAACAGTTTAAGCACAACGTTCTGAGATTTGCGTTTCTAAGACTTAGGATAACATAAAATAAACATAAAAAACGAATGCTTTGAAATTGCTTTTTTATTGAATTTCGTAATATTCACTTGTAAGTGGCAGAAGTAAAGTAATTCATGAAAAATCTTGAGTGTTTTCGTTGAATAGTTCCATACAGGCAGCTTCGTCTAAGAATTGCTGGTTGTCTGTTTGAGATTTCAAGCGCAAAACTTCGTCTTCCAATGCAGTGTTATTTTGCTTAAGCTGATTGTTTTCCGCAGTCAGCTGTGACAGATTCAATGTCAAGCGTGTAACTTCGTCCTGCAATAGTTGACTATCGTCCGTATTCGAGTTGTGCACATGAGTTTGCTTATACCGATCGTTCTCTCTGATCAACCTAAACACCTTTTGCTGTAGTGCGCCACATTTCTTGCGATACTCGGTCGTTTCTAGTTTGTTTTGCAGAAAAGTTTTTTCGATATTGTCAAGTATTGAGACGATTTCTTTGAACGTAGACTCGTGCTTGTTATCACCCATACATAGTCTCGCTACGAAGCCGGTAATTTGTAAATTAAGGTTGCTTATGTCCGTCATATTTCTATTGTGAGCTAGTTCACTGTAAGTGTTATATATCGTGGAAAGAAAACACAAAAAAAGTGAATTACTTTGTTATGATATAATGACTGTTGTTAAGATTAGTGTCATACACACTCTCAAACAATTATGTCGAGCTAATCAGCCACTCATTCTGATGATGATTATTTCGAGCGTGTTGTAATCGAATACTGTAACGGCGATTGTTCTGATGATGATTCTGCTGGTGATTCTTTCAAGGAAATTGAAGCCGAATATGAAGATACATATACGTATTATGACATATTGAATCGTGTACAGGATGCTTTAGCAGGCATGGACAAAGGTAAACTTATGGAAAAGTATGAAGGTGGATATATATTCAGCAATGGTAGAAGTGTAGATATCAAATACATGGACAAAGGACAGTCGTACGTAGTATCTGATTTGTTTAGAAGTCGCAAGGAACACATTACCTACGAGATCATTGAACTCAAATATGGGAGTTTTGACAACACGAAATATGAAAGTAAAGAGTTTGATCCACCAGTAGTGATAGTTTTCAGTAATGATGTTCCATGTTTGAAGAAATTTCCAACGTATCGATGGTGCGTGTGGAATATTATAGACAATAGACTGAAAAGTTATGATCAAGAAATGTGTCA